>NC_092814.1:84358506-84732673 GCF_023375885.2 Dermacentor andersoni
ACAGCCTCATCCGCACAGTCTATAAACAGGCCTTTGGACTGCCAAAATGGACCAACAGCGATTCGCTGCTTTCTCTTGGTATTCACAATACCGCAGAGGAAGTTATTGAAGCACAGAAATGGTCACAGATGTTCAGACTATCCGGAACTGCCGCAAGACAGGAAATACTTTGCGCCCTAGGGTACAACCCCATTTTTGACATCCCACGTCGCTGCCGAATTCCTAATAACATCCGCGCCAAAATTACCACTACCACTCTCCCCTTAAACATGGGAAAGGACAACACGACCCACGTAAAGCCAGGGCGGACGCTCTCTGGCGAGCCTTTAAAAACAAACCGGCCATCTACGTGTACGCCGCTTGCGCGGGCAATGGCTGTTGCACAATCGCTGCCATTGATGGCTGCGGTTGGACCATAAGTATCACCACGGTCAACACGTCCTCCATTGCGGAGGCGAAAGAGGCCGCAATTGCCATGGGCGCGTCCCTACCTTATGTTAAATTCGTTGTGTCCCACTGTAAACTGGCCATAAGAAGCTACTCTATTGGGGCAATCGGCCCTATTGCAAGCAGACTTCTCAAACCTCAGGACACTATCCATCTAATGTGGGTGCCAGCTCATGCTGGCAACCTGAGTAACGAAGCAGCTCACCTAGCCGCCCGAGCAGCAGGTAACCGGCAGGTAGAATCGCTCGACCCGGATGGCAGGCTTGAGCCCATCCTCATATATCACGAATTAAATCAATTTTACAAGGATTCGCGCAGAGCATGTCCGTTCGCGAGTACGATTCTCCATCGGGAGCAGGCCACGACTCTACGGCGGGTACATACTCGATCCGCACTAAGCCCCAAGAGGTTGACTGAAATTTCTAAGCAAGACTTTAAACTAATTGCAGGCACTGCGAAGCACTAACCGCAGACCAAGATCGCATACTTTGGGGTGTTACGTTTCGCCTACGACGCGCGGTATAGCCGGCGCGGATGCAACGGACGCCGGGGCTTCGTTCAAAGCGGCGGACATTTTGGCCCGTTCAGCGCCGCCGATACGCCTCCCCGCCAAGCGCGTCCAGGCGTGTTTCAGTGCCTCGTGTCTTCGTGTGTGCGTGTGTGTGTGTGTGCCCACGCTTGTCAAAGCGCGGCAGCCGGGGAGAGGAGCTCCCCAAGAGTGAAGCGAGGAGGTCTGACCACGGCGCCGGCCTGGCGATGCGTCACTACACTCGTCTCAACCTGTCTCTCAGCGTGTCCGTGGCGCCGTCACGTGCGCCAGTGACGAGGCGTTCCTTCTCGCCCTCAACTCCGAGACTATAAGAGCAGCTGCCCCCGGACGCCGAGGAGAGGCTCCGATTTCTTCTGTCGAGTTACGTGCTCTCCCGTCTCTCACTTCGGTCGACCTGACCGCCCGCTCTTTTGCGATGTTAGAATAAACCAGTTGTTCTGTTACCAGTCGACTCATGCTTTGCCGGGACCTTCGGATGCTTCCAGTGCCCCAGGCCGCCAGGCCAACGCTACCCTTGGGGCTTGCGACCCGTTTGCAATAACGGGCGTCAGCGCTGAGTTTGCAACAACTCGTGCCAGCGGTGCGATTCCAACAGCTGGTTGCCAGCGGTGAGATCGCGACAACGGAGGCCAGCAGCGAAGAGATGCAGTTGACTGTATGCTGAGCAGCACAACGACCATCCGGGAGCAGTGCAACGAGCCCTGTGTGATGACTGGTTGCCTGCAGCGGAACGACTGCGCTGAATTCTTGGCTGCGAGGTTTGGTGAGTGCGGGACTTTCTTCTACTGAGTTTTGCCAGGCTTTTGTTAGTGTCAGAAACAGAGCTGGTAATTGTGGTTGTCGTTGCTGCCGGGTTACATTGCGGCAAGACAATAGTAGGCAGTTGAGAAAGCAGCATTCAGAGCAGCCATGGATTTGAAGTCGTTGCGCAAACCGATATTGCTGGAGCTTGCAAGAGAGTTGGGTCTGGATGTCTCAGACAAACTCAGAAAGCCAGAACTGCTAAGGGCTATTCTTGAGTTAGAAGCTGAGGATGACAAGCTGTCGGAATGCCTTGAGACCATTGAGGAGCGGGCAAAAAGACAGGAGCGCGAACTTAAAGAGCAAAAAGAAAGACATGAGCGCGAACTTCAAGAGCAAAAAGAGAAACAGGAGCGCGAACTTAAAGAACAGAAACAGGAGCGCGAACGAAAAGAACAAAAAGAAAAAGAAGAGCGCGACCGTCAACACGCTTTGGAAATGAAGCGTCTCGAGGTAGAGATGGAACGCGCTCGTAATGGAAGTCAGGCACACGGTGCAGGAGAACGAGTATCGTTCAAAATGACTGACCTGAGGCGGCCGTTTAAGCTTGGAGAGGACATTGGTTTGTTCCTGGTTAACTTTGAGCGAACGTGCGAGAACCAGGGGTTCTCTCGGGAAACGTGGCCACAGCGCTTGCTCACTTTGCTACCCGGCGAGGCGGCCGACGTAGTCGCTCGCTTGGAGAGAGAGGAGGCAGAGGATTTCGACAAAGTGAAATCGAATCTGCTAAAGAAGTACAGGCTGTCAGCGGAGGCGTTCCGTCGGAAGTTTCGGGAAAATGAGAGACAGAAGTGAGTCATATACAGAGTTTGCCTACAGGCTAATGTCAAACATGCAGGAGTGGCTCAAAGAAGAGAAAGCGTTTGGTGACCACGAGAAAGTTCTGCAGTGTTTCGGGCTAGAACAGTTTTATAGTCGGTTACCTGAGAACGTGCGGTACTGGGTCTTGGATAGGCCAGACGTTAGTACGGTGGCTAGAGCCGCTGAGCTAGCCGAGGAGTTTGTGACGCGTCGGGCTCGCGGAGCTAAGGACGGTCAAAAGGGTGAATTTGGCTCCAAGTTTGAGAGGCCGAAGTTCACGCCCATGAGAGCAAAGGGGGACACACGTAGTGCGGATGCGAGTGAAAGCAGTCCGACCGAACGTAAGGAGACGGCGGCAACCGAAGCCGAACGCAGAAAGCGGTTCGAGACGAGGCAAGCGCGCGTGTGTTATACGTGTCAGAAGCCGGGTCACTTTTCGGCGCAGTGTCCAGAAACAAAAACAAAAGTCGTGTTTTTGTCTTTATGCAGCACTGACGAGAACATGAAGCTTCTCGAGCCTTACATGCGAGACCTCCTCGTGAACGGGAAAGAGTGCCGAGTGCTTCGCGATTCCGCAGCTACAATGGATGTAGTTCACCCCTCATACGTAGAACCCGATATGTTCACGGGCGAGTGCGCATGGATCAAGCAAGCCGTGGAAGCTCACAGCGTGTGTCTGCCCGTAGCAAAAGTGCTTATTGAAGGACCTTTCGGAGCGCTTGAGACGGAGGCCGCAGTGTCATCTATGCTGCCCCCCCCAGTACCCGTACCTATTTTCGAACAGGTCCGATCACCTCCTGCGCGAGAAGGGGCTTTTGTTTGGTGAGGCTAGCGTTCAGGCCTTAACCAGATCGAAGGTTCGGGAGCTCGCTGCAAAGGCAGTAGTTGCGGGGCCGACGTTGTCGAACAATGAGAAAGAGTCAGAAGCGCAGCAAGCTGGTATTCAGAGCACGCCCGAACTGAATAAAATTGAGCCTGTAGCGTTAAAGGCACCAGATACTGGAGAGGAAAATCCCGATGCGGGGAAGTTAGAAGAGCTATCTGCAGATTTGCTCATCGCGCCTACGTCAGATGGACTTAATAGGTTGCTAAAAGTCAGCCGGTCGGCTTTGATAGCCGAGCAAAAGAAGGATGGCAGCCTAGAAAACATACGCTGCATTGTCAAGGAAGGTATCGCCAAGAAAAATGCTCGCTTTGTGGAAAGAGGTGGGGTCCTGTACCGGAAGTATCTAGACCGCAGGGGAGTGGAGTTCGATCAGCTGATCGTGCCTCAATGCTATCGTCAGGATCTGTCGCGCTTGTCGCATGGGGGTTCGTGGTCCGGACACCTAGGAGTTAAGAAAACTAAGGACCGTCTCTTGCAAGAGTACTATTGGCCAGGGTGTTTTCGGGACGCAGACCACTTTGTGAAGACATGCGACACCTGTCAGCGGGTGGGCAAACCAGGGGACAAATCGAGGGCGCCGTTGAAGTTGGTACCTATCATTACGGAGCCTTTTAGACGGCTCGTTATTGATACAGTGGGACCTCTGCCGGTAACAGCCACGGGGTACAGACACATTTTGACTGTGATCTGCCCAGCGACAAAGTTCCCTGAAGCAGTGCCGCTTAAAGAACTCAGCTCAGTTGAGATAGTCAATGCACTACTGTCCATATTTGCGCGAGTTGGTTTTCCTGCGGAAATCCAGTCAGATCAGGACACAGTGTTTGCTAGCCCTTTGACGACAGCCTTTCTCGAAAGGTGTGGGGTAAAGCTGTTAGACAGCTCAGTGTACCACCCACAGTCGAATTCCGTTGAGAAGCTCCACTCCGTCATGAAGCGCGTGTTGAGAGCATTGTGTTTTGAACATCAAACTGACTGGGAGCTGTGTCTGCCTGGGGTGAAGTTTGCATTAAGGACCGCGCCGCATGCGGCTACGGGGTTTTCGCCAGCTGAGCTAGTGTACGGTCGCTCGCTGCGATCTCCGCTTCGCATGCTTCGAGACGGATCACTGCCCTCTCCAATGGCTGCAGACTATCTCTTCCACAAATGGCCGCCTCCTGCGCTGGAGCCTCGCTTTGCAACAACATTCCTTTGAGGTGCGTTACAAAAAGGGGAGTCTCAACGGTAACGCCGATGGCTTAAGTCAAAGCCCCTAACGTGGGAATCAGCCTCAAAATTGTTTGTTACTGATGTTTTTCTTCCTGAGGCAGGATTTTTAACATATTGCTTTTGTGTAGTGTTTCAAAGTGATGATGTGTTTTCTAGTGCAATTTTCCGATTTGTGGACGCGTTCTGAGTGCTGCTAAACTACTGTAAGGAACTAGGCAGTAGTATAAAAGGGGAAAGAGCCTGGCATGGCTTAGTGAGGGTTGTGCCGTGCTTGCTGACTGAGCGGTTGAGTTTCGGCGTAGTTCTAACGCTTGCCGGGAACGAGAACAAAAATGTCAACTCTCCCGAAGTCACTTTGCAGTGTCCTGTGTGAACCTGAACGAGAGAACGAGGCCTTCTCTGTGCGCTGCGCTCAAGAAACGCCGAAGGACGACCGACTTCGGTTATGAGCATCATCAAGCGACATCCCTCCGGACAGCGGATGCAGTCCCCTGACCATCGGGATCTCCTTCCCCCGGCGGGGCGGTCTGTTACGTTTCGCCTACGACGCGCGGTATAGCCGGCGCGGATGCAACGGACGCCGGGGCTTCGTTCAAAGCGGCGGACATTTTGGCCCGTTCAGCGCCGCCGATACGCCTCCCCGCCAAGCGCGTCCAGGCGTGTTTCAGTGCCTCGTGTCTTCGTGTGTGCGTGTGTGTGTGTGTGCCCACGCTTGTCAAAGCGCGGCAGCCGGGGAGAGGAGCTCCCCAAGAGTGAAGCGAGGAGGTCTGACCACGGCGCCGGCCTGGCGATGCGTCACTACACTCGTCTCAACCTGTCTCTCAGCGTGTCCGTGGCGCCGTCACGTGCGCCAGTGACGAGGCGTTCCTTCTCGCCCTCAACTCCGAGACTATAAGAGCAGCTGCCCCCGGACGCCGAGGAGAGGCTCCGATTTCTTCTGTCGAGTTACGTGCTCTCCCGTCTCTCACTTCGGTCGACCTGACCGCCCGCTCTTTTGCGATGTTAGAATAAACCAGTTGTTCTGTTACCAGTCGACTCATGCTTTGCCGGGACCTTCGGATGCTTCCAGTGCCCCAGGCCGCCAGGCCAACGCTACCCTTGGGGCTTGCGACCCGTTTGCAATAACGGGCGTCAGCGCTGAGTTTGCAACAACTCGTGCCAGCGGTGCGATTCCAACAGGGGGTGCCCATCCAACCCCCCCCCCCCCCTCCCCCCAAGAATGATTCTTCGGCAAGCTCCCACTCTGAAGGCCTGGGAGCGTACGATCGAGACTGATGACCCAAAGTGCCAAGTCATGCTGGCAGAGTGCGCTAACCACGTCGCAGCCACGTGGTTTCCACGCTAGCTCCTCTGCCAGGGTCTCAATAACTAATATGCCTGTAATAAAGTTTACTTTTCTCTCTCTCTCTCTCTCCCTCTCGAGACCGAAATCACCTCACCGACTGGCAGTAGGCCAGTGCCGCAGCGCATTCGCAGAGGGAAGGGCGGTATGGGAACGCTGGCATGATGAACGGCATCCGAGCCAGCTGTGACCGAAGAGTACGACAACCACGCGAGCAGTGGCGCGAGCGCGTTCGTGCGGCTAATTCATTTTTCTTATTATTATATGGAACTACCCCGTTCTTGGCCAATTCCCCAGAGTTGGTATGAGCCACTAACGTCTAGGCTCTACATATACATCGACATCTACGCCGAGGGACGCCGACGCTTAAACCAGGAACGGGCGCCTAAAGCCCGGGATACATGGAGCGGAAAACCGGCGTCCAGGCGACGAAATACGCCCGGCGGCGCACACTCGCCCCTCGGCGTCCAAAAATTTGACTCCCGCCGGCTGCCTGGTCCGATCGGAAAACCGACGCCCGGCGATAATCGCCCGCGGAAGTGGCGGGAGTGCCTCGCGCGCTCACCAGGCGTCGCGACGATCGATCTCCCTCCGACTTCCGGCAGCTGGTTCGTTTTTGTGTATTTTTGGTTTTCCATCGGAGCGTCCGTCGCGCGGCCGCGCTGAAGCGACGGAATGCGGGCGTTTGGGCTAGTTTGGCCGCGCACTTTCGGGATCTCTGCGCGTAAGAGGGGCGCCGTTGATCATTACAGCCTGATATCGAATGTTTAAAAGTACAAATCTCTGTAAACTTATTTTTCGTCAGCAAACTTAAGTAAGGTGCTCACGGAAGAGATAATAATTATAAGTGCGAGGCAGTTTTCTTACCAACCCGATCGAAGGTTACATGGCGCGAAATAGTGTGTGCATTGTTCTGCTTTTCTTATTATTGTCTTTCTTGTGTGTGTGGTGCCGCCCATATGAGTTCGGGTATAGGGTATGAAACGGTTTTTCGTTCGCGGCGCCCGAAGCTGTTTTTTTTTTCCCCCGCTGTCGGCACGCGTGCTCGCAAAGCTTGGTTTTGTGCGTCTTCGGCATGAAACCACCCCTGCTCTACAACCACCAAAAGTCCCTTCTGCTCGAGTGCCTTGAGGGAAAAGAGCGACGACAGATTATAGCTAGAAGCCGACCACGCCTGGTCTTGCGGCTGTTTGCATCTGTGTGGGCCCAGGCGGCGCACGGAATGCCTAGGGCATCGAGAAGAGAGCCGCTGAGAGGCCCATTTCACTTTCACACCAAATACCGATAATTCTATCCTCTCCCGCTGAAGTAGTAAACGCTTGTTGTTGGAAGAGGCTTTAAAACAGGAACTGAAGCTGAAGTAAACATGGATGACCCCAATACGCTTTTACACAAATGAAACTGAAGTCACAGTTGGAAAACCACAAATGCTTCTACCCGCGCTCCGCGGTGCCACCGCTCAACGTAGCCAGACGGCGCAAAGCCAGCCCGCTAAAGCGCTTGCAGCTCAATGAAATGTGTGGAAATCGTTTGTAAGCGCCTTTATGAAACATTTTGCCAAGTTTTTTAGTCATTAAAGACAAACAATACAATAAAAAGCCTATTTAGTATTTTTTTCTTACCCAAAAGCACATTCCCAGAGACTGGCAACACGGACAAATGCGTGGCGAGCGCGCGGCGGGTGCGCCTGTCTTTCGCTGAATGCAAGCGATGCCAGCGAACCATCGGCGTCGTCCCGCCGCGTCTATTTGTGCCGGGCGATGTTCGCCGGGAAAGTCCGCGCCATGTATCCCGGGCTTAAAAGCTGCGCCCCCAAAATAATGTAGAGTTAAGCTGTAGTAGTAGATTACACTTCGTGAGTGGCAAAAAAAGGTCCCTATTTTACCTGAAACAGGAGGCTTGGTAAGGCAGAAAAGCGATGACGTGTGGCGACACTGCCCTGAAGTTCTTCACACTGGCTCTCCAAAATGTCGTGGATTTCAACAGCGTTTGGAACCATTGTTAATTGTTTCTTTATTAAAGAAGCATTGCGTTCTGAAGGAACGGTGAACGGAAAATTCAACTTAGCAAACAGCACAAACGCAAGAGAGAGAGAGAAACGTTTATTAAACGAATCAGTGTCCCGAGCGAGGCCGGGTATCACCCTAAGGTGGGAAGGCTCCTTAGTCCAGGAACCCTCTGGCTTCGACTGCCCTCTTGGCCCTGGCGACGAGTTGTCGTTGGTCTTCCAGGTCCCCGAGGGTTAGCTTGGCCTCCCACGTTTCGAATAGGTCGTTTGCTTCTATTGCTCGTTTTGCGTGCGTTTCTGGTTGCGTTTCGCTGCCTTCCTGCCACGGGCATTCCAGGAGCAAGTGTGCCAGAGTGTCGGGTACGTTGCAAAGTGGGCAGAGGTAGCCGTGGAGCGTCGGGTAGAGGCGATGCATTATCGTTCCGTGCGTGTACGTATTACTTTGCAGGCGTCTAAGGATCAGGCTTTCTTCTCTGCCGAGTTTAGGGTGTGGTGGAGGGTACACTCGACGCTCGAGCCTGTAATGTTGCAATATGGCCGAATAGTTGGTGGGTACGGCCTCTGCCTCTTCTGTCGCGGGTCCGAGAGCGCGTGGGGAGAGGAGAGCCCGGCTGACGTGCTCGCGGGCAGCGGCGTGGGCCGCTTCGTTCCCCTCTAGTCCCTCGTGTCCGGGTACCCACGTTACGCAAGTGTACGGGAGCGTAGTGCTTCGTCTTTTTAGTATCTTTAGTCATCGGCCGAGATGCGGCCCCTCAAGAAGTTTCTGCAGGCGGCCTGAGAGTCGGTGAATATAACCGCTGCGTCTGTGCATGTGGTGGTGGCGAGAGCGTTTGCCGCTTCTTCAGACGTTTCCGGATTGCGTGCCTTGATGGTTGCCGATGCTAGCTCGGAGCCTTGGGAGTCTACGACACTTAGAGCGTACGCGTTTCGATGCGGATACTTGGCCGCGTCGGTGTAGCGGGCATTCGGGTCATGCTTGAAACTTTGTTTGATGGCGTTAGCTCTAGCCTGTCTTCTACTTTTGTGATATATGGGATGCATGTCGCGCGGGACACGTGCGATGCAAATGCACTCTCGAACGTCCGGTGGTATTCGCTCTTTCTTGTCCGTGTCTGCGACATACGTCTCGCTGTAGTTTAGGTGTCGGAGTACTGATCTCCCTGTGGGCGTGAGCTTGAGTTGTTCCAGCTGGCTGTTCTTGTGCGCTTCGGCGAGCTCTTGCCACGTGTTGTGGGCGCCCATCTTAAGGAGACGTGATGTAGAGGCCTAGCGGGGAGTCCCAGGGCGTCTTTTATTACCTTCCTTATCATGATATTCAGCTTTTCTATTTCAGCGTTCTTTAAAGCCAGGTACGGCGTGCCGTATGTGTTGCGGCTGGTGAGGAGCGCTTGTAATATTCTTAGAGTGTCTTGCTCCTTGAGCGCGCTTCTTTGGCTGAGATCCTCTTGACGAGGTGCGTTAGTTGCGAAAGGGTGCGTTCTAGTCTCGGTAGGCTGGCAGCTCCCGATCCATCTTTGTGGATGTGGAGTCCAGGTATTCGCATGGTGTCTACTTTCGGGATTGTTGTCCCGTTGAGTGTGATGCTGGGGTCGGGCTCTTCGTAGTTGGGTGGTCGGCCTCTCGTTCTTGCTTTCAGGACGAGGTGCTCAGACTTATCTGGGGCTCAGCGGAGGCCGCAGTTTCGGAGATAGCTTTCGATGGTGTCGACGGCTTCTTGTAAGCTACTTTCTTGCCTTCCAACGTTCGTAGCTCTGGTCCATAGCGTGATGTCATCAGCATACATCGCGTGACGCAGATCTGGTATGGTCTCGAGGAGTGGGGATAGCTTGATCATAGCTACGTTAAAGAGTAGCAGTGAAATGACCGACCCTTGCGGGGTGCCTCTATTTGGAAGTAGGAAGCTTTCACTGCGGATGTTGCAGATTCCGACTGTTGCCGTGCGGTCCATCAGAAAGTTTCTGACGTATGCGTAGGTCCTAATGCCGCAGCCGGTGCCTTCGAGATTGTTGGGGATCGCGTCTTGGCTAACGTTATCAAAGGCTCCCTTGACGTCTATTGCCACTATGGAGTATTTGCTTCGATTGTTTAGGTGATCTAGAAGGCCTTCTTTTAGTTGTAAGAGTACATCCTGCGTTGAGAGGTGCTGCCTGAAGCCGAACATGGTGTCTAGTAGGTGGCCGTTGTCTTCCAGGTACTGGGTAATGCGGTCGTGCACCGTATGTTCGAAAAGCTTTCCCGCGCACGAGGTGAGGAAGATCGGGCGTAGGTTCTCCAAGCTGAGAGGTTTGTTGGCCTTGGGGATCATGGTGATGTCCGAGTGTTTCTACACAGGAGGCAGTTCTCCTTTCTCCCAGCACTCATTGTAGTAACGGAGGAGAGCCTCGCTGGCCTGCTGCGGTAGGTTGCGTAGGTGTTTGTTAACGATCCTGTCTTTACCAGGGCTAGTATTTCTAGTCAGCTTGAATAGGGCTACGTGGATTTCCACCTGCGTGAAGGGTCGGTCGAATTCTGGGTTCGGTTTTCCAGACTATTCTTTGCTGCGAGTTGACGCGGTAGAGGGTGCGTCTCCGCATCGTTTCTTTTGTAGTTCTCGCAGGAGGTGTTCTTCTGATCCGGCGGGGTTGTGGATAAGACTGTGAAGATGTTGCTTCTGTTTCGTTTCGGTAGGTTCAGTGGCCAGGAGTGCGCGTAGGAGGTGCCAGGTCCTCTTCCTGCTCAGAGTCCCCTGTAGCTTGTCACAGAAAGCGTGCAAGTTCTGCCTGACGAGGTGGTCCGCAAAGTCTTGAGCCTGCTTGGTAAGGAGAGCGATACGTGTTTTTAGCCTTCTGTTAAGCTTTTGTCGCTTCCATCTCTTCAGGAGGCCACTTCTTGCCTCCCAGAGATGTAGGAGGTGCGCGTCGACCGCGGGTGTATCGGCATCGAGTTGTATGATCTTGTTGTGACGTTCTGCTGTGTCGAATACATTTTTGAGCCACTCGTCAATGTCAGTTATGCTTGCTCCAGAATCTAGCTTGTCCCTGAAGTATTTCCAATCGGTTAGCCGTGCAATTCCGGTCTTGGTCTGTTTACGGGTGTGTGCTACATCTAATTGGAGAACATGATGATCGCTACCTAAGGTTTCCTGGAGTCGACTCCACGCTGCCCAGGGGACGTCCGCAGTAAAGGTAAGATCGGGGTTTGTGTCCCTGGAGACGCTGTTTCCAATTCTCGTGGTCTGGAGAGGATCATTCCACAGGGTGAGTCTGTGTTGCTGTGCAGCATCGTGCACTCTAGCACCCTTCTTTGTGGTGGTATGATAGCCCCAAGCCGTGTGCGAGGCGTTGAAGTCTCCCACTATGACGAGTTGGTGTCCATTCGTGGATTTCCTGATTTCCTGAGGCGGGCTGTACACGCTGGCCACGAATAGGCTTTTCTGCGTCTTTCGTTCCGGTAAAACCTCGATTAAGGTGTGTTCGGTCTGGATGTTCTCTATGTCATGTTTTTGGGCTGTGAGAGTTTTCTTCACCAGTATGGCAGTTCGTCGGGTTTGTGCATATGTGGCGTATCCTTGCAGTCGGACGTTCTGCGTGTTGGTTTCCTGTAGTGCTATGACGTCGGGTTGATTCAGCTTGACGAATTCTTGTAGATTGGCGTGTCGAGGGCGGAATGACCGACAGTTCCATTGCCATATGCGTATAGTTGAATGCTGGTTCTTTGCCTTGTGGTTAGGGATCGCCATCGTCGATGGATTCGAATTCGCGTCGGCGATCGCGAGTGGGCGAGACCGAGCGAGAGTCGCTGTGGCTGTTCGCCCGTGCCTTCTTCCGAGTCGTGGGGCGCGAATTGTCGAGCTGTGCCTTGGTGATATAGTTGTTCTTTACATGCGCGATAAAATTGTTGAGCTGTGGTGCGATCCCACCTATTTTGGCGTTTAACGTGGCGATCTTGTTTTCGAAGGTAGCGGCTGTTTTTTCGACTGCTGATTGGACAACTTTTTCCATTGTGGCGTGAATGTTCTTCATAAAGGCTTCTTGAAATATTAGGCACCTTGCATCTACTATGGCTTCAACGTCGGCCTTGGTCAACGTCGTTCCCGACGCTCTGTTTATGTTTTCGAGCTCCTGGCATTTTTGATGCAGCTTGTCTGTGAGTTCTTGTTGTTTCTGTTGACTGCGGAGTAGCTTGTCTATGAGGTTTTGCTGGCTTTGCAATTGGCTGTGCTGATTCTGCAGTTTGCTCTGCTGGTTCTGCTGTTTGTTTTCTAGGACCCGTATGACTGCGGCTTGGGCCGATGCATCCAAACTGCTCGTACCACCCGAGTCGCTCGATCCGCTTACCGCGTCGGCGTAGCTCGCGCGCTTGACTGAGCGGGAGCGAGAGCGGGAGCGGGAGCGCGAAGCACTTCGCAGTATTGGCTTGGAGCTGCTGCGTCTGGGGGAGCTGCTCACACTGACACTGCTCGAGCTGGTGGCCGAGGTGCCCAGCTCCGGGAACTCTTCACTGCTGGAGCTCCAGCGGTTGTCTCTTTCTTGTAGTCTGTTAAGGCGCTGTTGTCGTATATTGTAGGGTGGAGGGCTTGGCTTCAGTCTCTTCTTGCACTCTATACTTGAAGTTTCGTGCGCTTCTCCGCAGAGCTTGCAGGTCGGTTTGCAGTCATGGTCTTGTGGTTGTCCAGTCTTGCCGCATTTGTAGCAAAAATCTGGGATCGGTTACAGACAGACGTCTTGGCGGTGTCCCGTGTTGCCACAGGTGCGGCAGTACTGCACTGACTTGCAATATGGTCTGCAGCGGAAGTCTACGCTCTGGAAGATGATGTAGTAGGGAACGTGCGGTCCTTCGAAGAATACGACTACAGCGGTCGACTGACCCATCATTCGGGCGTGAAGAACGGTGTATCGTGCCGGTGCTCGGATCCCTGCCATAAGTTCTGCGGTGCTTGTTCCTGGTATGAGGCCATTGATGACGCCTCGGGAGACGTCGTCTGGGGCTCGTATGTTGTCTTTAACGTTGTGGTAAGTGCCTCCGAGCTGTATTCTGTCGATGCTGACCAGCACCTTGGCGTCTTCCTTGTCGGCCGTGCTCGCGATGATTAAATTTTCGATTCTCTGTACTTGTACGCGTACTTCGTCATTGAAGTCCTGCTGTGATAGTCCACTCGCTCTGCCGATGGCGTGCATGACTGCGACGGTATTCCATTTGGCGAGGTCGAGACCTGCTTGCGGGCGGTAGACGATCTTAAAGTCGTCAAGTGGCAGGGGCGGCATCCTGGGTCTGCGTTGTTGCTGTGAAGGTGCTGCATTGGGCGTTTGCTCATCGGTTGTTTTTTTTGCCGGCGTCTTTGAATTCGAGGTCTCCTTCTTGGCTTTCTTGTTTCTTGTGATCCAGGCGCTTTCCGCTTCGATTGTTCGGCCGCTTTCTGCGTCATAGTTCCAGGTACCTTCCCCGGTGTTTTCTTCCGTCCGGTCTGTTTGCATTGCATTTGCTTCATCTTCTTTCTGGTTCTTTGACATTTCGCTTGCAGCAGCTGCCTCTCGGCTCATCGTAGGGGCTCTTCGCCGCGGCGTGGGCGAGCGCTCGTGTGCTCGTGCTCACGCGGCGCGCGGCGCACGGCGCGAGGGTGTTTCTGCCGATGAGATTGCGGGAGCTGGTTCTGGCGTTAGGCTTAGCCGGGCGGGCGGGCGGTCGTCGGGAATAACGCTTGATATCTTGAGACAAGGTGCACTCACCCGAAAGTGGCTAGTGTCCGCCGGTTTCTCTCGTCTTGCCGGTTGCACCGGTGCAAAACTTGGGTTCGTCACTGGCCTTGTTCTGGGGTGAGAAGCACGAGAAGCGGGAGCCCATGTGAGACAGTCTGTACTCCACGGCCCCCTGGCGGGCAATCCACAAATGCAAGAAAAAAAAATGATTTTAAGTCAATGACGTTACAATTACATACTGGCGTAGACGATTCGCCGAGAACTCCAAAGAACGTTCCGTCTTCATTTTCTTCTTTCCCATCGTTTCAAAGGCCTAAAGGAGCCCACATGTTTGATTCCGTTTTCACCATGGCGAACGTGCAAGATGTCACTGACCACGTAACAAATGTACTGCATCGGCAACCCTAAATGTTAATGTTCTGTGCAGGCAGTGCACCAGCCTACTCTAGCTTCACAAGTCTTCACAAGTCTTCACAAACACAAGTCTTCACAATTCGGTTGTTCGCATAACGGGAAATAGGGGCTGCATTTACTCCGTGATGCCCAGAGAGCTGAATGTCGCATGAGGCAGACTCGAACACGCTCGACGGCTTCTAGTCTCTGGTGCCACGCGTTTGAGTTATGGGAAATGCCGTGTACAACGTGTGCATCTCTTGTCTTACAAGACATCTGTGAGCCTGTAGCATTCATGATATGTAGCACTCACCACATGATGTAAATGCAAGTCTGCAAAGTATATTCACTGTATTGTTTACTTTGCAACGGATTACGTATGTTTAACCTACGAAATGTCTTGATCGAGCGTTATGCCAAGCAATGTATTATTTTACAGTTTTGTTTCTAGGTAAAGACAGATCTAAGCTCTAACTTTTTTACATATGAGGGCAGTGCTACTGTTTTCGGGTGGCGCAGTGACGTTCCGCCTTTCTTTCAGGAAGTTGCCGACGTCGTCTAAGGCTTCTTGTGCAATCAATTCCAGGTTTGATGGGTTGCAACGAGCCATACATAACGGAGTCTTTTCTGACTCTGATTTGGGAATAATTCTAGAAATCTTCCACGAGCTTGGTACAACTTCACTCATCTAAAAGTCCTTAAAAATTGATAAAAACGCTTTAGATCCTAGTTGACCGAAGCTTTTTACCCATATTTTATGTTATAAGGGGCGCTATAACGTAAAACTATTCCAAACTTTTCTATTCCAATTCTGCAATCAGCCCTCCGCGATTGGTAAAAAACTTTTTTGAACCACCCCAACTTCACCTGTCTGTCACGCGACGTCACGAAAACCGCGATAGTCCCCCATCTGATATGATGTGTAGACACTGACGATGCATGATTTGACCGAACAAAAGAAAAATAGTTATTTCTGATTCGACGCTTTTTTGTCATTAGCCTTCGGCTATTGGTCAAAAGTTTTCGGGCTGCACCTACTTCACCTGCCTGTCACGCTACGTCATAAAACCGCGAAAACTCCCCGCGTCAAAGTGACGTGTATGCGTTAAAGATGCATTAATATGCCGAACAAAATTCAATTTCCTTCTGAATAGCCGCAGGCTGCCCCGTTCCGAAAGGAATAAAGGATGGCTGCCGCCGATCGCTCAGGCGCCGGCTACTCGCATCTGCCGGGAGCATGGGTTTATTTGCGTATAATAAATCTTTTTGCGTGGCCGTTTAACGTTTGCGAGCACTTTCGGCACGTTTACGACCTCGTTCTGCCAACTCTTCTTTGCTGAGTATCCGTTTTAGCGTCATTCTTAAGCTTCCGTTGCATTCCGCCGCGATTTTCGACCAGCCACCGCAAGCTAAGTCAGGGAAAGTAGACCAATGGCAGACGCCGGCACCACCCTCTTCATCCGGTTATTGATTTTCAGTGCAGTGGCTCATCCCCATCGAATCCCTCTCCACTTGAGCGTGCTCCTCGCTTCTTGTCAATTAGATAAGACCATTAGATAAGACAAGCCGCTCAGTGTAGGCAATGTTATTCGTTTTTCAAGCAAACAAAAGTCACCTCATATGAACGAGGAGAGCGTTTGATTGGTCTGTTCAGACAACCCTGCGCGTCACCGCCCGATGCTTACGTCGGCGATTACGCACATTTGACGTTAGGAGATTGGAATAAAAACATATTGGAATAGTTTTACGTTATAGGGCCCCGCGTCACGTTACTAAAGATTGTTAAAATAGAAAAACTAGTGTCTGAGGTTTCTTCATTTGAAAAACAGAAATATGTTAGACACATGAACTTAAGTTATACTTCTAGAAAAGTAAGGACAGCGCGATGAGCCTAATCGCGTCGAGACGCACAACCACTGAGGTACCAACATTCGTCGAGTGTCGTACACCGCAGACCAAGAAGATGATAGTCTCTCACAACGTGCGCTGCGCAATGAAAGCGGGACACTCCAGTATCAGGTGCTGAAGTGTCTCGCACCAACGGCAAGACGCAGACGATGGACTGGCTACACGTCCTTGTAGGTATGAACGTTCGCACGCGTTCACACAGCAAACCATTAGCTTGAGTAGTTGTGCTCTAGCGCTACGAGGCTAGCCTCGACTGCGAACATGGGGCGGGATTTTTCCATTTGCGACGCGTTGGTCTGGATGCAGCTTGAGTAGGTGGCGACGAATCAGCAGACGAGCGTCATCAAGCTTGCACAAAACTTCAAGGCAGACACAGTCGTTATGAGGGCTAGTTGAAGCCAGCCGATCAGCATCTCCGTTTCCGGCGATCCCTGCCTGTAAAGGTATCCATTTGGCAGCAAGAGATACCCCACGTGGTGCAATTTTGTTGGCAGAGTCAGTAATGCTGCGCACAACTGGACAATCAATCTGACTGACTGCGTTGCAATCTGCTAAGGGCAGCGCGGGAGTCCGTAAATATGGCAATCTTCGATGCGGTTAACTCCTCTTGCACGTATTTCAGTGCAACATTAATCGCTGCTTGATCTGCAGTTGTTGACGAGGCTGGATGAAGTATACGAAATATCCGTCGTGCTTGAGTGGAAGGGCAGAAAAACGTTGCAGAAGCTCATTGACTGTCGCTGGGTACAGGTGCACCTGTATGGCTGCATCAATGCGGTTATAGAGAGTCCAGTCGGTGCATCGCTTAGAGCGCTGTTCCCGCCTATAAGTGCCGCGTCGACAAACGCGGAGCTGCAAAGCTTAAGGTCGTAGTTTCGTTTGCCGATACTCCGTCTTCGTTGTACTGTAGCTTGTCGTAAACACCTACTCATCAGTTTGAACAGACTGTCGTGAGATGGTTCCCAGTACTTGTCCCAGTTTGTCACTGTATGGACAGCAGTCTGGCAGCCCGCAGTGTGTGTAGGTGTTAATAGGTAGGTGATCTGAGCCCCACCAGTCAGCTGCGCCTGACCAGGCTAAGCGCACTTCTCTCGTTTATATCGCAAGGTCTACAGTGGAATGCTCCTTTCCTCTACTGATAGATGTAGGTGAACTGTCATTCAGTATTTGGAAATCATTCTTGATAACAAGCTCGTTAATCTCTGTCCCACGACTGTTTTGGGGACGGGAAGACCAACGCGGATGGTGGGCATTAAAATTTCCACATAACACAAATGATGCACCACGCCGAGAAACTAAGCACTCAAGTTGTGAGATATTTGAAGAAGGCGTAGGTCGGTTGTACGTACTTGTCACCGTCGTAGTCACACTCCTGAAATTCACGGTAACACCTGTGCACTCAGACTCATCATCACAGATGGCATCTGTGTCGAGAACCATGAAATCCAAATCAACGCATACGTATACTAATCATTTTGAAGTATTGCGCGTATGAGCCGCGTCGACACACTGGAAAGAGCCACAGGTTGGTTCCGCGCAACGATTGCTACTGTGGACACTCACAAAGCCAGGCAGTCGATATTCGTCTTTCCTTGCGTTAGTTTCCTGAAGCACTATAACATCTGGTGAAGTCTTCATAGCGACGAGTCGAAGAACTAGATCAACGTGCCGCAGTCGCAGCGACCTGACGTTCCATTGCAAGTTTGATTGACAAGTTGCACATCATCGTTGGCTGAGACCGATTTTGGGGCTGTATTTGGAATGTGCTTCACTGTGATCCCAGTCTTTGTGGAGACTTGTTCCGATGGCAGCCCTAGCCACGATGAGTCTCACAGGTAGTATGTCCACCCCCCTCCTTTTCGATGTGTTGTCTTTGTAATTCTTTGAACGCGCTGTTTTTTGCTTAGTGGGGGCATTTCCAGTCGCTGGACCAGCTCTGCGGTGACACGAGCTTTCATCTCCTGCTGCCTTCTTTTTGGCTTTCTTCTTTAGTGCCTTTAGTTCAGCCTGCAATGAGAGACATCCTTTATTCGTTGCCGAATGTTCGCCATTACAGTTAGGGCACCGATACATCTGTCTTTCACTCCCACCGTATTTGGCACAGACACGTCCAGATGTCTTGTGCAATAGCCCTGAATGTGACTAATCTTAAGACATTTATTACATTGTAAGGGCCTTGGTACGAACGGCCGAAGAGGACAGCGTACAAGTCCAACCTTCATATGACTAGGCAGCTTGCCACAGGAAACAGTATCTTCATACAGTTTGATGAGCTCAGCCTTCAAACGCTAATTATTTTGCATGGTGGCTTGCAAATGATCGTGCTCCTAAAATGACGTCTTTGAGTTCCAAGTCAATATCAGATACGACACCAGCTGCTATATATGCGCACCCTGGGGTATGTAAGACTGCGTGTGGACACCACAGATTTTAGACAAACCAAGCAGAGTTTGCACCATTGTATCATCTGTTGTGTTAACGGCAATGACATCTTTCCAAGGGTTCAAGCGAAATTCTTGTATTAGTCCAGAGGCAAGTTTGAAGTTAATCAGGCTTACCATCGCTACTGTCGTAATCACAATGCTGCTGTATATGATAGTCGCTTCGCTTGAGGACGACGCCGAAGACGTCCTTCTTGAACGGCGGTGCTTGGCAGGTATGAAGTCATCCTAGTATTCTGATTTTGAGTCAGAAAGCTCAGCATCAGCAGCGTCTGATTCTACTGAACAACTGAGCCAGTTTCGAGCCGCGGGAATTCTGTGCTGGCCGCCAGACGAGTTCAAGACCATATCTTCCATGGCATGCTTTGCGGAGAGGATCTCCAAGCAGAGTAGGAGTCTTCAAGGTTAAGCAAAAACGCCTTTGCCCGTTACTGATGCACGAAAAAGTACATAAATAGAGAAAAACTTTAGCACCAGAAGAAACCACCAGCCGAGAACGAATCTTCACCGTAAACAACATATCACCTCAACCCTAAAAATAATGTATGGGTGATGGCAATCCATAATGTCATTATACAAATGTTAAATGCAGTAGAAATGCACACGCTGTGATGTGTAATGGGTATCGTTATACAATAGAAAGTAAAATGAACTTTTTTTGACGCACACTCATTGAATAAGTAACTTAAAGCATGAAAGAAAAGCACTGAATTAGTATGTGCAAGGCAACAGTAGAGGCATTATACTGGGGGCAAAACTGTGCAGAGCTTATTTAGCCGCATAGTCATTCAGCCATTTCTGAGGTAGCCTATTTCGAGCAGACCTATGAAAAATTCTTCCTGGTTGCGATTCTGTACTAAGTTACCTTTCGAAAGTGACAGGCAAACTTCAGAAGCGACAGAAGTGACAGCGATAGTTACCCTGCCTGAGGCATTGCGCTTTAAGGATAACAGAGGATAGGCTAAAATTAATCTGCAATGAGCAGTAAAAGACAGCTAATTATTGATGGCACAAAGGCAGAGAACACACAGAATGAAAATACATAAGTTCTGATGGAGCAATAAATTTGGGTCAGGTTCGATGGTTTGTGTTGGTCTCAAGAGCCGAATATAAGCGTGGAAGATAGAAATTAAGAAAGGTGTAGTGGCATCAGCACCAGCAACTACTCCGTTTCAGAAAGGGTGCCCATAACATCCATCCATGCATCCACCCATGCATCCATCCATGCATCCATCAATCCATCCATCATACATACATACATACATACATACATACATACATACATACATACATACATACATACATACATACATACATACATACATACATGCATGCATACATACATACATACATACATACATGCATGCATGCATGCATGCATACACACGCACATACATACATACATACATACATACATACATACATACATACATACATACATACATACATACATACATACATACATACATACATACATACATACATACAATCTGGTACCGCTGTCGACGCAAGATTCCTTAGGCGCATTGGCTATGCGATATTCATAACGAAAGCGGGCAGTTTCACCAAGGGCAGAGTTGAGGTGCAGTGGTCTCTTTTGGCGAGCAGACTTGTCGCGCAGAACGCGTGTCGCCAAAGTAATGAATCGAGCGATGGGGCCAGAATTGTCCTCTGCCTCGCGTCGTACTTGCGTGAGCACCGGATACGGTCCAGTTAACAGCCTCGTTCTTCTACCGCATAATGACGTGCTTATCGTATGCCCTCACCACAAGGCATGGGCATCCCCTTAAATGAGCACTGATACGACATTTTGTATTTTCTTTTCTTTATGTTCTTTTTTTTGTATGTGTGTCTGTGTGCGTGCTATATGAAGGTCCTCGACCTAGAAACCCTAGAGAAAAATAATGCAAGCCTCAGAACGGCCTGTATTATTTACTATTATAGCTTTTATAAAAACCAGTTTCAATTTCATTTCCCATGTGTCTTGACATGGTGGGGCAAAACGTGGCCACCTGGGAGCAGAAGAGCGTGACTTCTTGTCACTCACTCACTCAGTCCTTCGCCTTGTTATGCACACTTCGACGTAATAATTTTGTGAGTGCACACGCTTACATTAACAATATCGCGTTTTTTTTTTGCCTCGGTTACTGACATTCACTCTCTTTTCCAAATTTTGCTGTGATATATATGCTATGTACAACGATAAAGTAGTCGCAGAGTAATGTTCTTGGCATACTGCAATAAATTATACGGATGGAGGTGTCATCTTATCCAAGCTTATTGGGTACGGACAGTATTTATTTGAACGTTTCATATTAATAATTAGGACAGGGACGCGGCATAGACCGGTGTTGACTGTCTTTTCTTAGGTAGTACTGAGAGTTCTCATAAATTTAACGTTGCTTAGAAATAATAATAATCTATGCATTCTTGATTGTGATTTATACAGCTGGGGAAGGCGGAGAAACTGCAGCAGAATAGCTATTTTTATCATGCGATACGTTAAAGGTAGAGGAGAATGAGGCGCCTGTAGAAGAGAGAGAGAAAAGAGTTGAAGGGCAGAAAGGTTAACCTGATTAATTGTCCGGTTGGCTACTCTGCACGGAGGGATGGGGTAACGGCTGAAAAGATGAGCAGAAAAGAACAGAAGATATGAAGATCTCTCCGGACAAACACGGTGAATGGAACTTATAGCGACTGCAGTTTTTTTCATCAGTTCTGATGCTTCGTTTTTTTAACTAGCGCTTTTAGAGCACCTTGGGTTGACGTAACCTGTGGCGCTTGCAGAAAATTTGTTTATTCACTTTAAACATATTATATTACTGAAGGAAGAACTCTACAATATTTCCGCCTATGATTCTGTTCTTTATAGGCGAGTGTCTCTCTTAAACACAAAGATGAGATTCACTTGTCCAAAAAACTTTCTCGCGACATCCAGGACGAATATCATTCGTATGCATGTTATGCTGCTCCTGTTAATGCCATTAGCGAGGCATTCTTGCACATTTTGTTTTAGTATTGCAGTAAGTTTCCATTTTCTCGTAGATGTTTCAACACAATTTCGCTCTTTTTTTCTGTAGCGAGAGTGCTATTTCCCTCCAGTAGTAGGTTACCAGGGCGCAGCGTCAAGGTTTCATTAGTACATGCTATACAGCACGAGGTTCAAGTGAAACAGAGTTCACAGGAAGCTGGAGACGAATTGAATAACAATGGGCGTTTATGAGGAGCCTCAGTCCGGTTGGTTTTTCTCTCACCTAAATGAAAAAAGGAAGAGAAAGATATTGTGCCAGTCTTCCAAACATACATAGAAATTTGCTGTAAATTTTTACCTAGGCCGGAAACAGGACAAATTTGGACGATGCTTAAGCTTCACCTTTAAGAGTGAAACGCGATAGCATTTAAAGGTCCCTGACTGCTTCTCACGCTTTCCGGCAACTGCAGCTTATGTAACCGGAATATTTGCCGGGAAACGCTGGCGGCGAGCGCTATGCAAGGCGAGCTTTCTGGTAGAAACGCGGCCTCTTGAGCCGGCCGATCTTGGAGGTTGTGCCCCCCCCACCCCCCAACAGCCGCACCACAAAGAATTGCATCATTTTCACGTTTCTGTTATTGTTTCGCACTTTTAATATTTATGTCTGAGATAACATAAAAGGCACGCGCTATCGGTGTTTTCTTTCATAACGTTCGTTTGTGGGCTGCCATTCTCAGAATTCCAGAGAATAACTTCGTAAAGAATGTAAGCCAAGGATGAGCAACTTTAGTCATACAAAAGTGTGGCGATATCAATAGCATATACCGCATGTCCCATAGCAAGGCATGAGAATTTTCGCTCGCGGTAAACTCCGCCGACACCGACACCAGATTTTATGCAACACGGGACCCTTAACGCTATTGCGCTAAAAAACAACTTTCTGAAGTTTTCTTTTTTCCTGTATTTTTGAGCGTCATTTAAAGAATTGACCTTCAGCTCACTCTATACGGTATGTTAACTTCGCCTCAATAATAGTGTGCTTGCAGTGGTGCACGCTTCACAGATCTGGGATGTAAATAGGGCAAACTACAAGAGTGAGCTAGTGCGAGCATGGTACAGCCCATTTATGATACCATAGGTGACCCTAGCATAGTCAGGTGGTGCTGCCGGGCGCGATACGCCAGCGCCTTCTTGGGCTGTTGAATAAATTGACGGTCGCTGTTGCGTAGCTCTCAGCCTGCACAACACACTGCACGTTCATGCGCTTCATGCGCGTCTCGCGCTGCGATCCGGGAGCAGTTATCCACACGGGTGACTTTTAAAACAAACCACGTCGTTTCTAACGTGAATAAAAAATGATAGGGCAAGTAATTTCCGCGGTGCCAGCCTTCTGAAAAGAGAGCGTTCGCTCGAACCGAGTTTACGACATTGAGCAGGTCGTGGATGGCAAACCTGTATGAGCGATTGCGAAGTGATGAACGGCATCTTACCGCTATCATTGCAAGTACTGAATCAGCGCATTTTGCCTCTACTGTCTATGTGCTAATTGCAGAAGCTTGAGAACAAGCTAGACACCTCGCAACGACCGATGTGACGGAAAATGAGAGGCGTAACGTCAAAAAACAGGAAGACGAAGTCGAGAGTAAGTAACCTCATTGTCTATTTAGTAAATCTCAAAATAAATGCGTCACTATTGAACTTATGTGACCGACTAAAGGCACCTTCGCCACGGCAGTGTGCCAGTGGGGTCTGCTCGCAGTGTTTCATGCGAACAAGCTTACATACAGTTGTTGTTGTTGTTGTTGTTGTTATTATTATTATTATTATTATTATTATTATTATTATTATTATTATTATTATTATTATTATTATTATTATTGTTGTTGTTGTTGTTGTTGTTGTTGTTGTTGTTGTTATTATTATTATTATTATTATTATTATTATTATTATTATTATTATTATTATTATTATTATTATTATTATTCTCTCTTTTGCACGTAGCGCAACAACTGGGTCCGAATTCGCGAAGGCTTTTGTTCGTAAGTGCTCATTATCATTGGCCGGCCGCGTTTGGCTCGCATCGGCATTTAGGAACTGTTCTAGCGTAAGAACTTTTTTGTGAATACGGTCCTTCATTTTTGTACACCACGTAAGCTCTCTGTCCAAATGTTAAAGATAGGGCGAAGTGATAACGTTTCACCTTGAATGTGCTAACAGGCACACATGATTAGGAAAAAGGACAGGCAGAGTGAAAGAGGGCAGTGGTCTTTCACTCTGCCTGCCCTTCTTAATTATGTGTGCGCTGTGAATACATTCAAGCTCTCTATCGCGCGGGCACGAATGCCCCATTACGTGCGCAAGATTTAGAACTTATATTTGGCTTACGATGTTTGTGAACTCGCTGGTAGCATTTATGCGTTATAATGCGTAGCGTTCACCTGCGTGTTTATGCTGGTTCGGAATGTATCATGTTGTCGCAATTCATATTGAATAATAATGATGCCCGACCTAGCGCGAACTGCGCTAATTTTAACGGCACCTTTTTGTTGTTCTTACGGCTGGCTTTGTCAAGGCGGACCTCTGGTTTGGTCTAAAAGAAGGTGAGAGGAACCTTTTCTGCCGTTACTTAGCGTCACCGCCCTAGTAAGGCCACTTTTGACTTTCAACCTAAGTAAATAAGTTTTTTTTTATTATATGCATAACGTTTTTACATTCTACGAAGTGTTGAATATGTTTTTACTGTCCATATGGGAACTATTTTTCAAGCGATGTAAATTATTGAAAAGCTGAATTTTTTTCTACTACACTCAGAGATTCTTGAATATAAGAATGTCCTTCAATACATTTTTTTAATTAATTGTATCGTGCGTTATTTGCAATACATATGCCAGGTGCAAAAATATACATAGCTTATGTATTTATACTATATAAGATTGTTGATGCAATTGAGAACGACTGCGATAAACTCAGGTGAATGATGAAGAGGGTTGGAGAAATCTGAACATATAAGTGATTGAAGAAAATGGTGCATGCTTAAGCAGACTAAACATAAAGTCAGCAAAAGCTGTAACTTGCCGGGAAGCTTTTATCCCTGCTTCACCTAAAGTTTGATGTACGTCAGGGAAGGTGGTCTGCCCCAACGACTGCAGCGACGTAAACACGGGGATTCCCGGGAAACGCAGCGATTCTCATGAAACGTGCAGCTTGCAAAACTGCCACCGGATATGCGCCGCGCACCAAAGTGCAGTGAGGGAAATTAAAGACAAAAAGTTGCAGGACCCGGGGGTTGTGACGTAAACCTCACATGGGCCCTCGACTAAGATTTGGAAAGCAAGGGAGGAATATTGTTGCAATTACTGGCTTTAGTCGCGGCAATGGGAGAGTGCATATGCTGCACCGAGAGAAGCTTTCTCCATCGCATCATTACGAGGCGATGATGCCCTTTTAACTGCAAGAAAATCCTGCGCTCAAAATTTAGGAGCGCGCTCGTTGATCGAGTCGCGCTCGGTGGTGCATTTTCTTAACGGCATTATCTCCTTCACAGTTTCGTTTCACTTCATTGCCAGTTTTACCAGTATGCAATTTTTCCGAAGAATTTTACCGTTTATACAGTGTTCTGTAATCGTTGTGTGCAACTTTCTTTGCACGGAAGTTAATGCAAATGATTATAAGGGTAAATTGGCTTATAAGTATAAATAATATCTCTTTTCTTACTCTCTCTCTCTCTTTCCTTCTCTCTCTCTCTTTCTTTTGTCTCTCTCTTTTGTGTGCTGTGTAGTTATCGGATTACGATGTTACCGGACTAAGAAAAAGAAGTACGTTTCCACCACCTGGGAGAATGCGAGGTGATATATACTTGAGAAAGAGCTACCGATTAATTGGAGCACTAGAGGTCACAGTAAGAACGCCTATACGTGCTTAAAGCACCGGATATTTGAAGGTTCGAACGGCGAAGGTTGCTTCCCAGAAATAAAGCTGTTTATTTCTCTGGCGGCCGCTGCGTATATGGCGTGGCTGAGCGTGGCCGAGCACGACTGCGCGTGCCCTATCTTGGGAGTGAACTGCAATATAAATACACAGCCATGCGGGCGCGCCGGCCCTATCTAGAAAGCGATCTGCGATGAGTACACAGTCTCGGTGAGCTGAAGGCTGATAGCTTCGTGTGCGCTAAGTTCTCGCAGTTCACGCGTTGAAGCGAGATGCAGCACAGAGATCAGTTCGCTCGATGCTCCTGACGCTGCTCCTCATGCCAGCGTCTTGGCAGCGAGCGTCCGCGCCCATCGCGTGAGATGTGTTTACGTGTGCTTGTGCGCGCATGACACCATGCTTGTTAATTAATTAGTAGGCGAATGTTTATGAGTTTACACGACCGATAAAATTACTATCCTTACTTCGTATAGCTATCTGCTGATTTGCTATCGCCATCGATGCCTCGCCTTTCGGGCGAAACCGCGACTTTCTTGCTTTCCTCGTGTGTTCCTTAAGTTGGTCATTAGATACGTTATTAAAATTAAGCGAGGATGTAGGTATGCAATGCAAGATGTGTGACCTCACTGGTTAATGCCGTCTCGGCGATTTCTCGTAACGTTCCATGTCTAAACATATAAAGATGCTTTTTGGAAACGGCACTCTTGACCGACAAATGAAACTCTTCCATGTCCAAAAAGTGTCTTATCCGGCGATGCATATTTTCTTGCTCTTTAGTACGGGCTGCCTTTCATCACTATCTTCTTCTTCTTCAGCATTTTCTTAAGTCCACTGCAGGACGAAGGCCTCTCCCAGTGATCTCCGCTAGCTGATTCCAACTTGCGCCTGCAAATGTCGTAATTTCATCACCCGACCTAATTGTTTGTTGTCCTCGACTGCGCTTCCCTTCCCTAGGCACCCATTCAGTAACTCTAATGGTCCACCCCTGCCCTACGTATTACATGGCCTGTCGAGCTCCATTTTTTCTTCTTTTTGTAAACTAGAATATCCGCAATTCCCGTTTGCTCTCTGATCCACACCGCTCTCTTCCTGTCTCTTAACGTTACACCTATTTGCGCGGTCCTTGACTTGATTTCGAGCTTCTCTGTTAACCTCCAATTTTCTGCCCCATATGTTAGCACGGGTAGAATGATATGATTTGACACTTTTCTTTTCAACGACAGGGGTAAACTCCCAGTAGGATTTCGTGATGCCTGCCGTATGCACTCCAACCCATTTTTACAGCGGAGCTCCTAGGCTCTCATTCCTGCGTTGAGCGTCAGAATGCCTCGGCGTTGCTATACCTCGTAATCGAGCAAACGGGCACAGAGAAAGATGAAAGCACACGCGGAGCGCAGCGGGAGATGAAAGCAGAGCGCGCGAGGAAGAAAGTGGGGGAGGAGGCTAGAGTGAAAGCATGAGGTGGAAAGCGGAGAAGGAGTGGAGGGGAGACTGCCTGCGCACACCTTGAGTTGCCGTCGACCACGGCATCTGCAGCCACGTGGGCATCTGCTCTCCCGAGGGGTGCGGGGGCGGCAGGATGGCGTGAGGTGGGGAGGGCTACGCTCCTCCGCGGCGTCAGCTGCTGAGGTCAGTCCGTGGTACCATCGTGTGTGACGGGAATCACTGCTCCTGCAAAGAGCGATGGCGAGCGGCAACGAGTAAGGCTCGATGTGACGCTCCCTTGGGTGTTGTCGCCGCTGACACTGGTGGCACGACTTCGCCGCGACGAAGGGCCGCTCTCTCATCGATGGTGGAAGCAAAGCGTGCGCAGAAAAACGTAGTGGCGCGCAAGACGGGCTGTGTGGCTGCGATGGTTACAATATGGCACCAGAATAGCGCACGTCGTCTGTATGGAAACAAAGTGCAGCATGAGCTGCATGACGGCTGCTGTGAATCGCGCCCACATGTCACCCACGCGCTGCCTCTCGCGATCTCACGATTATCAAGGCAGTCGCGCCACACTTCGCTCCGTTTGCAATGTGCTGTACGAGACACATTGTACGCGCCAGATGCAATACTGACAGCGTTCTCTTCCTAATATAAACCGTACTCAGAATAGTCAGAATACAAAATCTTGACACGCGAAATAAAAACACGTATAGAGCTGCTCTCAAATTTCGCATTGGGGAGTATCGTAATAGACGGTGAATTTTTATGCCATCCACTCAGTGGGCGAATATAGCGTCATCATCATCGCAATTCATCATCATCACTCGTTATAGTAACAACCGCCAATACCGTGAGCTCGCCTCTCGAGCCACGAGCAAGGAGAACGCGCTCTCGACTAAGGCAAGGCTGGACGCACCCGCTGCTCTGCTCGATCATCTCCTTGGCAGGGACGATCATCTCCTTGCCCGTGATGCTGGCACGGGTACGTGTCATACAATTGGTGGTCGTGAAAAGTAGCTACCACACGCGGACGGGCCTCGTCTACTCGAAGCTAACACCTTGGACGACAGGAGCGGTCGCTCACAGGAGCCATCGAGGTGGTGCCGCGGGTACGTGTCATCCGAGTGGTGACCTTCCACAGAAGTCAGCCGCTTTTGATGCCATGAACCACAAGCTGTTCAAGTCAAACGCCGAGCTGAACGCAGCTTTGCGATCATCGGAGACGGAAAAGGTGGCACAGGCCGAAAAGATGCGTGAAGTTGAAGTGGAGAACAGGAATCATCAGGATGCATTGTCTCAACAGAATTTAAAGATGCTCGCTCTGGACAGAACACTTGAGAATCTGGAGGTGACGCTTGCAGAAGCGGCTGGAAGAAGTAAATTGCTTTCATCCCAACTGTCGGTCAGCGAGCAACAGTGCGCAAAACCTGGGGAAGCCATTGCCACGCTGTGCACTGAACAGGAGGCGAGCTGGAACAACAGTTGAGTCAGGCTGGATGCGAGAAGGAGGCTCAATCAACGCGACTTCTGCAAGTACAAGACGAACTGAACAGTGTTACGTGCAGCGCAGACCAGCTTCAAGCACGGGCACAAGAGCTGGAGGCCTCCAAGCAACAGCTGAAGACGCTCTGCTCCGAGCTTCGGCACGAGCTAAGTGAGAGCGAGTGCCAGCTTAACGAGGCTGCCGAAGAAAAGAGCGCATTGTTCAAAATTAAGGAATAAGTGGGAGCAGCTCATGCCTCCTTACGAGCCCAGTTCGATGAAACAAGTAAGCATCATGCGACGCTAATAGCGTCTCGGCAGCACCAGGTATGCTTGCGAACGAACTATCTGAGGTTGCTCATTCTCGTGAGCAGCTCAATAATAACCTCGTTTTCGCAAAACAGTCAAGTAGAGAAACTTGCTGCAGAATGAGTCAGGCTTCAACATTGCATTAAGAAGAGCAAAGCTGAAAAGGCTGAACTCGAGGTTCGCTAGGAGAAAGAAACAGAGGTTGTTCATGCACTCAAAGAAAAAAGGGGCCGTGCATGTTGCTGTGAACCCCGAGCTCCACCTTGGATACCAGGAGCGGCCGCACGCGGGACCCGTCAGGGAGATGGCGCGGAACCGCGTCGTAAGCCGATGGTAGCCGTATGGCGAGGCTACCACACGCAGACGGGCCACATTTACCCCGAGCTCCAATTTGGATGCAGCTTCTGCCGTACCTTTATTCGGATGAGAAAAACAATAGCCCTTATCCTCCATTCCTGGAGCGTTGACTTCGCTACAGTGATAATGTCAGTGTACCATCCGGCAACCTAAATGGCTACGCGCGCAGAGACTTGCATTTAGACGCTTTTCACTGACAAATTTGTTCAATATAAACTAGATGGCGTTTCCTACGTGCCCAGCCATTTCATGTCTCAGCAGCGGTTCGACTTCCGGTCGTGGCGGCCGTGCTTTGATACGGGTGGAATTCAAAAACGTTCCTGTAATTAGATTCAGCTGCATGTAAGAGCACCAGGTGGTCGAAATAAATCTGGAGACCCCTGCTACGGCGTCTCTCATAGCCTGTGTGTTGCCTTGGGACATCATGTCCAATAATTTGATTGTCACGCTTTCCTGCTTCACACCAAGATAAATGTACATTCGCTTCTGCAATGACGTAGTGCTACTCCCGCACGACCACTGCTAAAATTTTCTTTGGCAGTTGATTCGCCGTTAGAAAGTGGTCAAAGCTTCTCAGGACCTTGTCATTAAAGTTGCCTGCCTGCCTGCCTGAATTAGAGCCGTGTAACTAAGCTAAATAAACCCTTTTTGCTTCATTTTCTACAACTTGACGTCATAGTCGATGGGCTTGGTGGATTCCATGCCCTGCCTGCCTGCCTGCCTGCCTGCCTGCCTGCCTGCCTGCCTGCCTGCCTGCCTGCCTGCCTGCCTGCCTGCCTGCCTGCCTGCCTGCCTGCCTGCCTGCCTGCCTGCCTGCCTGCCTGCCTGCCTGCCTGCCTGCCTGCCTGCCTGCCTGCCTGCCTGCCTGCCTGCCTGCCTGCCTGCCTGCCTGCCTGCCTGCCTGCCTGCCTGCCTGCCTGCCTGCCTGCCTGCCTGCCTGCCTGCCTGCCTGCCTGCCTGCCTGCCTGCCTGCCTGCCTGCCTGCCTGCCTGCCTGCCTGCCTGCCTGCCTGCCTGCCTGCCTGCCTGCCTGCCTGCCTGCCTGCCTGCCTGCCTGCCTGCCTGCCTGCCTGCCTGCCTGCCTGCCTGCCTGCCTGCCTGCCTGCCTGCCTGCCTGCCTGCCTGCCTGCCTGCCTGCCTGCCTGCCTGCCTGCCTGCCTGCCTGCCTGCCTGCCTGCCTGCCTGCCTGCCTGCCTGCCTGCCTGCCTGCCTGCCTGCCTGCCTGCCTGCCTGCCTGCCTGCCTGCCTGCCTGCCTGCCTGCCTGCCTGCCTGCCTGCCTGCCTGCCTGCCTGCCTGCCTGCCTGCCTGCCTGCCTGCCTGCCTGCCTGCCTGCCTGCCTGCCTGCCTGCCTGCCTGCCTGCCTGCCTGCCTGCCTGCCTGCCTGCCTGCCTGCCTGCCTGCCTGCCTGCCTGCCTGCCTGCCTGCCTGCCTGCCTGCCTGCCTGCCTGCCTGCCTGCCTGCCTGCCTGCCTGCCTGCCTGCCTGCCTGCCTGCCTGCCTGCCTGCCTGCCTGCCTGCCTGCCTGCCTGCCTGCCTGCCTGCCTGCCTGCCTGCCTGCCTGCCTGCCTGCCTGCCTGCCTGCCTGCCTGCCTGCCTGCCTGCCTGCCTGCCTGCCTGCCTGCCTGCCTGCCTGCCTGCCTGCCTGCCTGCCTGCCTGCCTGCCTGCCTGCCTGCCTGCCTGCCTGCCTGCCTGCCTGCCTGCCTGCCTGCCTGCCTGCCTGCCTGCCTGCCTGCCTGCCTGCCTGCCTGCCTGCCTGCCTGCCTGCCTGCCTGCCTGCCTGCCTGCCTGCCTGCCTGCCTGCCTGCCTGCCTGCCTGCCTGCCTGCCTGCCTGCCTGCCTGCCTGCCTGCCTGCCTGCCTGCCTGCCTGCCTGCCTGCCTGCCTGCCTGCCTGCCTGCCTGCCTGCCTGCCTGCCTGCCTGCCTGCCTGCCTGCCTGCCTGCCTGCCTGCCTGCCTGCCTGCCTGCCTGCCTGCCTGCCTGCCTGCCTGCCTGCCTGCCTGCCTGCCTGCCTGCCTGCCTGCCTGCCTGCCTGCCTGCCTGCCTGCCTGCCTGCCTGCCTGCCTGCCTGCCTGCCTGCCTGCCTGCCTGCCTGCCTGCCTGCCTGCCTGCCTGCCTGCCTGCCTGCCTGCCTGCCTGCCTGCCTGCCTGCCTGCCTGCCTGCCTGCCTGCCTGCCTGCCTGCCTGCCTGCCTGCCTGCCTGCCTGCCTGCCTGCCTGCCTGCCTGCCTGCCTGCCTGCCTGCCTGCCTGCCTGCCTGCCTGCCTGCCTGCCTGCCTGCCTGCCTGCCTGCCTGCCTGCCTGCCTGCCTGCCTGCCTGCCTGCCTGCCTGCCTGCCTGCCTGCCTGCCTGCCTGCCTGCCTGCCTGCCTGCCTGCCTGCCTGCCTGCCTGCCTGCCTGCCTGCCTGCCTGCCTGCCTGCCTGCCTGCCTGCCTGCCTGCCTGCCTGCCTGCCTGCCTGCCTGCCTGCCTGCCTGCCTGCCTGCCTGCCTGCCTGCCTGCCTGCCTGCCTGCCTGCCTGCCTGCCTGCCTGCCTGCCTGCCTGCCTGCCTGCCTGCCTGCCTGCCTGCCTGCCTGCCTGCCTGCCTGCCTGCCTGCCTGCCTGCCTGCCTGCCTGCCTGCCTGCCTGCCTGCCTGCCTGCCTGCCTGCCTGCCTGCCTGCCTGCCTGCCTGCCTGCCTGCCTGCCTGCCTGCCTGCCTGCCTGCCTGCCTGCCTGCCTGCCTGCCTGCCTGCCTGCCTGCCTGCCTGCCTGCCTGCCTGCCTGCCTGCCTGCCTGCCTGCCTGCCTGCCTGCCTGCCTGCCTGCCTGCCTGCCTGCCTGCCTGCCTGCCTGCCTGCCTGCCTGCCTGCCTGCCTGCCTGCCTGCCTGCCTGCCTGCCTGCCTGCCTGCCTGCCTGCCTGCCTGCCTGCCTGCCTGCCTGCCTGCCTGCCTGCCTGCCTGCCTGCCTGCCTGCCTGCCTGCCTGCCTGCCTGCCTGCCTGCCTGCCTGCCTGCCTGCCTGCCTGCCTGCCTGCCTGCCTGCCTGCCTGCCTGCCTGCCTGCCTGCCTGCCTGCCTGCCTGCCTGCCTGCCTGCCTGCCTGCCTGCCTGCCTGCCTGCCTGCCTGCCTGCCTGCCTGCCTGCCTGCCTGCCTGCCTGCCTGCCTGCCTGCCTGCCTGCCTGCCTGCCTGCCTGCCTGCCTGCCTGCCTGCCTGCCTGCCTGCCTGCCTGCCTGCCTGCCTGCCTGCCTGCCTGCCTGCCTGCCTGCCTGCCTGCCTGCCTGCCTGCCTGCCTGCCTGCCTGCCTGCCTGCCTGCCTGCCTGCCTGCCTGCCTGCCTGCCTGCCTGCCTGCCTGCCTGCCTGCCTGCCTGCCTGCCTGCCTGCCTGCCTGCCTGCCTGCCTGCCTGCCTGCCTGCCTGCCTGCCTGCCTGCCTGCCTGCCTGCCTGCCTGCCTGCCTGCCTGCCTGCCTGCCTGCCTGCCTGCCTGCCTGCCTGCCTGCCTGCCTGCCTGCCTGCCTGCCTGCCTGCCTGCCTGCCTGCCTGCCTGCCTGCCTGCCTGCCTGCCTGCCTGCCTGCCTGCCTGCCTGCCTGCCTGCCTGCCTGCCTGCCTGCCTGCCTGCCTGCCTGCCTGCCTGCCTGCCTGCCTGCCTGCCTGCCTGCCTGCCTGCCTGCCTGCCTGCCTGCCTGCCTGCCTGCCTGCCTGCCTGCCTGCCTGCCTGCCTGCCTGCCTGCCTGCCTGCCTGCCTGCCTGCCTGCCTGCCTGCCTGCCTGCCTGCCTGCCTGCCTGCCTGCCTGCCTGCCTGCCTGCCTGCCTGCCTGCCTGCCTGCCTGCCTGCCTGCCTGCCTGCCTGCCTGCCTGCCTGCCTGCCTGCCTGCCTGCCTGCCTGCCTGCCTGCCTGCCTGCCTGCCTGCCTGCCTGCCTGCCTGCCTGCCTGCCTGCCTGCCTGCCTGCCTGCCTGCCTGCCTGCCTGCCTGCCTGCCTGCCTGCCTGCCTGCCTGCCTGCCTGCCTGCCTGCCTGCCTGCCTGCCTGCCTGCCTGCCTGCCTGCCTGCCTGCCTGCCTGCCTGCCTGCCTGCCTGCCTGCCTGCCTGCCTGCCTGCCTGCCTGCCTGCCTGCCTGCCTGCCTGCCTGCCTGCCTGCCTGCCTGCCTGCCTGCCTGCCTGCCTGCCTGCCTGCCTGCCTGCCTGCCTGCCTGCCTGCCTGCCTGCCTGCCTGCCTGCCTGCCTGCCTGCCTGCCTGCCTGCCTGCCTGCCTGCCTGCCTGCCTGCCTGCCTGCCTGCCTGCCTGCCTGCCTGCCTGCCTGCCTGCCTGCCTGCCTGCCTGCCTGCCTGCCTGCCTGCCTGCCTGCCTGCCTGCCTGCCTGCCTGCCTGCCTGCCTGCCTGCCTGCCTGCCTGCCTGCCTGCCTGCCTGCCTGCCTGCCTGCCTGCCTGCCTGCCTGCCTGCCTGCCTGCCTGCCTGCCTGCCTGCCTGCCTGCCTGCCTGCCTGCCTGCCTGCCTGCCTGCCTGCCTGCCTGCCTGCCTGCCTGCCTGCCTGCCTGCCTGCCTGCCTGCCTGCCTGCCTGCCTGCCTGCCTGCCTGCCTGCCTGCCTGCCTGCCTGCCTGCCTGCCTGCCTGCCTGCCTGCCTGCCTGCCTGCCTGCCTGCCTGCCTGCCTGCCTGCCTGCCTGCCTGCCTGCCTGCCTGCCTGCCTGCCTGCCTGCCTGCCTGCCTGCCTGCCTGCCTGCCTGCCTGCCTGCCTGCCTGCCTGCCTGCCTGCCTGCCTGCCTGCCTGCCTGCCTGCCTGCCTGCCTGCCTGCCTGCCTGCCTGCCTGCCTGCCTGCCTGCCTGCCTGCCTGCCTGCCTGCCTGCCTGCCTGCCTGCCTGCCTGCCTGCCTGCCTGCCTGCCTGCCTGCCTGCCTGCCTGCCTGCCTGCCTGCCTGCCTGCCTGCCTGCCTGCCTGCCTGCCTGCCTGCCTGCCTGCCTGCCTGCCTGCCTGCCTGCCTGCCTGCCTGCCTGCCTGCCTGCCTGCCTGCCTGCCTGCCTGCCTGCCTGCCTGCCTGCCTGCCTGCCTGCCTGCCTGCCTGCCTGCCTGCCTGCCTGCCTGCGCAGAAAAACTTCTAAGTATCAGACCTACTAATTAGAATGTTCAGTACAAACCTAAATGGGGTCAACATGCGTAATTGTGCTAAACGTAATCTGACAAATGTACAATACATACGCCCACTCCTGTATAGAGAGTGGACTGGCAGCTGTGACACTTTCGCATGGATCTTTCTACTTAAAAAAAATTGCCAACCCTTTCCCTACTGGAAAAGGCTCACTCTGAGACACATTCACGCCCAGTTAGTTGCTCATGTATTAGAAATCAGTGCACTCGAGTACACTCACCATTATAATGTGAGTATACCAAAACCAATCAGCGGATTACATCAGTTACATACGAAAGTTCGAACCTGAACGTTTCGTCTCAAGCACAACGTAAACTTCGGACGAGCGATATAAGGTATTTTCTACAAGTCACTACATGACTTCAGGACATCTATGTTCTAAGCCAGCAGTGCGGCAACAACGATCCTATACCGCAACAGGGCACGCTCGCGAACGATTAGGTAGAAAATAACCATGGGACATCGTACGGAAAACGTTACTGAACCAAAAACATGAGAAGTTGTGGCTTCAAAGTGATTGGCGAATTATAAACAAAAAAACGATAGAAAATAATTATGGAGTTTTACGTGCCGAAATCACGACCTGATTATGAGGCACGTCGTAGTGAGGGACTTCGGAAATTTGGACCACCTGGGGTTCTTTAATGTGCACCTAAAGCTAAGTACACAAGTGTTTTCGCATTTCGCGCCTGTCGAAATGCCGCCGCCGTGGCCAGGATTCGATCCCGCGACCTCGTGCTTAGTGCCCCCCCCCCCAAAAAAAGACGAAACACGAAGCACAGCAATTTTTATTGAATTCAGGGTCCGAAAGCATACCCTATTGTGTCTTGGAATACGGCTTCTAACCCTGGGGCGCTCTAAAGTAAAGCTATTCCAAACTGTTTCTAATTCATTCCTGCGATTAGCCCACCACGATCGATGAATAAATTTTGGGCCACACCCACATGGCTTGCCTGTCACACTACATCACGAAAGCTGCGAAACTTCCCCATCTGATATGACCCGTACACACTGATTATGCATAATTAGGCCGAAGAAAAGAAAAAAAGTTAGTTATGATTCTACTCCTTTTTCGACATAGCCCTTCGCTATTGGTAAAATTTGTTTGGGCTGTGCCCACTTCGCCTGTCTTTCACTTGACGTCACAAAACCGCGAAAACTCCCACGTCAATATGACGTGTATGCACTAAAGATGCATGAGTAGGCCGAACAAAATGGATTTTTTTTTTAATAGCCGGAGACTGCGGCGAAAGGAATAAAAAAAATGGTTGCCCGCCGATCGCACTGGATACTCGGAGATGCTGGCGAGAATGCATTTTTTTTTTTGCATGTAATAAACACTTCTACGTGGCAGTATAATGTTGTCGAGCCCATTTGGCGCGTATAAGACATCGCTCTGCTACTCTTCATCTCTGAGGACCCATTTCGGGGGTATCTTTTAACTCACCGTTGCACGCTGCCGTGATTTTCGACCACTCGTTGCAAGCTAAGCAAGGGGAAGCGAACCAATCGGAGATGTCGGCACTACTCTCCGCACCCGGTTATCTACCTTCACCGCGCTAGCTCGGCGCCACCGAATCCTTTTCCACTACTGCGTTCTTCTCGCTTCTCGTCACCCAATTAGATTAAAGAAATCGCCAGAACACATCAGACGATGACTGCCGAGAGTAATGCGTTTAGCATTGAATCAGTAAGAGACGCAACGCATTGCCATCGTTGAAACGAGTCATGTATGAGGCGTTTACTGCAGCGGGACTCCTCTTTAGAGCTTTCCTAAGAACACTCAGCGTCATCTAGTGGAGCCGCCGCGAAGCCTGCTTGTGGCATCCAAAATGTATGGCGCGCTGGTGCGTGCGAACTTTCAGAAACGCGGAAACCAGGCTCCTCTCTCGCGCTTATTTCTGGACACGCTGCACCATCTGGTGGCGCTGCCGAGAAGTCTGCGCATGGCCTCTGAGACAATAAGAGCGGCACCCCGATGTCTGCGAACACTGAGAATCGTTCCCTCGCTTTCCGCATACCCAGTGGCACTAAGTGGTGCCACTGGGTATGCGAACGAATACCCAGTTCGCATATGAACTAGGTGTCGCCGGTTGATTTATTTCCACAGATTCCAAACCAGTTTCTTTGGAGGCGGAGTTACTGCGGTTTATGGTGAGCGTGGGCGTGGAATTGCAACGGAGTCGACGATGGTGATTTGCTGCTGGACAGTCTTGAGATTCCCTAGTCGACTCGCCAAGGGAAGACAACAGTATTAAAAGCAGACTCTTTGAGAGTGAGGACAGAGGGTCCTGACGTGAACTGAGACGTTTAACTCGTTCCTGCATGGAGTGGGCTTCCGTACTGGAGCCGTGTAACTAAGCTAAATAAACCCTTTTTGCTTCATTTTCTACAACTTGACGTCATAGTCGATGGGCTTGGTGGATTCCATGCCCAGAAGGCCACCCTAGCCGCAACAACGTGCAGCGAGAACTTTCCTTGTGTAAACTCTAGTGGCAGTGACCCAGCTATTTATAGCAAGTATCCTACGCGGGCAGCGCCAATAAAGCAAAAGAAGACGTTTACCTTGGGACAAAAGGCAAAGGATGTGAAGAATAAGGCGAAGAAGACGACGGAAAGTCGCATAGAGTCAGAAAACATCACATGAAGCTCAAAGAGTGATACTGAATTCTGTGAAGCCTACATCAAGAACCCAGGACAGTTGCGACATCGCACAGTGGACCGGCTAAGGCAGTCACATCATTCAACAGAGCGCCTGTATACGATAAGACTGCTGAACAACCGGAACAGCGAAGTTATGTGTCTGCACTGCAGCGGCCCTATTCGCGTTGCGGTGAAACAACACCGCAGGATGACTGCCAACAGGTGGTACGTGCTCTCTTCAAGGCCCTGCGATCGCACATAGACAAGCTGCCAGCGAGCATGACCGCATGCTAGAAGTAGTCCGGGATATTGAGTCGGTGATTCTAAGCTCTTCCTCCTCCTAACACACCAGGATACAATGTTTGCCGTCTTCTCCAAAGGTGCCGCTTCTTCTGTAATGAAACTGTGCGGGTCTTGCGTGTCATTTAGCTGAGCTGTCGCTTTTCTTGCGTTACATGCTTGTGCCAGTATTGGCCCTGTCTGAAGCAGGTCTTCCAAGTTCCAGATCAATTGCTGGTTATGTCGCATATGGAAACCAGAGTATTCCGACATTTCTGAACGCAAGCGCCTTGCTATATGTCAGACGTGAAATACCACATTTCGTCCTACCAGTTCAAGACCTTTGCAGCAGTACTTTGAAAGTCACTGCTGTACAAGTGCGGTTGGGAAACCGAAGCCTCAGCATGGCGTCCGTATATGTGAGCTCTCGCCAGAAGGTCTCGATAAGAGAGAGAGAGAGAGAGATGCAAATGAGAGAAAGGCAGAGAGCAGTGGCGTAGCAACAGGGGGGGCCGGGGGGCCGTGGGCCCCGGGTGCAAGGGGCCAGTGAGGGGGGGGGGGGTGTCATATACGTCTGAAAACACCCCTCTTTCCGCCGGCTACACCCGAGGAGGGGGGTGACAAAAGACCTATGGGCCCCGGGTGCCAGACGACCTAGCTACGCCACTGGCAGAGAGGTTAACAAGCGTTAAAGCCTCCGGTTTGCTCGATGGGAGAAATCACAAGAGATCTCTGCAGCCGCTGCCCTGCTCCGAGGATTATACGCCGGGACTTTAACGTGCACCCTACCCTCTGGGGTGACAAGGTGATTGATGCTCGTGGGAAACAAATTGTTAGTTTTTTTTAGATACTGAAGGACTCTGTGGGGCGAATGACAGACTTTTTTCCTACTACCGACCTCTTACAGCGTCATTGACTTGACATTGCACTCAGCGGACATTCTTGCATCATCAACGACGAGTCAAGATGGAATGGACAGCGACCATCGTCCTGTCTTTGTCAACATGGCTGGAATTCGAAGACTTGACATTGCACTCAGCGAACATTCTTGCATCATCAACGACGAGTCAAGATGGAATGTACAGTGACCATCGTCCTGTCTTTGTCAACATGGCTGGATTTCGAACCACTGGCCGAAGATTCTGTGCTCTGACGCATTGGAATACGTGCAGGGACGGTACAAGCAAATCTGCTGGAGACCTGTCCGCGGATATGCTACGTAGCAATAGATTAGCTACCGCTGAGCTGAAGTTACCGGACATAGACTTCCGTTCGAGGACAACGTCACTATGTAATCCCCTCCTCCCCCCCCCCCCCGACTAGCTCTAACTTTTTTTTTAATTACATGCTTTATGATTGCATCATAAATCTAGAGTCTGTTTGAGACTACGATGACCAAGAGGTTGGTAATAATTTCTTACAGTCATTTTGTTAACTTTACTTCAAAACTCTCGCGTGCCTATTCCATCTCGTGGCACTGAGAGCCATCCAGTTTACTGTGCCTTCCATGAAGTCAACTCCAACATGGACGCCATACACCGACAATCGCAACCGCTCGATCAGAAATGGGCGGCCGTGCTGACAACGGTGTCAACAAAGAAGCCTTATTTCCGAGTCCACGAGCGCTTCTGTGCAGCCTCCTACCATTTTAGGCTACATGTCTAAGTCGCGAAGAAATTGTGAGATGCTTCGTCGGCCCTGTGCTCGTACGCAGCTTTAGTGATGACATATATGTTGCATATGATATTATGTTTTATTCGTAGAGAAGCGGACCATTTACTTTACGAAAGTGTGGTAATTTCTCAGCAAATGCAGAAAGCATGCATGGATAGACTTTCTGCTGTTGCCAGAAGCCGCATACTTGTGACACTTCTTGGTTTTACATGAAACATTTCTGCGTTCATGAGGAACGCTTAACGAAAGCGCGCCAAAAAGCAATAATTATCGGAAAGCAAGGCTGCTGGTGCCATCTAACAGTGAAAAACGTAGTCGTTGAACATTCATGGTAAATTTCTGCTTATGTACAGAAGTTAATTTGCTTACGTTCATCTGCCTAATCTGAAAAGAGTAAGAAAGCCCGTGGACAATGGAGGGCATAACTGAGAAAGATAAGAACGCAGAACTAAAGGTGCAATCTTCACTGGGCGGGAAATATGAACTTTTTTTCAAAGAACTGATGAACTAATGAATGTAATAAACGACCCCGATCTCTTTGAAAATCTTTGAGATATGAGTATGTAACGGGGGTCGCCGCAACATCTGAAATACACGGTAGCCGTTACCAGGCGCTGCGTGCCATACGTACAGCTCTGATCGGTATTATCTTTTACACCGTGCGTTTTCATTCACCGGGTGCCGTCGCTGTGCTGCAGTGTGATTGGAAACTGTTGTGCAAAGAAGTCAAACAAAAGGTCAGGCACAGGGTTGCATTGCTTGGCTAAAATTATAGCAGCATATGCGAGCCAGAGAAGCGTCAAACAAGACGACCATCAATAATCTGAACATGCGGTACGTGGAGTCGCCATTTCGTTTCAGCTACGCCGCATGCTGCGTAGCTGAAATGAAATGGCACTCACAGAGAAATGAATGCCGTCCGAGCGCGTTCGACTGATCTTTCGCTGCAGCGATTGTCGTACATCAACCTGATATAACTGATAAATTTAGCTGTCGTACATATATGTCAGGAACCGTTTCTTGCGATCTCGTCTCACGTTTGCGTCTCGCGCATGCGTAGTGACTTCCGCGCAATTTCTTTGGGGCCCCTATTCGAAAACTCTCTAATAATTTCGTGCTGTTTGTAGCGGCTAGCAGTATATATAGTACCGCGTTTTCGCGTCGTAAGCAACGTTCGGCAAAACGGTGAGCTGAAAAATGAGTTAAATGAGGTACTGTAGCAACAATACAGCTGCATACGGCAGCATTGTATATATGGCGCTAAAGTTATTGCGTAAAGCGATGCACTCTTTAATTGTGTGTGGCTGTGAACGTACGCTCACATTGCTCAGCCCGACGACGTCGTTTCGATAGTTACCGTGCCGCTGTCACTCACAACGCTTTCATTTCTGTAAGAAATATCTTGCTCGTTGACAAAACCAAGTAGTTTAGAGTATCCACGTGCGTAGTGGTAGGCAGAAATACGTCGGCAGTCATTTTCGGCGCACAGCGTGGATCGATGCGGTCACATATATATGTTTTTCTTTGTTAACCGCGAGTGAAAAGTCGAAAAGCGTGAATATGGGAGGAGAGGATCGAAAGAGAATGGGTATACCGGGGCCATCACTGGCTTATCCCGAGGACGCCATCCACGGATGACACCCATTTCGCGGGTGAATGCGTAAAGCACCTTGAGGACGCATCCACTCGCGGCCGAATTCACACCTCGAAGCCGGCTTGCCAAGTCACGGTGCGTGGAATGCTGGCACGCGGCTTGTTTATTGTGCTTTTTTTTTTCTTTTACGCGCAGTCGTGTGCAGGAAAACACCACAAACATTGAGGGAGGCTTAAATTTAACCCACTGCTCACGCAGTTTGGCTCCATATTGCTTCAGTGTGCAGATTAAATTAGATTATGGGGTTTTACGTGCCAAAACCACTTTCTAGTTATGAGGCACGCTGTAGTGGGGTACTCTGGAAAGTTGGACCACATGGGGTTCTTTAACGTGCACCTAAATCTAAGTACCACGGGTGTTTTCGCATTTCGCCCCCATCGAAATGCGGCCGCCGTGGCCGGGATTCGATCCCGCGACCTCGTGCTTAAACATCCCAACACCATAGCCACTAAACAACCGCGGCGGGTGCTTCAATGTGCAGAACACAATTCTAAGGAAAGATTCATTGAAGGCCCGGGAAGTTGGACGCCCGGGATGGGTTTCCTCGTCATTGGCGAAGGAATGGTTTTGCCTTTCTCATGATAACTATCGCCATTAGCGCACCCAGGATTTCTGTTCGTAGGGTAAAACTTACCCAAGAACTGATGATTTTCCTTAAAAAGCTGTGACGAAGCATAACGGCGCTATGGGTTAGTACCAAGAGCGCATGCGCCTGTAACAATCCGAGCTATCTTCGAGAGCATCGCAGCTAATAAAAGTTCAGTTGTTGTTTGGGACGCGTGATGCTTACTCGCCTTGCTCTGCTGAGAAGCGCGTTCCAACATTGGTGACCCGGAATGGAGTCGCAGCATTGGGCTAGTGTACCAACGTCACTATGACTTCGACGTCCACGACAGCCGCCCCCCCCCCCCCCCCCTCCGACAGTCTCCTCAGTGGACGGGCTGACCTCCTCTTGGACTGCAGACCGTGCACTCTGTTTCGTACAAGTCGAAACGCAGTTAGCATCACGAGGCATCACAGCAGACCTTACAAAATACCACTACGTAGTAAGCAGTCGCCCGCCGGCCATAGCCAGTGAAATAAAGGATCTTTTGCTTGCACCGCCTGCCGAAAACGCATATTCGAAGCTGAAAGAAACCCTCGTCCGCCGAGTTAGGCCCTCCAGACCACAGCGACTGCAGCAATTGCTTCGCGGCACGGACCTCGGCAACCGTACTTCTAGTCAGCTCTTGCGGAACATGACAGTTGCTCGGCGAAACAATAAACACTCTAGACGGAGCATTGCTCCGAGAACTTTTTTCGCAAAAGCTACCTTCAAGTGTCAGCATGGTCGTCCCTGCGTCAGAGCAGAAAGATCTACCCGCGGCCGCCGAACTTGCCGGCCGGCTGGTAGCAATCACCCCATCCACATCACTGGCTGCCGTGCAAGCGCAACAGTCTCGAGACGAACTTCAAGAAATGCATGACGAGATTTCAAGACTCACCGAGACGCTATCAGCTTTGCGCGCAAGCAAGAGGCCGCAAACATTAAGTGAGCCAAACACGCCGATATCACAACCTCAGCGTCAGAACATATGTTGTTGTCATCGGTGGTTCGGAAATGCTGCGCGTTACTGTGCTCCACCATGCGCGCACTCGGGAAACGGCTGCGGCATCCACTGAGGGCGACCAGTGCTCCTACGTTGCCTTCAAGTCGTCTCGGTATTTATTACCGACCGCAACAACGGAGTTCGTTTCTTAGTCGACATTGGCGCCGATGTGAGCGTGATACCAGCGTCACAAACCGAAAGAAAGAACCCTAAGGCATCACCACTGCAAGCCGTCAACAAAACGGTGATACCAACATATGGACATCGTTCGCTCACGCTGAACTTCGGTTTCAGCAGAACGTTTAACTGGGTGTTCATAGCCGCTGATGTCACGTTCGCCATATTAGGCGCAGACTTTCTGCAATACTTCGGTCTGTTGGTCGACATCCACAATAAGTGGCTTCGGGATCCTGTTTGTCGTGGAGCGGTACAAGGCAAGCCGTGTTGGCACCCTCCTCTCAGCCCGACCTTGCTCAACCCGTCCGGAGAATTGTACTTCACTATCATAATACAAGAGTTCCCCGAGCTGACCCGATAGGCACAGGCATTCGCCAAAGTGAAGCACAGGGTTCAGCATCACATCGAAACCACAGGCCCACCGGTCTATGCGCGGCGGCGTCTTTCAACCGAGAAGCTGCGGCCAGCACGACAGCTATTTGCCCACATGATGGAACTCGGGATAGTATGTCCTTCGTGCAGCCCATATGCGTCAGCTCTTCACGTGGTCCCCAAATCAACGGACGGCGATTGGTGCCCTTGTGGGGACTATCGAGCACTGAACTGAGTGACCACGGTACCAGACCGTTACCCAGTGCCGCACGTTGACGACACGACCTCCTGCCTGCATGGTGCTAACATTTTCTCAAAAATAGATCTGGTACGAGCATACATCAGATACCGGTAGCCCCAGAGGATGTTCCCAAGACCGCAATAACAACGCCATTTGGAATGTTCGAATTTCTTCAAATGCATTTCGGCTTACGGAACGCAGGCCAGACTTTTCAACGATTCGTGCATGGCGTTGTCCGAGGCCTCGAATTTTGCAAAGTATACCTGGATGGCCTGCTGATCGCTAGCCGCACTCCCGAAGGGCACGAGAGGGATCTACGCTGCGTGCTGCAGCGACTGGCAAAGCACGGGATTGTTATCAATACGGCAAAGTGCGTGGTTGTGGTACCGTCGCTATATCATTTTTGGGCCACAGCATTTCAAGCGCGGGAGTACAACCACAGCAGGACAAGTTCGAAGCAGTACGACAGTTTCCACAGCCGAAAAACATCCGCCAGCTTCGAGAGTTCCTGGGACTCGTAAACTTCTACCGTAGGTTTCTCCCGAAATGCGTCCACATCCTTCCCCCTCTCCACACTCTACTCGCTGCATCAGGAACTAATGCAAGTGCCATTCAGTGTAACAGCCAAACCATACAAGCATTCCAGCAGATTGAGGCTCTCGCACACGCCACTCCGCTCGCGTACCCACTGCTGATTGTTCCTCAATGCGTAATGATGTACGCCTTCGATGCACCTATTCAGCCGTATTGCAGCAGAAGTTGAGCGGAATGTGGCGACCAATTTCCTTCTCCAGAAAATTGAACCCGTCCGAACGACGGTACAGCAATTGACTTTGGTAGGGAACTCCTGGTCATATACGCTGCTATACGACATTTCCGCCACTATGTAGAAGGCGAGTATTCTTTGTACTCGCGGACCACAAGCCGCTGACCTACGCGTTGCGTGCGATGAACTCTAATACTTGTACACACGTGGTACGGGAGCTCCACCAGACGTCGTAAATCACAGAATTCACGACGGATATACTACGACATGTCAGCGGGGCGGACAATGCTGTTGCAGACGTCCTTTCGCGCAGCCCAGTGAATGCCGTCAGTCTGCCGAGCGGTGTTGACTTCACCACACTAACGACGGCTCAACGCAGTGACAGTGAGTTGAACCAGCTGCTGAAGTCTACAACCAACGCCTTAAAGCTGCAATGGTTGACTGAACCCACAGGATCCGCATGCTGTGAAATGTCCACAGGCAGGGCCAGACCGTTCGTGCACACAAATCTTCGCCGCAACATTTATGACTTGCTGGACAGCCTGTTGTATCCAGGGATTCGAGCCACTCCGCGTCTGTGCACAGCTAGGTCCGTGTGGCTGAGAACAAACCGCGATGTCCGACGCTGGACTCTATAGTGCCTCACGTGCCAGCGCTCCAAAGTGCAGCGACATACTGTAACCCCCTTGGATTCCTTCCCTGTGCCGGACGCTCGATTTGCCCATGTGCATGTGGACATTGTGGGACCATTGCCCGCTTGTCAAGGGCAAAGCTAAAGCTATTTGCTAACTTGCATCGATCGCTTCACGCGTTGGCCGGAAGCCGTCACCATTCCAGACATGACTGCTGACGATGCTGCCCGCGCTTTTATCTACCACTGGGAAGCCCGGTTCAGAGTACCATCAACAGCGACTACGGATCGAGGAACACAATTCGAATCTGTCCTATTCGCGAACATCACACAGCTCCTGAGGACCTCCTGCATCAGAACAACTGCCTACGATCCCATCAGCAACGGTATGGTGGAAAGGTTCCATCGGCAGCTGAAGGCAAGCCTGACGGCAACTACGAGTTACAGTTTGGCGGAGGCACTGTCTTTTGTTCTGTTGGGAATTAGGATGGCTCTGAAAATAGAATTAAAGTGGAAAGTTGGGCGAGTTGGTATACATTCATAATGGGAACAGCGCGAACAAGACGATGACGGAGTGAAAGGACAGCGCTCGTCCTGTGTCCTTTCACTCCGTCGTCGTCTTGTTCGCGCTGCTCCCATTATGACTGAAAGTAGGTATGGGGTGCTGCTCGGCGGAACTGGTATACGGAACAACAGTTCGCCTTCCAGGAGAGTTCTTCCCGGACAGTAAAGACGCAAACGCCCAGGGAAACACCGACTATGCCCTGCGACTGCAGGACATCATGAGCAAGCTACGCGCTGTCCCTCCGCGTCCGCCAGCAGTGCGGCTTGTTCACGTGCGCCGTGATCTCTCCTCTTGCTCTCACGTGTTTGTGAGGAACGAAGCCGTACAGCGTCCACTCTGGCCCTCGTATGATGGGCCGTTCAAGGTGGTGAAAGGTGGAGGCAAGCACATTACGATCGATAGAGGTGGCCGTCACGACGTGGTTTTGCTCGACCGCGTAAAACCAGCACACGTGGACTGCGATAGCGAAGTACCTGCAACACCTCGAGCTCCATCACCACAAGGACCCCCAGCAGGCCCGACCGAAAGGCCAAACAGGCCGTCGAAAGGCTCACGTGGAGTGGACGTTGTACAAGACCTCCGTTGCGCATGAACGTATGAACCAGAGCGTATCGTACGAGTGCGCCCTGTTGTCCCGTAGGACCCTTCTGGACAAGGATGCTTGACCGCCAAACCGGCAGCATTGAAATGCTGTTGTGACCTCGACCCTGCAGACAATTACGCTCCGACCACAGGTGCCCAGCACCGGCAACCGAAAACAGCACGGGGGAGTATACAATAGCGCGCCGCGCACCGACAGTCTCCACGCTTCGGCCCCGATCAGGTTCGGAGAACTGGATTTCAACGAACTGTCAAATTCCTAGAAGGATGATCTGAGAGGTCGCCGGTTTTCAGTGCTCCACCTTGACATTTCTGAGCTGTCAACTGGACCTTGACCTTTGAGAGGGGAAAACGTACCCTTCACTTCAAGTGCGTGTTTGTGACTTACCAAGGTTCCCGGATTGGTGCGATCCTGGCCACCACGTGGAGAAAGGGAAAAGGGGTATGGACCAACCGGGCTAGTTAAGCCGACGCACAGATGAGCGCCGGTGTCTGTTCGCTGAGTTCCTTCAGACATGTAAATACAGGTACACAATTTTTCTTCCGTCCGTGAGCTTGTCCTGATGACTGCCCCGGCACGACACCAACTCGACATCACATCGGCCACGAAACACCAGTCGCAACAGCCCATTGTTCGTGCACTCACTAAGGGGGCATTACTGTGGCGACGCATAACGGCGCTTTAGGGGTAGTGCCAAGAGTGCATGCGCGTGGAGCAATCCGAGTTGTCTTCGAGAGGGTCGCAGCTAATAAAAACTCAGTTATTTGGGAAGCGTGATGCTCACTCGCCTTGCTCTGCCGAGAAGCGCGTTCCAACCAAGCCATAAAGATATTAGTACACAATAAATATAAGTATATAGATAAAAATGGGCGCGGAGATGGCTTAACAGGTAGAGAACCGTAGATGTAGTGTGGAAGATGAGGGTTAGGATCCCCACCTACGGCGGGTTATCTTTTCGTCAGCTTAAGTTCCGTTTACGATGCTGTTCCTAACAGTTATTTTCTTGTATGCTTTCTCTAGCTTCACTGTCTGTTACATCGTATTGTTTTGACTAAAAAAATACCGTGCCCTCCACCCCTCCCCCAACACACACACCTGCGTACCCCACGCGCACACACACCAAGAACTGTTTCTTTTTATTCGACCATTTCTTCGAATATTCCAATACATTATAATCCCTTCAAAGTAATCTCTGGGACGCAATGGGTTTAATTGTTCTGCCACTTTATTAACTGTTCAGCAACTCTTACAATCTTGCAACACGCACGCGCACACACATCATCATCAGCCTATTTCATGACCACTGCAGGACGAGGGCCTCTCTCTCCCTGCGATCTCCAATTACCCCTGTCCTGCGCCAACGGATTCCAACCAGCGCCCGCGAATTTCCTAATTTCATCGCTTGACCTAGTCTTCTGTCGTCCTCGACTGCGTTTTCCATCTTTTGGTACCCATTCTGTAACCCTAATGGTCCAACGATTATATAACCTGCGCATTACGTGACCTGCCCAGCTCCATTTTCCTCCTTAATGTCAATTAGAATATCGGCTATACCCATTTGCTCCCTGATTCAAACAGCTCTCTTTGTCTCTCAACGTTATGTCTAATATTCTTCGTTCCATCGCTCTTTGCGCTGTCCTTAACTTGATCTCAAGCTTCTTTGTCAATCTCCAAGTCTCTGCCCCATATGTCAGCACCGGTAAAATGCACTGGTTGTACACCTTCCTTTTCGATGGCTTCCAGTCGGGAGCTGACAATGTCTGCCATATGCGATCCAACCCATTTTTATTCTTGTATGAAGTTCCTTCTCATGATCCGGGTTCCCTGCGATTAGTTGACCTAGGTAAACGTACTCCTTCATATTCTAGAGGCTGACTGGCGATCCTGAACTCTTGTTCCCTTGCCCGGCTATTCATCATTATCTTTGTCGTTTGCATATTAATCGTCAACCATACTCACTCTCTCTGTTAAGGTCATCAATCCTTTGTTGTAACTCGTCTGCAGTGTTGCTGAATAGAACAATGTCATCGGCAGTCCGAAGGTTTCTGAGATACACACACACGCCGATAATTATTATTTTTTTTTTATTCGACTTCTTCGACTATTTCTTCGAACATTCAAAAACATTATTCACCTTCAAACTACCCTGTCTTGGGTGCAATAGAATTGTTGTGCCACTTTATTCAGTCTTCATAGCCGTTCAGCAACTCCTGCAATCTTTTTTTGTGACCGTCTGGGCTTCCATTTTTTTTTTCCTTCTATAGTATATCCTCCCCGCTTTGAAAACGCTTACCTCTAAGAAGTCGCAAGAGGCAGGACATGGGGAGTAGAAGGTGGTTTCAGATGGCATTTACGTCTCATTTTTGTCAAAGTGCTGCACGCTCAGTCTTTCTTTCTTTCTTTCTTTCTTTTCTTTCTTTTTTTTTTTTTTTAACGTGTGTGCGGGAGCGTTGATGCACAAGGCATTCGCCTGAGTTCCGCAGACAACGGAGTTTTCTTCGAACTGTATCGCGCCACCGCTTGTGCATCTAAACGTAAAAATTCTGGCTGACTGATCTGACCTTGTGGCACAAATTTAAAAGGAACAAGTTCTTTGATATAGAAAATATTTCCTTGAGCTAGAGAAGAGAAACTTGATGCACACGCGTTGTTCTTTGAACATAGCCTCCTAAATATAGGAGGCTATGCTTTGACGTGCGCCATCGCAAAACCGATGCAGACTGCAGCACAGGGTCAAAAGAAAGCAGTGCGGTGAGCAGACAAAACTTCATTCAAGGACGCTGCTTAAACTGATAGAACGCGCCCGCGTCAGTATATTCACTATATGTATACCATTCTGCCACAGAAAAAAAAAGAAAAAAGGTACGTGAATGACCTAATTTGATATTCAGTTACTTTGTAATAACGAGGAACAATAAAGAATCAACAATTAACGGTCATAGTTGTTATTATTATTATTTTTTTGAAAGGAGTTTGCACCGCTGCGGAGCAAAATTATGCGATTCTGGCATGTTGCGTACAGTCCCTCATAATTCGTGACCGAAGGGGATATTTTTAATCGAAATATACTTAGCTGTCAGGTTTTGCTCATCACAGTCAATCATACGGCATCGCACAGTCACTTTCGATCATGATTGAGCCCCGATCGCGATGGAATTCCTCGACTGCGGTTGCCTCCCTTCCCCAGGTTGCGCACAGGAGCCAATTGGGATCGAGAAATTTGATCCCCATAGGGCTCGATCGCGATCTTAAGTGCACCGTGTGACAGTTGTATCAATCAGTCATATAATGGCTGCTAATAAAGTGAATAAATGTTACATATGGGATTTGTATGGGGCTTCTCAGTACGCCAGCAATTAAGAACCGTGGGGTAGCGTGGCATATGCTTATGCAGCTGCCTGTCGGCCAAAATAAATAAATGAATCAGAAAAGTAGCCGTTATGAAATTTGGACCCATTTAGGTGGTTACAGTAACTTCCATCAAACCCAGCTGGGAAGAGGGTTTGAAATTGCATGCGAAGCTCCATGTGATTCGGCACAATTCGGCTCTACCATAGCTCTACGTTGTAAGGTGTTAGTTCATGGTGGCATACTGAAAACAGTGGAAAATAACACAGACGACTGGGCAAACGATTATAGCCTCTGAGATTGATTGACGCGCTGTCGACAGCGCGCGCCGCCCAATCTCGGAGATCATGCGACGACACAAGCATTGTGTCCACGCCACACCAAAAGACTTTGGCCGCACACACGTTCTAAGAAGAAGAAAAAAAGAGAGAAGATAAAAGCGAGGTATGTAGGCAAAATGCTAGACTGCAATAGATGTAGTAGAACCCGATAACACATCATCATCATCACCTCCATTCTGTCAGTTTCGTTTTCATCCGCAGCAGCGCAGTCAGCGCCGCCCAGCTGAGTTGGTTTACTGTATGGTCCGCCGCTACCTGGCTACTTGCGAGAAGCAACTACGACACGACACCAAGAAAAATAGAAAAGCGCCCATCTCGTCATCCATTCTCCACGTTACGATTGTGTTCTGCATTTACAGTACCTTTGGGAAGGTATGAATCGTTTACCCTTTTGTTTTTCGCTTAGTATCGCACCGTCTTGTCTGCTTCATACAAGCCGCGGCGAACGTCACGCAATCTTGCATTGTGTCAAGATATACACGAGTCAACGACCGATAATGCGCAATGTGCCTGTAACTGGTTCAAGACTTTGACATGCATGGCTGTTCTGCTCTTAGGATCTGGCACTTTTTATCAATGAACTAAAAAAAAAGGAAGTGATGTTTTGCCGATGGAAGAATTTTGTTTTCTCTGCGCTTGCTTGCCTTTCTGACATGTGTAGAGTACCTATAAGTTTATCTAGTAGGAAATATCCCAATAATAACACAATTATGCCAGGTGAGTTACAGTTTCAACTGTCGACGCTAGCTTCTGTAACCCCGCAAGTCGGATAGCAGATACTGTCAGTGGGCTTAGGCCTAAATTTGTATTGCAGTGCTGTCTTGAACGAACGAAATACTTTTTGGCAAGCGCCCTGTGTTCTAGTACTACTTGCAGCTTCCATGCTAACCAAAAAACACTGTATAACTTGAAATGCGCCTCTACATACGTTGGTTAATTCTTCTTTGTCACTTTATGCTACGTGTGTCACATGGTTCATTTTCGAACGCGATCGAGACCGATTGGGATGGATTTCTCGATCACGATTGGCTTTTTTTGCTCAAGCTACGGTAGGGAGCCAATCGCTGTCGAGAAATTCGATCCCCGATCGGTTTTCATCGTGATTGAAAATGCACCGTGTGACACCCGCATTAAAATTGTCAGTTACCTCGTGAAGCATCGCCTATCAAAAATGCAGTCGAGCTTTTAACAAACAAGTTGCAAACAAGTAAACCGCACTGAATTGTGTATATTGACATTCACACTGAGTTTGTCGTCCACTCCTCGTTGGGCGATTTTACGTTGTCTTTTACACGTGCTCACGATTATTGGCTCGGTGAAGGAGCTGTAAATGAGAACCGAGGTTCAGTTACTACAGCTATGGTTCCAATACGAGGGTTCAGCTCATTTGTGTGCGTTTGTGTGTATGTGTGTGTGTGTGTGTGTTTGCGCGCACGCATGCACGCACGCACGCACACAGATTTGGGCATTATTTGAGCTTTCATTTAAAGAATGGGAACGAGCATGTGAGATGCAGCTGTTTACACTTTTCTCTTCACACAACACAAGTGCACACACACATATACAACGTGAGCTGGTGTGCTAGTTGGTTGAACATTATTTGGTTTGGAATACATAACAGACAAGAACACACGAATACAGAAGCATACAGCACTTGTAGTGTGTTTCTGCATACTTGTGTTCTTGTCTGTTTTGCACTGCAGCCCATAGAAACGACATGTCATTAAAAAAAATAAAAACATTCCATTGGTATTCTCTTAAGTTATTTGATAGTGCACATGTACACCAGCTGTTCAGAATTTAATGGAAACATTGATAAACCCTTACTATGCCTTCTGCATGACATATTTTCTATGCAGTGAAGGGGAGCTCCGTTGTCCACACAATTTTCATAATTATAGTGGTGTGGTCACAATGTGAGCATTTAAGGGGACAGAGCAGGCAAACATTTTTAAATCAATAATTTCTCTTTTGTCAGTGTGAGAAGTCCACAATCTTTTGAAAAATATTGGTAACTCTGGTAACTGATTTGCATCAGTACAGCATCTTTCACTGAAGAATGAGTGCTTTTGAAACCTAGGCAGCAATTGCACATGCCCCTACACTTTAGCCTATCATGGTTGGCGCATTTTCCTATTTAGGGGACACTAAAGAGGTGGATGCCTAAATTGGTTTATAATTGAGGTATTCTTTCAAGACTGTTTTCATTTATTTGGCCAAATGTGTTGCTTGCTAGCTGAGAAAATAAGGGCTAAAGTTTTCCCTTTTAAATATTGCGCGTGAACCACAGTGCTGGTACATCAGCTACGTCACTGATATCGCAGTACTTTAGAGTTTTTTGCCCTTTTTATTCAGAGAAAGATAACTCGCTAGGTTGAGTCTTTGGTTCCTTTATAATGCAATATATAATGTCTTAGTAATGTGTTAATTACTCCCAAGTAGGCCTGCATCCAAATCTGGGATGCTGCAGGTAGCAGTGCAGGGACTTCAAGGTCTTTTATTTTCGCACCTTTATATACTTACCAACTGTCTGCATGTGGTAAAACTGACGTTATCAGTGACCTAGAAGTATACTTTATTAATCTAGCTTAACTTACTGTTTCTCCTTAGTGTCCCGTTAATATGCCTACTAGTTGAAGTTAACAGCCCTGCATATGTTTTAATCAAAATGTCTCCAGTTTTTCTGCTATATACTTGTACTTATACCGACCATTAAGGTCAACAGAAGGAAATTCACTAAAATTTCACTTTGGCTAAAGGGGTTATAATTTAGTGTATATTATTAAAGCAATCCTGGCAAAACTAAAGCTGGTAATTATCTAACCTGCTGCTGTAGCCCTATGGCACCGCGCTGCTAAGCTCGAGGTCGCGGTCTCAGTCGCTAGGGGTCAAATGCAAAAATGCTTGTGTACTTAGATTTAGGTGCATGTTTAAAAGCCCAGGTGGTCAAAGTTATTCTGGACTCCCACACTATGGTGTGCCTCATAATCATAGAGATTTTGGGATGTAAAACCCCAGAATTTTTTTGTGTGTGTAATTGTTTAATTTTCTTTTTAATAGCATTTAAGTAGCACATAAGTGGATAGCACATGCACTTGGTGGTTAATGGATGTCTGAAGTTCCAGACCATGACCTTCAAGATTTTCAGCGTGCTGTGCGGTCCACCTAATCGCAAAGATCAGGCTGAGGAGCCATGCAGGTTCTGAGTGTTCATGGTTCTACATCATTCACAATAATAGTAATGGCAGCTTCCCCTTATTCGCTCATATTTCATACGTAAAATTTAGGATGAAGGATCCTGTATAACTACACTATCTGAAACTAGGCTTTCTATGTGGTCCAAAGTTTTACTGCAGTTTGTGTTTCAAAGGAATAGCAGCAATAAGAAAAACAAAAAGCACCAAAACAAGGTCAAAGATGAGAAATGACAAGACAAGTGCTCACTTAAGTATGAACATGCACGAACTTGCTCAATAACTTATACTGCAGTCACAGACACACTTTCAAGCACCACTGAAGGTAAAGATCATTGAAACTTTCAAGCCACATTGGCTTCTTTTGCGAGCTTGCACAAAGGAGCCAGTTAGGTACATGCATTTCAATGGCTTTGGTTTCAGTGGTTATTAAAGGGAACGCGTGGCAGCGGTATTGCTTTGCTAAAGTAGCAAAATATTTTGATTTATTTGGTCACAGACGTCACTTTGGAAACTCATTTTTTGCAACTCTTAAGGAGCTGCATGTCATAACTCTAGTCAGTCATTCCAGTTTGGCATGTCCAATGGCGTTTAATGGTATGTTTGGATAGTTTCTTCTTATTTTCGTTTGGTTAGAGAAGGGTAGTAATTTTGTTGCAAATCATCTGTGTAAATGATAATAAATCTACATAGCCTCCTGAGACCCGGGATGCATTTAGGTGCAGAAATTTTTCTCAAACTTCCAGAATAAGTCAGTAGGGTTATGAAGGTGAAAAGTGTTAAATATTTTTTCAATAGCCCTGATAGTTTCAGCTGAGCGCGATGTCCAATATATTGCACACTGGGATGCTACCCGGTCTTTTTCCACACAGCGTGCATGTAATGATGTACCGCAGATATCGTGCTCAAGCTCGTGTGCAAAAATGTTTTATTAACTCGAAAGGCAAAGTAGTGTACAAAGTACATAAAAAGAGCATTCCTCTGCTCAACGAAAATTTCGCTCTTGTGTTCACTTCCTGTGGGCAATTTCAAAACACCTTCTGTCCTTTCTGATGCAGAAGAAGAGCCGACATTTGGTGCAAAAGAACTTTGTTTTCATGTTGCAGCACTGTAGTCTGCAACGGGCAGCATTGGCAGTGTCTGCCAGCCTTGAGCAGTGGCTAGTGCTCTTTTCGTGGGGTTCTCCTGGAGACAGTCGAGCCTGCTTTTATGGCAGATGCCACTCGGCTTCGTTCTTTCTCTCTGTTTCATCCTGCTTCTTCCCTTGAACCATGAGGGTCTCGGTAACAGATTAGCGGAACTGCATATAATTGAGTATTTCTTTCCGCTGTTTCTTTAGGGAGCACATGTCCCACGTATACTGCACCCAGGAGTTGTGAGGGCAGTGTCGAAGAGGTGAAAGATGGCTCTAATTGTCCACTTGTTTATGCGTGCTTTTATCCTGTAGTAACTTATCATTCGGTCTGCCATGTCAACACCACCCATGTTGACATTGTACATGCGCACAATATCTGGTCAAGAGACATCTATATGTTTTTTTTTTTCCTTACGAGACCACCTGCGACAGGTGTCTTGCGGGTCCTGGCTATGGATTGAAGAAAGAAACGTTATGGGCTCATTGTTGTACCAGCGTACAACAATCTGTTGCTCGTCTTTTCGGATCCATGCTTCTGATGATCCTTGTCCTCATTGCTTCAGCTCGTTCTCACCAGAAAGCTTCACCCCTTTCGGTATTCGGTTGTTCATCAGCGGCCCTGTGGCTGCGATCCTTTTTTCCACAAGTTTATCTAGCAGTGGACCAAATGTGAAGTACCTGTCAAAATAAAGCTTAGTTCCTGGAGTCATTGTATCTGTAAGCTGCTGTACTGCAGACTCTGCAATTCCAAAGCTCCCAGGGCAGAGACTTGATTTCTTTCCTTGATAAATTTTGAAATCAAGGATTAATCCATCTGGTGTAGCAAGAACAAAATTTTTCAAACCAGCAGGATTTGGCATGCAAGGAACATATTGCTTGAGCTGTGTTCTTCCGCTGAAGGGTATCATTTGCTCATCCACACGCACATACTCTCTGCGAGGGAGCTTCTGGCAAGCCTCCAGTACGAATGCGACGAGTCGCATAATGCGCCAGAGTCCGACTGCAACTGCAACCAACTGCAAGCGGTGTTTAGTTTGAAATATCTGCCTCTGGTCATATTGTCAGCAACAAAGGTACTCTTGTCTTTTTTGCAAATACATTCGTATCTGTGGATAGCAGAGGCATGACATAGTCAAGGAAATTACAAAAAAGATTTTCAGCTCCTCCACTGACATTTTCAAGGAATTTCCTGTATCTCGAACGTAACTCCTATTCATCACAAATGCCATTTTCTCGTACACCTCATTTGGAATGTACTGCGCACAGTAGTCGATCAGTGCCCAAGAAACCCGTTCTTCACTCTCATCAGTGCTGCTTGGGAAGTTTGGGATCCACGTTGGAAGCCGACTGCATGTAAAAAAAACAGCAATGAAATATCAGTATTGCCCTTATAAGTATTCATGGCCTAACGATATTTACAAAGCAAGCGCTTGCAATATTTCCTTGCTTACCCTTGATGGCGTTTCCAAGATTTATCAGTTCTTCCAGCGTTTGATGCGGAGGGCCCGTCATCATCGCTGCATTCTGTTTCTGAGCTTGCATCATCAAGGGGTGCGCAGAAGTTCGGATCCACGATAGTGTTGTCTTCACTATCGGAAAGCTTAATGTCCAACGTGTTCACTTTGGCAAGTCTTCGCAAAATTGTGTCAGCTGTCTCATCAGACACGCGAGGCCGGTCCTCTAAAGAAAAAAGACACACAATTTCTTCCACAAGCCGCTAAATACCAACAGTACTTGTCTGCTGTTCATATCAAGGCCATCGCAAAAGGGTGGTCAAAATAACCGGGTTGAGTCCTAGCGCCCAACATAATGGACATGCTAAATCAAAGGAAGCGTAAAAAAAAGTAAGTGAGCGAATAGTTTAAATTTCGTATTCTGCACGTTCGCTGTTATATTAACTTTAATATAAAATCAAAGATATGCCCCGAAAGCAGGTATAAATACGAGAAACAGTACTTACATCAAAGATATGCCCCGAAAGCAGGTATAAATACGAGAAACAGTACTTACTTCTCTGGCACCTGCCGTAAAACGCCGCGCCACTGAATGCCGCCTTCGTGGAACTGTTATGGCGTGAATTTAAACGATGTATTTTCATCAATGCTGCATAGATGACGCCAGCAGGTTGTCCAATAAATTGGACAGCGCAGTTTTATGAGGATGAAAGCCTTGTCACAGGAGTACTGTCTCATTTATGAATGCCCAATATGTTGGACAAATCCCCATAGCAGGGTCTCTGGAGGATAGAGGAGCAGCTCAAACACCAATATAGGGAAGCGGTGCGAGGAGGCAAGAGGGAAGGTTACAGACGACGGTCAATCCCTGCCTCGCAGGCAAAATCGCATGGGATCATGCATGCAAGCAGCATCATGTGGGGTTGGCCATTGTTCTTGGGTATTGTCCGGTCATTGAAGGTCCCAACATGCTGCTTGAGGTCTCTGTGCCAGATATTTTTGTAGTTGGGGCTCTCCCACAACATGCTTAGTTATTGGTTGAGCACCTGTATGGCACGTCCAGCAGGTGACTGTTGTTGAAGGGGCTGGAGCATTATAGTCCTCTCAGTCCTTGGCTTCATCAACTTCCATGCTGCGGTTTTCTAGTTCCACGCTATTGTAATCCAAGGCATTATGGTGCGGGCACCTTTCTTGTAGAAGCACCACTTGGCCAACACATCCTCTGGCAGGGTGTAGACAGCGCACGCCTGATGAACTAACACTTGGGTGCCATTTGGCAGGTTTGTCGGTAGTAGGTGGTCATTCACCAGAGTTTGAGCCGCCAGAGCACTCCTTTTTTGTTGGCTGCGCTGGCATGTTGGCTTGGTTCTGGGTCATAAATGCAGTCATATTAGGGAATTTTAAAAATAGTGCTCCCAAGTGACCTTTCATACCCTAAGCCCCATGCCTTGCCTGCATTCTTTTGTACTTCTTTTGCATTCTTTTGTACATCCCGCAGTTTGAATCCCCCAATTCTGGGTCTGCATAACCTAAAACTTATTGAGACATGTTGGCAAGTTTGGTTTTTATTATTTCCTTTTTGTTTTGGGGTCTCTCGGGTTTCGGTGACCCTACAGGCTACTGTTCAGATTAGGAGTCTTTTTTTGTTTTGTTTAGCTAAGCAAGGTAAGAAGTTTGATTGTCTGAAATCTGCCATAAAAAGCAGGGAAGGTCATCTAAACTTGCTGATTTTTTATTGTCTTCCTACAGAGTTCTCTTTGTCTAGGTTCCACATTATTCATGTTGTTCAGCTTCATTTGATTTTATAATGTCTGGTTCTTTCTAGGTACTTTATTTAGAAAAAAATGTCAACGAAAAGCACTAAAGGTGTGCGTAAACTAGAACGTCCTCGTCCACTGAGGTCAAACTCCGATTCAGACAAGTCTCCATCATCTCTTCTCAGTCCAGCAGAGAGTGTGACTATGCTACTTGACACAAATGGTAAGAAATCAATGCAACCTTATTGCAAATTAATTAAAAAACTTCAGTGCTTTACTCTAAAACAAGAATTTCTGTAGATTAAATGAACCTATTGAAATGTGAAGTGAAGCTTTCTTGAAGCGCTTAAATAACATGCTATAAAATTAAATGCAATGCATAGAAGTGTATTCTCATCCTATGCCATGTGTAATCTCTGCGCAGCTCACAAATTTGATGCCTTGCAATGTTTGTTTATGTGCTATACCAATTAAGCTATGCCCAAATGCAAATAGCAGTCGTGCTAATGCACACGGGTAGATGACACAAGGATGTCGCAAGGACAAAGGCAATGTTTGATGTTGAGGGAACGATGGCGAGCAGAGGTATATACAGACAGAAGTACAACATGAAAGACAGTGGTAAAGCTGGCTATTCATTCGTTTAATTCCTGCAGCTCTGTCATTACGAAAATGAGAACTGGCATGTGTGCATGTGCATTTGCATGTACTGCACAACATGATGCACAAGCCAATCATCTCAAAAAGCTAGTTAGTGTTGGTACAAGAGAAGTGTGCATGCAATTTGGGCCTAAGGTTTCGAGCATCACTGTTGTGCGAAGAGACCTAGGTTCAGTCTCGCTATTGGACATGTAATCCTTTGTTTTCTGTGTCTGAGCTATTCAGCAAAACAGCAGCAGCAGCCATGTTAGCAAAGGCCAGGAGGTTTCACCAAAAAAGCTTTGCTTTAGAATGTACTCAATATGTCACCTGTGCCCTGCATTCAGGCAAGCTTCTGGTTGTGTTTAGAAGAGATTAGCTACCACAATGGATGTTTCACGGTGAACTTGGAAATGGCATGCTGCAAGAAATTTGGGCGGTGTTCTTGTGTAATAAATATGATATTCAGGAAAGAGCTCATCCATCGTGCATTTCAAAAGATGGACCTTGTATGAAAGCACAAAATGTTTGACAGCGAGACAGGAACGCAAGTGCATTTGTGTTCCCGTCTTGCTGTTAAATGTTTAGCGCTTTCACAGAAGATATTTCAACAACAGCTAGCCCGATCAGTCACGTTAATCAATAGCGGGGTAAAAAATAAGGTACCATCATTGTAGTCTTGACCCAGTTGGCCCTGTTTCCTTGGAAAAATATGGCACATTAGGCTGAGAAGGATTTCACAAAACATGCACAGATGGGCATATGTTAGTTTTAGTTTGTTTAGTGTGTACTCCACTGCATTTATTTCTAACCACTAAGTGGGTGGTGGGGGTGTGCGATCTACAGGTTTATGCATGATCTTTGTGTCATTGCATTTCTCTCCCAGGCTGCGAACTCAAGATATGAAGAAATGCAAAAGAGAAGCATTTGTTACCTTTCTAAGGTTGTGATATGATCTTATTGGTGTGCCATCTTATAATACTAGCATAGCATAAGCAAGATTACAGGATAAGAATGTGTAAATGAAGCATCAGTGTTCATGGGGTTCTGTTCTTGTCTTGCATACGCTTCACTAGTGTTGCTATTTTTCATTTCCTTCAAAAGTACTTCTCAGCAGCAGTATTTCTGGGTACCCTTGTTTACCATTATTTTTAGGTGTTAGGATAGTGAAATTTGCAAAGCAGATCGAAACGAATATTAGGGAAATATGACCTTTGAATGTCAAATAGAAAATTCCAATTTTTATACTAAGTGAAGTATAAAGTGTATAGCTGTGCGGTGTGCAGAAGTATAGCTGTGCAGTGCGCAACCTACAGCTGTGCGATGTGCAAACCACCTCACAGTATTGCCAGCTTATGGAACTCTGTTAAGAGTTGTGCACTTGTAACTGTCCTGGGTGCACTTACATTATGAAAACAGGGTGCAAAAAGGCTCAGCAGTGCAGCCCTCTACGATTGTACCAAAAGCCTCATTGCATGTGCATAAACATGGTACATATTTTGTTTATGTTGATGACTTACTGCCATTCACATGCGCCTTTTACTGCTCTACGAACCAAAAGCTTTCTAATGAATTATTATTTTACAGCACAGTGCAGTGTGAGTGATGAAGATGTGCTTAATGAGATTGAAACACTTCATGTCTCATTGAACAATGGAAACTACGATGCAACCATATTGGCTCTAATTGCCAATGTCTGTGATCTGCTTAAACTAAAGGGAGCTTCCATGGAATCTTCCTTCAAAGGTATGTACTTTACTAAATGGTTGGCTCAAGCTTGCCTAGTAGCAATTTAGTAACTGGTGTAAGCTGTTGTAAATGGCAGCGAAAGTGTTCAATGCTATTAGTACGTCTAAGGCTTTCCAGCTAGTTATTGCAGAGACTAGGTGTATCTTCGTTGCGAAAAGCATGTTCACTGGCTAGAATCTCCTGCATCAAGTACTCGTTGTGTAATATCTACCCTAAAGATATATGACAAAATACATTGGCATTGCACATAGTTTCTTTCAGAAGTGCAGGGCAGTTTATCAGGAGACTATTAAGTGTAACCCCAGTGCATTTGCTGAAAATTTCATGGAAGGCTATCTTGTTACAGGGGCTAGTCTCTAGGTTCCTAGTTAATGGATGTGCTTTTAGTAATGGCTGTCTTTAATTCTGCAATTGCCATGTTTCGCCTGAACTTAATAATTATCAACATGTTTAGTGGCTGACACCTAGTGAATTTATCACTGATTGTCAGCAAACTTGAATGAAGATGTGAATAACTTGTTGAAAGGTTAGTGTTTATCTGTGCTGTGCCATCATTAGGAACTTTCAGCAGTTTTGCACAGGAGTTCATGGTTTCCTCCTTCCAGATAATTAGGCCTCAAAATTGCAAAACTCCTTGCTGTAGTTACTTCTTGTCTCTGCCATGTTGCTTATAAGTGTGAACTATTTCTAGTTAACCCCACAAAGCGCAACATATCATTTTTGATACGCTAAATTTGATGGCTGAAAAATATGATTGAGTGCTGTAGACCCAATGTACAGTCCATACTAGCTTTTTTGATATTCTGGAGAGAGTGTTCAGTTATGAATGGTTCAGAAAATAAATTACTAATTAAGTAATCACCATACTAATTAATTTTACTTAGTTATAATTTCACAGTTTTCTTCGTACCATTATACTCTCTGTGGCCAGAAATACGTGTGAGCAAGTTAACTTTTTTTGATGTGGAATGGTGTTCGAACTTTGTGGGGTTAAAGCTTAATATCTAAAACTAAAATTTAAATTATGAGGTTTCACATGCCAAAACCACAATCTGATTATGAGGCACACTGTAGTGGGGGACTCTGGAAATTTGAACCACCTGGGGTTCTTTAACGTACACCTAAATCTACGTACATGGGTGTTTTCGCATTTCACCCCCATTGAAATGCGGCCGCCATGGCCGGAATTCGATCCCGCAACCTTGTGTTTAGCAGCCCAACACCATAGCCACTATGCAACTGCGGTGGGTTGATATCTAAAGCTGAAAGGGAGTCTGACACAATTTTTTTCTTTAATGGATAACTGTCGACCAAGTACTGTATTTACTTGAATCTAACGTGCACCTTTTCTCCGATAAAGCATGTCCAAAAATTGCATGCATGTTAAAATCGAGTACGACCCTAAATCTACGTTACCATATCTCCATCGGCACTTGAAGAATGGCTGCCTCGTACACACTTCTAGCCTAGCTGCCGTAGCTTCCTCGATGTGCATACCTCCATGTTGTACGTGTAACCAGGCGCTGGGGTAACCTAGTCTACCGCCTGTCTTCCCGTTTTCTGTGTTTATTCAATCAGCATGGAAGCGCTGACCACGAAGACACGCTAAGTCCACCATGATGCTGCATTTAAAAGGAAAGTTATCATGTGCGCGGAGACGGGACGGAAATTGGGCCGCATCACAGGCGTTTGGAGTTCCTGAAACTTGCGTGCGGGACTGGCGCAAACAGAAAGAGAATATTTTCGCCAGCAAAGCAACAAAGAAGGGTTTCAGTGGACCGTAGCAGGGCCGCTTTGCCGAAATAGAAGAGCTGCTCGTGGAATATGTACGTGGCCTGTGATGACCGATCTGCTCAAAGTACGGGCGATGCAGTTAGCCTTACAGAAAGGGCTAATGCGGAGTGACTTCAGAGTGAGCAGGTGCTGGCTATCAAATTTTATGAAAAGGAAAGGCTTTTCTCTTCGAAGGCGGACAGGGATATGCCAAAGATTGCCCGAAAAATGTGAAGAGAAATTGCACAGTTTTCAGCGGTACGTTTTGAAGTTGTGCCATAGGAACAACTACCACGTCGGACAGATTGGAAATGCCGATCAGATGCTGCTGTACTTTGACATGCCTGCCACCACAACTGTTAAAAAGAAGGGGGCGGAGCAAGTGCGTGTTTTGTCTTCCGGCCACGAAAAAACTAGTCACCGCAATGCTTTGTTGCACTGTGGATGGGCACAAGCTGCCCCCATATCTTATCTTCAGATGGAAGACGCTCCCGAAAGGAATCGTGCTTCCGAGTGGCGTGATAGTGCGTGCAAATGAAAAAGGTTGGATGACCACGGACTTGGTCGCTGACTGGATTGATAACGTTTGGCGAAAGAGACCCGGCGGCAGTTTCGGTCTGCATGGGATGCTTGTGCTCGACACGTTCAGGTGCCACCTTGACCAGCGCATCAAGAAAAAAGCTGGCTGCATGCAACACTGACCTTGTCGTGATACCCGGCAGCATGATATCGCAGCTCCAGCCGCTCGATGTTTGTTTGGACAAGCCAGTGAAAGATAGAATTCGGGTGCTCTACATGGAATGGCGTGTCAGTGGCTGCCACGAATGCACGCCCGCCAATAAAATGAAGTGTGCCTCGCTGCAGGACTTTGTTGGATGGGTGAAAGATGCATGCTGCACGATCCCGTCTGCCATGGTCAACAAGGCCTTTAAAGAATGCGGGATTTTGAATGCCATGGACGGCACCGAGGATGAAATGCTTTGGTCTGTTGATAGCGATAAGGAGTTGTCTGACAGCGATGACGAGTGATATCTATTGCCCCACATGACTCGTACCGGCGCAGTGAAAACCTTGGCGGCAAGGTACACCACTTCCATTTATGTTTTTATTCATCGCAACTTTAATGTATTGGGAATAAATCTGTTTTTTACAAATGAGAGAAAATAGTATTTCTATATGAAAGCATGAGGTGCTTGGTATTGTACTCCTTTTGTTTTTTGGTCATGTAAATCGGGTGCGCATTACAATCAAGGTTTTCATCTTTTTTATTTTTTGTCACAGAAAACGAGTGCGCATTACAATCGAGGGCGCATTAGGATCCAGTAAATACGGTAATTACGATATGAAGCTTGAGTTTTGTGAGAGTGAAACAAATTAGTTGCATCAGCTTTTGATGCAACCTGCTCAAATTATGTGCCAAGAGCAGCATAGCTTCAAACATGTAGTTACGTTACCACATTGGATGTGATGGTCACATAGAAAGTAAAGTTAGATGATTACAGAGACGCTTCAGAAACAGCTTAGGACTGTACATTGAGCAATGCAACAAAAAAATGATAGTCGTAATGTTTAGACAGGAAAGTGGCACAATGGATTTGAGACCAGATAGGTGTAGTTGATATGCTAGTTGAGATTAAGAGAGAGAGATGAAGTCGGGAAAGGTCATATAATGTGTAGGGTAGAAGGTACTGATCTATAGTGTGCAACAGAATGGTAATGCCAAAGGAATGGAAAGCAATCACAGATGGTATAGGATTAGGTGCAGTGTTGATAATGTTTTTTTGGGTAAAGTCACAAGTTTTCAGTCCAAAGTACTCCATATTTATCAATGCATTTAAGTGATAAGGACACTCATAATTTTGTCTTCTTTTATGTTTTAGTTTTTCGTACACATCGTCTTACTAGAGAAAACGGATACCACCCCGATTTTTTAAAATAATATATCTCAAGATTTTACCTTGCACCCGCTGTGGTTGCTTAGTGGCTTTGGTGTTGCACTGTTTAGCATGAGGTCGCGGGTTCAAATCCCGGCGATGGCGGCCGCATTTCGATCGGGGCGAAATGCAAAAACACGTACGCATGTAGCTAGATTTAGGTGCATGTTAAAGAACCCCAGGTGGTCAAAATTAATCTGGAGTCCGACACTACAGTGTGCCTCATAATCAGATCGTGGTTTTGGCACATAAAACCCCATAATCTTTTTTTTCTTTGCGTAGAAAAGCAGCTTTGATGCATTTAGATGGCTCACTAACAAGCTCTTCAGTATGTGTTTAGAAGTAGTGTCAAATGGAAGCGCATAAATCCCTCTTGAAATGAATTTGAAATGAGGGAATGCACTTAGCCAAAGTCATGTAAGGAGTTCAAGGCAAAGTTGTCCTTAAGGTAGACTAAAAACTAGCTTGATTTAGTGACTTTGTCTCTAAGTTACCAACACTGATTAGGTGGTGGGATGAGATTAGTAAATTTGCATAGTGCCAGTGGTAATCCTGATAATTGGATATTGCTTGGAGTGGCCTTTGACCTGCAGTGGGCATAAAATATGCTGCTGATGATGATATCTGACTAGTGCTTATTCTTGGGTATCTGTTAACCCTTTATGGACAAGTGTTATAGACCACCTTCAGTTCCGGGATTTCAGTGTTCCCTAAAGTCATTAATTAGCCCACTAAATCATGCCATTGCCCACCATGGTTGCTTAGTGGCTATGGTGCTAGGCTGCTAAGCACGAGGTCACAGGATCGAATCCCGGCCACGGCGGCCGCATTACAATGGGGGCGAAATGCGAAAACACCTGTGTACTTAGATTTAGCTCCACGTTAAAAAACCCAGGTGGTCCAAATTACTGGAGTACCCCACTAAGGCGTGCCTCATAATCAGATTGTGGTTTTGGCACGTAAAACCACATAATTAAATCATGTCATTTAAATTTTGGGAACTGTAGTCACAAATAATTTGTTGTTGAAAAATATCTTCTTTGTCTGTAACGTCATTTTGGGAACTACATGTGCTACATGCCATACTATTCTGTTAGCAGGTGCTGTCAATCTTTGAGGGCTACTTCCATGTGCTAATAAGAATCCTGTACTTACTAGCTGATGTGTTGTTTTTTTCCCTTCCTCCCAGATCAATTGGACTGTTACTTTGTGACTCTACGTAATGCGTCCCGTGACGAGAGGCTAGATGTAATAGGCCGTTTGAGGTTCCTTGAGGTGATTGAACTGCGGGCCTCTGGATGGAAGTGCAATGATAATTTGACTGATTATTTCAAGTGCAAGCTTGCAGAACTTGAGGTGTGTGGTCTCCTATTGTGCTTAAGATCTACTTAACCACGGAGAAAATGTTTGGGGAATGAAGTATCTAAAGCTTCAGAACAGTCTTACTAACATAATGAATTGGGCCAGAAAAAAAAAGTCTGGTAAAATTTGCACATAGGCAGCATGCAAACATCTGTTTGCCATTTCCTAAGACCGCATTTCATGTGGTGTCATCATTTATGACAGATATTTATGCTGTGCAGGCCTGCGGTAAACCCATGAAGCGTGGTCATGCAGCCTGGGAAACAGGGCTGCAGTTTGCACTAGTAAGTCTGACCAGCAGTGCTGCGCTGTTTTACAGGCTGCATGGCGAAACCGCTCAGTTTAATTTTTTCCTTTAATGTGCCCCTAAGCCTTGTAGCTGACAATGCATGAATACCCATGAAAGTGGAAGCAGGACCGCTGCTGCCATAACTTGCTGCATGTGTCATGCAAGGATTGTGCATTAAAATCTGATTGTATATTGCCCTTCCTTCCACTTTCCCTTCATCATGAATAACAGGAGCGTCAAATTTGCCTCTTTCACACTGGAAGAAAGAAAATGAATTTGCAGTCTGTTGCTTAGTTTAGTAGTTACAATGATGTGATCGCTCTGCCAAGCTGTACAAAGAAGTTAAACCTTACACGTCCTCCTAGGTGTATGCTAAATTAGAATAATTGGCACCCAGCTTGTGCCAATGGCCATTAGCAAAAGAAGTAAGATGCGAGAAAGGATTACAAATACTTTAACTTTTCTCATACTCTCAAAACCACATTGCCATTTGTGGTCGTGAGAAGAGGGAGGCATGCACTCTTGAGCCGAGAGGCGTTGATAGTGCGCCACTGTGGACAAGGAAGAGTGACCGGTGGGTTGAGTGGTGCAGCATAACACTTGCGAATGTCAGTCGCCAAGTACTGCATAGAATATAATGTTGCATTAAGTCATCAACATATAATGTAAAACCTTCTTTATGCATACCCTTTAAAAAGTACTAATGATTAAAACATAGTTGTGATGAATCCCCGACCCAGTCTCACTAGAGCCTAATGCATTGGCTGGCCACTTAAGCCATTGTGGCTTATTGTATGGCTACCACTTAGTGCGTGCCACAACCACTTTTTGTCTAGTAGAAACTAACTGTGCCATCCCAAATTGCTGTGTGGCTGCCGCTGTGCTTTGTCACAAACAGGGGTAGAAGTTCTGCGCCAATTGCGCCATCCTGCGTCAAACCTCTGAGCTGCGACAGCCAGCTCCAAAACAGAAAGTTCGATTGAAGTCATTAAATTTAGCTGCATATGTGCATTCACTGGCAACCACATGGCCATAGCCATGTGCTGGTTATCGTTTAGCCCTGTCCTCCAAGCCTAGGCAATCAGTTTTGGCTGCAACGTCTGGAGTGGTTTGGCGGTGCATTGCGACTTGGCTGCGGAGAAATGGGGAGTGTATTGCGCCTGTTTATAATTCTTATGCATTCATGTACTATGTGGACCAGCTAAAGATGATTTCCACTGGTGCTCTTTATTTGTCACTGGTGCTTTGTCATTGCAGTGTCAGTTGAGGGAAAAAGTCGTATACAATCTGTTCAGCACATAGCTCACCAGTTCAGTTATACTGCTTCATTTTAGAGCTTGCCTGTTCGCCCTTTTGGCAAATCTGTGTCAATTAAATGGCGAACACCATGCACGTAACATCCCAAACCTATTTCGGCCATGCACCACGTCTGGCCACTGATTGGATAGTGTGGCACGGCGAGAAAACAACTGCTTGCTCTCGTAAAGCTTCTCGACTACAAATCTTTAGTGGCAACAGCGATGGTCACCCAACTTTGAATTCTGTCTACTCCATTTTGTGCATGACCGCAACCTGCCAAATTGGACTTTTGCAGCGGCAGAACGCAAGCCAGAGATCTAAAGTTTGTTTGTCATGGTTTTAGTGTTCCTTAGCGGCCAAATTGCTGTTGTAAAAAGCTGCAGAAAATGAAAATGGCAAAAGCTGCGTTGCGGCAATGTTGTTCACGATGCGACTTGGGCATATCGAGTTTGTTTAAATTCAACAAACTATAGTTCAACTCCTAAAGTATTGGTCACTATTGTGCATTGGGTCTATGGGGCCCATGGCCATGAATAATCCAAGTTTGTCCGAAAAATTGGTCTGCAACTGTATAGCCCATGATATCAGGTGCGTACCCAGAGAAAAAAGCCAGTGCACTTTTCTCCCAGCTTATCTTCATAAAAAAATAAGTGAATTTTTTTTTCCTGCAAGGGATGTGCAAAACTGGCAAGCATGCAATGATAAAGTAACTTCTTATTTATTTATTCTTTAGATGTGTTAATAACGGCTGTCCAAACAAAATGTCGCCATGAATAAAAAATACTGCTTTATGCAAATGGTGATCACTCTATGTTGATCAAGGACATTATTCATGCTAGTTATAGGTATTTATTTGTGCACAAGTGAAAATTACTTAAAAGGGGCTGACAACTGTCCAGAATATGTTGTAAGATGTTGATGGAAATTAAATGACCATAATTATAGTGATAAACTCTAGCACACTGTTCGCAATTTAAGTAGGAATTATCATTTTAAATTGGCAAAGAAAGTCTCAAAAACCGGTAAGTGTCACAGCCTGGCGGTGAAACCTTGGTACCCCAGATGTAGTATTATATGAGATTATTGTACGTAAGTTGGCTGTTATCAAGTACAGCATACTTATTGCTTGAAATTGCAGTTTGTATATTATTAGGCACTTGCACTTTCTTTACTTCGTAATACGCATCGAATAAAGTCCACGCTTATGAGCGGCACACATGTCCCACAATGCATGGCGGTGCACATGCTGTTGTACACCCGGCCACAAAATATTACGGACCACGAAATCTGAGAAAAAGCTGAATATCTCCGCTATCTCACAACGCAGCCTAGTATTTGCATTTCGGACCTCCACAAGAATATGCTAGGAACATTTTGGTATACAATACTACTGGCTACTGCTACAGGCTGCTCGAGAATGGAACGTTTTGCAACATCCCGTGGTCCGTAAACTTTTGTGGGTGAGTGTACATGCAAGTTTGCGAGTAAGTATCCGGAGTTGTGTGGTCTTCCTGTGAAATACAATATGCCATTGACTAGTTGTGCCATAAATAGGTACCAGCACTACAATATTAGCACACGCATGGCTACGGCAACACACTGAACTGCGTATAACATGTAAAAGGATCATTTCGCTTTCAAGAACTCAACTAGGCTTGGCTAAAAAGCACTCTTGACTGGTTAATTACCAAAGCAGTTGGACAGGAAACCACGAAAACATGTAGCTATTATTGTAGATATAATCTGAAAAACATGAATCGCAAGAACATCGGCTTGATAATCAAAATAATACTCTCTCACAGCTATGGCCCCACTTATCGTCTGGCTCCCACCAATGCTGGCGTGTAATTGCTATCACACTTGTCTATCACTGTTTTCAGCATGCTTCCAGTGAACGACTACATCCTCACTGCAGATAGAAAAATTCTGATAAAAAAATTTTTCATGGCACTTTTTGCGTTACCACTTCATGACTAGAAAAAAAAAATGGGTACCATGGAAATTTGTTTTCAGTCCCTTTAACCCCACAAAGTCCAACGTATCATTTTTGATAAGCTGAATTTGATGCCTAAAAACTCTGATTTAAGCTCTGGAATCCCATGTAAAGCCCATATACTGTTTCTGATATGTTGGAGGGTGTTTTCAGTTGTAAATAGTTCAGAAAAATCAATTACGAGTTAAGTAATTTCATAATTAATGAATTTTACCAAATTATCATTTCAACAGCTTTCTTCGTACTAATATACTTTCCATGACCAGAAATAAATGTGAACGAGTTGTTTTAATTTTCTTTGATGTTGAATGATGTTTAGGCTTTGTGGGGTTAACTAACCTTTATTAACTTTCTTTTTCGATCTGGTATCACTGCAGTAGCTCTGAAGGATCTAGAGAAATGACTGATAATTGCATGTAAAGCAAGCTATAGGCCTTGTGCTGTCCTTTTCTTGGACCCACTGCAATAGTCCAGTGGCTATGGCGTTCTGCTGCTGAGCTCGAGGTCATGAGTTAAATCCTGGATGCAGCAGCCATATTTTGATGGGAGCAAAATGCGAGAACGCCCATATGCCTGCACAATGAAAAACCCCAGGCGGTCAAAATTAAAGTCCCTCACTATAGCATGCCTCACAATCAGATCATGGTTTTGGCATGTAAAACCCCCGATGTTAATCTAAAAAAAAATTTTTTTTTTCTGGTGACACAGAAGTCCCACAAAATAAAGTTTTTTTTTTAGTTACACCATGTTAATGAGTTCACTTGCCTCAGATTGCAGTGGTCTCAAATGTAAACCTCGTCAACGACTTGCCGTGTTCCTCACACTGAGAGTGAGCGACCGCTCTCTTTTCCCATAGCGCCAGTAACTGCATGTATCTTCGGTCCTCATCAAACACGAAGTCGTGGTTCGAATGTTTGTAAGATGCGCAGTGTACTAGATGACAAGGTTTACGTTTGAGATTGCCGGTATCATTGACGCTGGGGTAGATTGTCATGTGCCGTTTTTAAAAAGTTTTATAGGCTCTTTGTTTTTCTTTCGGCCAGAAAAAAAAATGCTACAGAAAAAAAAGTCGTTTGCTTTAAACACAGTTATCTGTCAAACCTTTACATTGACACATTATCAGTTTAGTTAGTTAATAAAACTTAATATTTAGACCTGAATATGATATACTTATTTGTGCACAAAAAAAAATAACTATGACTAGCATGAACTACACCTACCAACAGAGTAAAGCCCTCCTTTTATTTATTTATTTATTGGCCACATTTATGTCACAATCCACCCCGGGTCGTGAACAAGGGAGGGCTTCTCAGCGTGGTGGTGCTGAAAGATTACTGACCGGCGAGCTGCCGTGCTCGTCGGTGTTTATTGTGGTGCGGGTGACCACTGTTGCCTGCCGAGCTATAGCAGGCCGCCGAGCTTGGCGGGTGAACCAAGATTATGTCCGAGGGGGCGTCACCTACTTGCTACAACCCCTCACCCCCAGTTTGTTTGTTAAAATAAAAACAAACGTCCAAGTTCAAACAAATGTCCAAGTTCACACTATGAGGCTCTGCCTCCACCCTAGCTGGGTCGACAGTGCCTGCTACCCAGGCGAGTAACGGTCTGGTGGCCTCCGCCGTCGAGTACTCCGCCTGGGCACCGGTGTCGACGGGTCGGGTGTGGCAACACCGGGTGCTGCCTGGGCCAGCCTCGCTCCATCCGGGGGGTCCGTAGTGGTCGGCATTGCGAGTGGTGCCGAGCTAGACACCGGTCCAACGGGTGCCGCACCACTGGCTACGGTTGCCGCCTCCGAGGTAGGTGGTACTCCGCTAGAAGCGACTGGTGCTGCCGCTAGTCCTCCTGCGGGCTGGAACTCAGTGGCAGTTGAGGGTGCTGGCCAGGTCCCGAGACGAGGTCTGACATGGTGGGCGTGTCTGTGCCACATGGCCCCATCTGGCATGCGGACAAGCAGCGATGAGGCGCTGGCAGGAGACACCACCTGTCCGGCAGACCAGGGTGGGCCAGGACGGAAGTTCCTGGCGACAACTGGAGCTCCCGGCTCTGGCAAATGCCCGGGACGGCACCCTTGGTCAGCAGCCAGCTTCTGCTTCAGCTTCTGCGTCTCTGATTGAGCCTTGTGCAGTTTGCGCTTGCTGCGGGAGACCTCGCTCTTGAGCTGCCTGTTGCGGCTCTGCAGGCTCGTTATAATGTGCCGCATCTCCCGGTTGATTGGCTGAGCCTGCTCGCTGGACACCGACGACGCCTCAAACTCAGTGCGTAGATTCTCGTACTCTCGACGAATCTGCACGATGTTGTCCTCGAGGCGAATGACCTCCGAGCGAAGCTTCTTCTGGACAACGAGCTCCTCGCTTTCCATCTGCTCAATGTGGCGAAGGTGTGAGTTTTTGGCTGTCGACAGCAAGGAGCGACACTCGTCCAGCTGAGTCTTGAGTTGCATGCTCTCGTTGTACAGCACGGAGAACTGGCTCTGCAGGCACTTGTACTCTGCCGTGCTCACCACCAGGCTCTCTGGCAGCGACCGCAGCTCTATCCGCAGCCGCTCCACCGTCTTCAGGGCCTCCTTGTGGTCAAGCTGAAGCTGCTCCAGCTCCAGCAGCCGTGCCGATGCCAGCTCCCGCTGTTCCTCGAGCTGGCTCTGCAGGTCCTCCAAGCGCAGGGAGGCTGCTCCGCCACCACCGCCACAGCCCCCAAAATCCACATGAAGGCGGGACCAGGGCCTCTGTGGAAACGGCCAGGGGGTGCTTTCCACATTACGCGAGGCTCGCTGATGCTCCTGGCAGATTTGGCAGCTCTGCATCACATGCAGGCTGGCTTCCGGGTACTCTGGCAGACGAATGCCCAGTACATGAATCCAGTTTCGGCCCAGCAGCGTCGGCGACGACCCCTTCGTTAAGTAAAGGGGAAGGGTTGCCTCCCTGTCACCAAAACGAACGCTGACCTGTGCCTGACCCTGGACCTGGGAGAGCTGCCCGGAGGAGCTGCGCAGCATCACGCCCGAAGCCTCGACGGACACGCCGGGGAAAGTGCGCTTGAAGAGCTTCCCGGCCATTACAGACACGCTGGCCTCCGTGTCCAGCTCCATGGAAATGGGGTGCCCGCAGATTTCGACGGTCAGCATGTATGGCGGCACAGACGACGGTACAAAGCCTGTGTGCCACATGTCGAAAATCGGCGGGTCCTCGGCCACGACGTGGAGCCTGGCCGCGGAAGAGCTTGAGCTTGCTGCCGCATGCCTCCGCCGCGTACCCTTGCGACGGCTACCCTGGCAGCGGGCTTGTGTTGTACCTGGGCTTGAATGCGGCTGCTGCTTGCTGTTCGTCCTCCCACTTCGGCATACACGTGCCAGGTGCCCAGTTTTCCCGCACGTAAAGCATTGTGCTTGAGAGAACTGGCACTGTGAAGGGGAGTGGGCACCACCACAGCAACCGCAGGTACTGCCCTTTGTCGCGAACTTGTTGACCGCCGCTTCCGCCGACGGTGAGCCAGTCGCACGGGAAATCTCGCCGGCGTCCTTGGCGGCAGCTTCCATTGCCAGCGCTGCCTTCACGGCGTCGTCCAGCGACGGGTCGGGAAGCTCCAGGAGTCGCGTCTGCATGGCGGGGTTGTTGATTCCGCAGACGAAACGGTCCCGGAGCAGCGAGTCCAGTTGGTCCCCGAAGGCGCAGGCACTCGCTAACCCTCGTAGCGCAGCAACGAATTGTCCGAGGGTCTCTCCTTCCCGGCGGCTCCGGTTGTTGAAGCGGAAACGCTCCATGAGTGTGGACGGTGCTGGGTTAAAATGCGAGCGCAGTATGGCAAGCAGCTCACCCAGCGTCTTAACGTGCGGCGTGGCTGGCTTCAGAAGGTCGAGCAAGAGGCTGAAGACGCGGGTCCCGCAGCTGGCTAGGAAAATGTCCCGCTGTTTGGCCTCGGGTGTGTCGTTTGCCCGGAAGAACACGTGGACTTGCTCCTCGTAAATTTGCCAGGCGGACCCATCTCCCTCGAACGGCTCGAGCCTTCCGTACAGCGGCATGGCGACAGCAACGGGGGGCGGTGTTTCGCCGCTCGCGGCGGCGTGGGACGCTCCGTAGGTACTCGTCGCCAGCTTCGTCGCTAGAGTCACACGGATCCCATCTTCGTCGCCAGTGTCACAATCCACCCCGGGTCGTGAACAAGGGAGGGCTTCTCAGCGTGGTGGTGCTGAAAGATTACTGACCGGCGAGCTGCCGTGCTCGTCGGTGTTTATTGTGGTGCGGGTGACCACTGTTGCCTGCCGAGCTATAGACCGTTTTTTCGTAGGCGCCGCCATATTGTCAACGCAGTGGCGCCGCCTATGAGCAGCGCCATACTGGCTTGGGTGAAAGCGGTCTTTTGCATGGCAGGTATACGCTCGGCGGCACGTTCTGGCGTTTGTTTTCGCGGTCGTGCGTTCTGTTTAGTATGACGTGCGTCTTCTACGTGGTAAACGGTTCTGTGAGACGTGCTGAAGTGGTTTAAGGCGTCATTTCTGCTGGCGTTGAGGTGGACGGAACACGCAGCGCGATGTGTGCGCGCATATTCGAGTCTACAATCAGCCTCGGAGATGAATTGTGTATTTCTGAATGTTCCAGTCACTAATGTGACCTTACTGCAATAATATCCTCTATTTCTAAGCTGCGGTTTAGGAGCCATGAAACATACGCGACGATCGTAACAGCGTGAGCGTGGGTACCGTTCTGCTACGATAGGAGCTGTGATGTTATACTTTGACAAGCGTTCAAACTGTTCGCTGCAGGTTACATTGCGTGACTACTTGGTTCGACGGATGAGGTTTCCGCCCCTGAATAAAATAGTTTTGGCAAGTGATAGCAGCATACCTTACAGTCTGAATTACGCTTGTCCAGCAAAGGGACTGTTTACGAACTGCGCGAGCGTCCTAAGCAGTGGTAGGTGCTGGATTACATATATCTTTGTTCTATATACCGCATGGTCCAAGCATACTGCATCAGCGGTTATATATTTATAAACGTTGTGCGGCGTGACTATGCGAGGCGTTAGCCCGTTTTCTCTTGCTTTTTCGAGAAAGAGGATGATAACCGAATTTCTTTTTCGGTTGTGTTCGTTCCGTTCTCTACGACGCACTCACGGGCATTACGGAAATTTAGTCCTCAAGAATAGGCATCGCATTCTTTTTATGCGATCCCTCATATATTATGGCTGTATGCAGGCCAAAAAGGCAATGCCGAAGCGCACAGCTTACATATGTACCGTGCTGGTTCACCAACCGCAGTGATCGCTGTGTTGAGCAGCGCCATCGGCCTCATGCAGGAAGGCTAGCGTAGACGTATGGTAATTTGAAGCCTACTAGACTTGAAATGCGCGAGAACGATGCCGGTGCATCACAAATATTTGATTGCGCCTGCCGCTTAGATGTTTCGTGGTTGCCTTAGGTTGGCCGTGCACGAGCATGCGCTCTTATGCTTTATGTTTTACTCCCTACGCCAAGCGATCAGATATTTAGCAGATTTACCATTTCATGCTGCTAATATAGAGACACCGGTTTTCTTTGTTGAAATAAAACCGATATAAGCAAAATAGTTCACAACACATACACACACCGCGACTGATAATGTGCGTACACCGCGGCTGATAAAACGCGTCACATTTTTGCGCCCCCAAAAGATATTTCCGCCTACTGTAGTTACCGATGCACCGAAAGGCTTCCCTGACGACATTATATGAACGGACACGGCGTAAATTTCACAAAGTAGCATCTAAAACATCTCAAAATCGTTCTGCAGCACGCGACAGCAATGCTTTCAAGCAACGCCGCGCCGGATCGCCCAAGCCAGAGAGGAGGAAAGGCTCTCCGCGCGCCCTATCCTCCTCGCCCGATGAAACGGTCTATAGCAGGCCGCCGAGCTTGGCGGGTGAACCAAGATTATGTCCGAGGGGGCGTCACCTACTTGCTACACGCCGACTCGGCCACACCTCCCTTTGCCGTCTCGCGCCGCGCAGCTCAAGAACCTGCGCGAGACGTCCGAATTCGATGTGCTCGTCATCGGCGGCGGAGCGACTGGTGCAGGAGTCGCGTTGGACTCGGTAACGCGGGGCCTCAAGACCGCTCTCGTGGAGACGTACGATTTCTCCGCCGGCACGAGCAGTCGGAGCACCAAGCTGATCCACGGCGGTGTGCGCTACCTCCAGAAGGCCATCATGAACTTAGACGTTGAACAGTACCGGATGGTGCGCGAAGCTCTTCAAGAGCGTGCAAACCTGCTCGCCATCGCGCCTCATCTGTCGAGTCCACTGCCCATAATGCTGCCCATCTACCGGTGGTGGCAGGTCCCCTACTATTGGGTCGGCATAAAGATGTACGACGTGGTCGCGGGAAAACAGTGCCTGAAGAAGAGCTACTTCCTCTCGGCCAAGCGGTGCCTCGAACTGTTTCCCATGCTCAAGAAGGAGCACCTTTGCGGCGGCCTCGTCTACTACGACGGTCAGCACGACGCCCGCATGAACGTGAGCATCGCGCTTACGGCTGCGCGAAACGGGGCCAGCATCGCGAACCACACGACCGCCGTCGCGCTGCTGAAAAAAAACTGACGAGAACGGGAAGCAGGTCGTGTGCGGGGCGAGGCTGAAGGACATGCTGACGGGCGAGGAGTTCGACGTGCGGGCTAAGTGCGTCGTGAACGCAACGGGACCGTTCACCGACACCATACGCCGTATGGACGACCCCAACTGCAAACCCATTTGCATGCCGAGTTCTGGAGTTCACATAATCTTGCCCGACTACTACAGTCCCGACAATATGGGCCTCTTGGATCCTGACACGAGCGACGGACGCGTCATCTTTTTCCTCCCTTGGGAAAACGCGACCATCGCCGGAACAACAGACAGACCTTGTCCAGTCACCCACAATCCGGCCCCCACGGAAGATGACATCATGTTTATCCTAAACGAAGTTCGTCACTACTTGAACCAAGATTATGTCCGAGGGGGCGTCACCTACTTGCTACAATTTACATGGCACAGCCTGTATGTAACTTCATTCTACTGTTATGCAAAGTCAAATGAAAAGCATATTTTCTCAATCTGCCTGTATTTCACTCATGTTGAGCTTTATCAAGCTGCTCCAAAATGCATAGTATCTTCTGCTCTGAAATAGGTAATTCTGCTCCAGACATGCTCCAAAATGACAAATTCGCTACTCCCAGAGCTGGTCCAAAAATTCCTTGGCCATTTCCACCCCTGAAAAGACCTTCTGTCATTCCAGGAAATGCAGAGACTGGTTTACCAATGATTGGGGCTTGGATGCGAGTGTGAGGATGTTTATACAATCGAACCCACTTATAACAATGCCGGCTTTAACAATATATAAATTATAAGAATCAGAAGCTGCTGCACCATCAACTTTTGTATGTTTTATATGGTGAAATAAACCGATTATTACAATGCCCCGACGCTTCATTAACGAAGTGTGGTTGCTGGGTGTCCATGTCGAAAGGTAATGAAATGCGAAATCCTTGAAAAGAAAAAAGAAAACGATAGTTTGAGCTGCTGCATGATCCACCACTCCCCCAATGGTTGCCGCACACTCATTTTCCAGTCTTGTCTGCATCGCCAGCCTCACGTGCCTCTCTCTCGTTGCCCTTCCACACCTCCAAGCACGAATGGGCTGTGCCCGTAGCCATGCCGCACCACCTTTCAAAACACGAATAGACGGCACCAATTGCACTGACAGCGCTGCCCTGCTCGCAGATTGCTTGCTGGCTGCTCATTCTGTGCAGTTCTGCCAACAGATTAAGTTGCTCGTGCTTGTCTTTATTGGTTGCGTTGAAGTCGTTCCTGGCCGAGTGGTTTCTAAGCCTCATTTGACTTGCCGCCGAAATAGAAGACGGCAGATCCACCCTCCATAGAGTTTCCTAGAATTATTACTGGTGGGAACTCTGGCGCCCCAATCATTCAACGACCATGGGAATCGTGGGAAGTAGTACATGGATATGTCTGATCTTCGTGCTTGTGGATTCAGACATTCTTGTGGTTTTGTTTATTGCGCGTAATATGTCTTCATTGTAAATTTCAGAGCAGTCTATACTTTTTGAAGTGCAGAAGATGCTGCGAACACACAAACGCTACTAATTGCAACGGTTCAGCTTGTTGAGGTGGCCAAATCGAAAAGTGCTAAGCTTCTCAGGGCACTAGCTTGCCCACGATAAATTCATAATGGTGTTTGTCGTTTGTCGATGCTAGTGTCCATGGTGTAATGGTTTCAACATTGGGTTTCTATGCTAGAGGTCCTATGTTTGAGTTCTGCCGTTGGACAATTTGAATAATGTTTAATTATTTGTTACACAGCACTTTGTCGAAAATGACGAATTCACAAAGTTGTGGAGCCATTTGAAGCCAGAAGGAAGAAGTTTAGGCAAATCCATATACTTCCTGTAATTTCCATGCTGGCTGAACTGCTCCCATTGCAGCTCCGTAGGTACTAGTGCCAGAGTTCCCTCTTGTAATTATTGTATGAAACTCTAGCCACCCACTGATCATTGGCATTGCACAGCATTGCTTGTGAAAAGAAAGCGCACTAATGTAGATTTGGAAACGAAGTATTTTTAACCGATCAGGCAATCGTCGCGAACATGCTTGCATTGGATAGCGACGGCGACAACGGAAGTGATGATGTGGTAGAGCTGGCTGCCTCATCGTTGTCCTTGCAGGATTCCCTGCTGATGATTCAGTCCCTCTGGGCTCCGTTTTCGTTGAGGGACCTTCTGTTGCACTATGTGGAGTACCTAGTTGCCTTGGAGAAGGATGTCGGCAAGCTTCATGTAAAGCAAGCAAAGCTGACGGACGTAGGGTTTTCTCATGCAAGCCAATGAGCACGTGGTGAGATGCTTGTGGCCATCTCACCCCAGCGTTTCTTTTGGATTTCTCAAGCTTTCTCAAGATTTCTCAAGAAGGCTGCTGTGGCAACCTTCTCGCATATTTTAAAAGGCACCTTTTGGGGCCGCCAAAGGGATGCCTCAGTGGAGCTCGCATGTCGCTTGCTGCCCCTGACCCCTCTTTGCAATTGTTATAGCAGGGCCATTCGTGAACGCCGACAGCCGCAGCTTGTTAACATGTGATCAGAGAGTGCAAGAAGCAGAGTTTAACAATTATGGAGTGAACACAATCAGCAGTCTGATAGAGGAAGGTGGTGGAGAGAGGCACTGGCCTCCCCCCCCCCCCCTTTATGGTTTTCTCACAACTCTGCCATCCCCCTATTTTGATTTTTTTTCATGCAACCTGGTTATAACAGTGATGCCTATAATGGAATTTTCGTGGCACTTGAATATTATTATAAGTGGGTTCGACTGTACATACTATATAAACATTGGAAAGGTATGGGAGGCATGGTGGCCGCCTCAGCAGAGAACATAGCCACTGACTGTGCACCTGTATGACCTATCCTAGCCAATGTTATCACCATAGGCATCTTCACTTATCTGCGTAGCAGTGCATGTAGTGTAATACGTAGTTGCTTTGGAAGCGTATTGCATGCTTTTAATAACCCAAATGTGCTGCCAGTCTGTCATCCACAGTCGTGCACTGAGCACCCAACCAGGAAGAGTATGGGCACAAAGAAATAGATGCTTACACGAATGTATACAACAAGCGTCCTGGAAAAAGGGCAGTTTGTACTTAAAGGCGACTTGCTGCACATAATTAATCGTTCTGGTTGGTAGGCACCACATGGGAGCAGGTACCGTCATTCCAAGAAGCACCACTGGCGGTGATTTCTGATTTTCCTGACATTTTGCCGTGACTTCAGGTCCAAAATGGCTATAATCAAAGCAATCACTGCCACCATCTTGATTACCTCACCGCCTTGAACTGGCACTTTCGCAAGCAGACCCGCTGGCAACCGTAGCCACCACAGCAGCAAACGCTATGCCTAGCTGCTTCTATGTTCGCTATTAAGCTTCTTGCTGTTCGGTGCCATGTTTTTCATTGAAAGAATTTGCTGCTGTCAGCAATGGCACCGACTCCGCCTTTGTGGTCCTCTTGATTGGCTTCGAAGCTCGGAAAGCATAACGCGTTGCATAATGCTGGTTCCCGAAAGTCAGCCTAGCCTCAATACGGCAATGTTATGCAGTGAAGCATGTGTAAAAATAAAAGTATGTATGTCGGGAGAGTTAAGGTAGACACATTGCTGAGTAGACCATAAATATGATCGATCGCTTTGGTGCAAACAAGGAAGGACGGAAGGGAACAATGGGAGTGCCAACTTTCAACTGTTTATTCTCTATTGTATAACATGCAATATATACATGCAGGAGAATGCGCAACATACAAAACAGCTTCAATCGCACAAAACCCTAATCACAGCCGGCTATCCAAAAACCTTCTTTCTGCATGCAAAAGTAAAACTGATGTGTCACTAATACAAGACGAACCTTGCTCTTTAATATGAGATGTCCCTAACAATTCACGTGCCAAGAATCCGTATCTTGTCCAGTCGTGGCTCAGACAGATGTGAATTGCAGTGCTTAGGCAAACATGCTCAGTCTTTACTTTTCAGTGACGGCTCATGTTTTTGCGCATGCTCATTTACGCATCGCCCACTCTCGCCGACATATGTCTTACTGCAAGACAGCGGAAACTCATGCACGACTCCGGTAGCACATTTTGTGTGAGACTTAGTTCACCAAGCCGTACACACCGGCCTCACCATTCTCAGCACTTGCTCAGCCCTTCTCCTGTGTTCGTCGCTCTTAAATTTCTGAAGGAGCTACTCGGCAACGGCAGTAATGAGTGCGTGGGGAAACCCAGCGAAACACAGTCGAACCAGTTGATTCCTAAAGCTTGTCTGCATTGCGTGAGGGCATGACCGTACAAGAGCTAATTGAAGGCAATGTTTAGCAATGGCCCTCTTGACTGTCGTCGAATGGGCTGACTCATATGGCAGTAATTCCTTTGTTGTCCGAGGTGAATGAAGTCAGCAGATGTGACCTGTCTGCAAGGTGATATTAAGATCTAAAAATTGTAATAAGGTACCTCGTGAGTAAAAACCAATCCCTTCCCGAGATGGCAAAAGGCCGCTAAAACTATGTCAACAATGGGCTGATATGACGGAATCAATTGTTGCTTAAAACAATAAAAAAATTGTCAACATACCTAAAGACCTTCAACCCCACCCCCCATTAAAATGCTGGTGCAAGGCACTGTCAGCAGTAGATAAAAACAACTTACAAAGCACAGGAGCCAATACAAATGAATTGTCTTTGTACGTACAGTTCATCATGAAATTTGATGAAGGTGACTTTAAGGTGAAACTCAAGGAGGGAATGGCTGGGCAGGCAATTGTTGTTGCATGTCGCTTTAAGTCGCACCTGATAGGCAGAAATGAAGGGAGTGGGGGAAAAAAGAGGTTCACACGCCCGGTGTATTTTTGGGGCAGTAAACTTGCTCCAAAAATCACCAAAATTTGTCCAGTGTAGTAAACAGCATGCAACATAGGGTTAATTAAGTATGCAAGGTTTTGTGACTTACGGTACTTAATCATATGAATGCACTGAATTAAAAATTGCTTGCTCCATGTTGCTCCACCAATGAGATATGTGTGCTCCAGACTGTTCCAAAATCAGAATTTGTCTGCTCCAATCTGCTACAAAGCTACTTTGGGCATTCCCACCCCTGAGCATATGAAAAGGCCTCATTTGATATGGGATGATATGTAGATTTTTTTTACGTAAACAAATTTTAAAAAATAAAAGAAAGGCTTTACTATGAGGGTGCTTTCTTCACTACTTATCTCTTCAGTTTGATGGAAACTAGTCCATTGCTTTTTTTAACTAAAATTGTTTAATTACTGATTTTAAGGTCCATGTTGAAATGGCAGTATTTAGTGTGAGACTGCAAGAGGCTTGTCAATATATGTGGTTTTTAAGAGCACCATCCATTGTTGAGATGTTCATCACCAAAAATTCACTTAAATTCCTTTCAATTCCAAAGCTGGGCACACAAAGAATGCCCCAGCACCTCCACGGTTAATGTTCAGGTGTCAGCAATCCTGTATAAATTCATGTCAAGTGAATAGTAGAAGAGATTAAAGGCCAGTGTTCTGTTGTGTCTACATGATGGTTCCATTACATTGCGACCACATTTTGTGCACATACTTTGTTTGAAGGGCCATGAATTCAGTCCATTGTACAACTCTCCACCAACACAAGTGGCCTATTTGCAACAGCCTCAACAACAGCAGCAGCCACAGCAAGCTCAGCAGCAGCACTCAATGGCACCCATTACACCAGCAACATCGCCACCACTCTCGCTGCAGCCCACGGAAGTGTTGAAGAGCTCAGGGAAGTTTGGCAAACCAGCAAAGTGAGTTTCACTAGTCAAGTTTTCTTTCTCTAGCCCTTTGTCGAGTTGCTGTGCACTGCTTCCTTTGACCTGTTGCTATTGTACCATAGTATTGGGTTTGATGGACATTAGACTATGTGCTTTCATTGTCCATTTTTCTTTTTTTTAGGATTCCAGGCCGCAACTTTCTAAAAGATGAAATTGTTATTCGAAACTCCGACTCTGGCAAAGGTAGGAAGTCATTTAATCTCATTAGCAACATTTAGAAGCTGGCTGTAATTTTTGCCTCACCTTTAGCCGTAAAAGCTTTTGTGCAGTTTTCTATCTGAGAAACTCATATTGGTTTCCTTGGTAGCTTTGTGCTACAGTTATGTGGATAACAGTTTTTCCTTTCATAAACCTTCCTCCACCTTGCAGGCTTCTGCAGAACTGAGTTGCCATATTTGGCTGTAGATGTTGAACTTGCCTGCCGAATTTTAAGTATCAGTAACATACCTAGAATGAAGTTTCTCTCACGTTTGGACAATGTTCTTTGATTACATATTTACCAGATGGAGTTCTCTAGAACTGCTACTGATGTTGGTATTGTTCATTGTTGGTGGGTTCATTATACCATTTTTTGAAAGTTTTCTCTATCGCAGATAAGGATGGTATTCTTTACTGGAGTTATTCTAGGCAAGTCTTGATTCACACAGTCTTGGAACATGTTTAATGAACTATACTATTTCTGAAAGGTTCCTTTTATGGCCATTAGATGGGTGCAAAATTGAACAGCTGAAAACAACCAAACACGAATTTCTACTGTTTTTGCCTTTGGGGGCACTGGCCTTTAATAGTGCAGAAGTGTTTGGACGTGTATTTCTTTCACTTTTCTTCCTTTGTGAACAGTGAGTGAAGGAGGGGGGCGGGATTTGAGCAAACATGTTCAGGCATTATCAGCTGTAACATTCTGTCCATGTTTCAGATGAACTTTTTTTTTCTTTTCGCAACGTACGAGCCTACGTACAAGGTTACCTTCACCTACGAACAGTGTACTTGCACAGTGAACCGAACTTCAGCTGGTGCAGACCTATGGTCATCGCATATGGCAGCAAGCACTTATATTTTAAAGCATTAGCTCTTCGTAGCTAGTTCCTCAGTTTTGCGCCGTTGTTGTTGGCAGCGGCGCTGTCCGCAGTGCAGACCTTGGCACTGTGCCAAGATCGTTGGATGTTTGTGCAAGTAGAGGGTGCTTCCGCAGGTGGAAAAGCACGCAATGCTGGATGCACTTCCACTAATGAGAGAGAGAATTTGGTCACGTGATGCGAAGCTTGGTTCTTTGCGACATCACTACGTTCTACGTTCACTACGCACATCACTAAGTTCCTTAGATAAAACATGTTGCTAAGCCCCTTGAATATGTGTCATGGGTGGTAGAATTCGGAGTTAATCTAACTGACTATGGGAGGAAAAGCTCCCCATAGCAACCATGTATTGGAATCAGTAACTGCAAGGCCGCCGCCATGTTGCTAATCTGTGCAGGTGCAGACGACGAGATGTGATTTAGACAAGATGCGCAATCAACGTGATCCCCAGACTCTCTCAGGATGGTTGACACCATCTAGTTTAGGCACCTACAAACACGTTTTCATGCACTGTAAGTTTTACATCAAAATTGTGTAAATAGCTGTCGGATCTTTCTGAAGAATATACGAAACGAACTTTACACATTGTTCATACGTACCTGCTATGTGTAAACGCTTGTTTTTGAATCACATTTTGAATGTGTTTAGCGTTACAAGAATGAGAGGTAGCAACATGGCAGTGCCTTTGCGGTTTCCCATGTGGTTCCCACTTTTTTTACACAGTTTTTCTTCTAAAGTTAGTGTACGAACTATATGGTGGAACTCTTACGATTGCACTCGCATTATCGTGGGAGTTTTGATGTTGTCACGCCTCGCCCTCCCTTTGCGAGTCAATGGCAGCATGGGCGTTTGCTGCTGCATCATATTAAGAGGAATCTTTAGCTCGGCACCACCTATTAACACCACCTATTGCACCACCCATTAAAATACATGTAAAATGCAGAAATGCTTTTGTGAGATAACCCCTGGGCCGATTTTAATGAAATTTGTGGCATTGGAATGAAAGAGCTAAATTCTAGTGACTGTTGGAAGCGGAATTTCAATTTATTGGCTCAATTTCTTTTACAAGGATTTTTATATATTTGTGTGTTTAAGAAAATAGAAGCTAGAAGGTTATAAATTTATCCCTCTGTATCAAAAACAGATATCACCGTTCTGTAAATTGCATCCGTCAGAACATCCAAAGCGGACAAACGTGATATATTAATTTAGGTCTTATGTTAAACTGTTACAATGTTTGCAAAAGTTTTGCAATAGTGTCACTCAATATTAGTGGCATACTTGAGAACCATATATAGTGCATCAAGTTTGTCCGCTTTAGGTGCGCTATTAGATGCACTTCACACAATTGTGATACTGTTTTCCATTGCTGAGTTAGAGAGTTGTAAAATTCATAGTTTTGTTTTCTGAATATTTGCAATTTTTTATAATTTTCTTTCAATAATGAACAGCCTAAATAAAGAGTCTGCTTCCAACAATCACTAGATTTTAACTTTTTCTTTTAAATGCAACAAACCTCATCAAATTTGGTGCAGTGGTAGCTGAGAAAAACTATTTCTACTTTCCAATGTATTTAGATAGGAGCCCCCGAACTAAAGCTTCCTCTTAACCAGATTGTGTTTACGGTAGTGCCGGCAGCGCTGAGTTGGCAACGGGAGCGTCAGCACGCTGCTGCTTGCCTGGCTGCACCAGTGTATGTTTGAAAGCCAACAAGCACTTGAGCATCGGAGAGGAGCATAGTAGTTCAACATGGAACGCAGCATTCTTTATGCTAAATTGTCATCGAGGTAGCATGCAGACCCTTCAGACCCCGAAGCGATACGACGAGCTCGAGGTCGGGAGCGAAAAGGCCTAGCCTGCGCCACACCTAACGAGAGTTACACACTCGTAACTGTTGTCTGATTTTTTTTTTAAAGCAGATGCACTTTTATTTGCTCTTTTCGTGAGTATAGACAGCACTGTAAGGAGGTGAAGCATACTGAGAGGAAAGGGCAAACTTGGCACATATTGTTACATTGCGCTAAATAAATTTCAATTGTTCCCACGCATATTGGATTGTCATGACACTGTGGCTGGCAGACCAATTCGGTCTACATCTGCTCACAATCTTCGTTTAGAGCGCAGTTCTTAGGTGCCTATTCCTGTGGTGAGCGTCAGCGTTGTCCCTCGTAACCGAGTGAACGAGCATAGCGAAAGATGAAAGCGAATGCGAAGCGCAGCAGGGGATGAAAGACGTGAGGAGAAAAGCAGATGATGAGGTGCAGCGGAACCATGACGTGGAAAGGGGAGGAGGAGGGTATGGCGGAAGGCTAAGAGGAAAAGCATAGTGAGGTGATGGTAGTTATGAAATGACGCCAGAGTAGCACGCGTCGCCTGGGAGGTCTGGTGGCGCTGTGAATCACGCCCTCGCGTCACCCACACGCTGGCTCTCGCGATCTCCAGATTAGCGAGGCAGTGGCACCACACTTCGCTACGCTTGCAACAGGCCGCACAAGACAGATTGTCCGTGCCAGCCAATATGCAGGGTGCCCGCATAACTTGCGCCAAACATTAAAGATATGCAAATGTCACATAGCTGGACTGAACCAAGGTAATGTTGTTTGGCATTGCTTGGAGATACTCAAATTATTTTTTTTTTATTCTGCCTAACTAGACAACTAGTTTTAATTAATCAACTTCTCAAATATTATAATTAGATGAAAAGTGTCAATAAGAAAACTGTAGAGTAACACGAAAAACTCCCGATACAGCCTTCTATTGCTTGATATGGGCTACATAATAGTGAATAAGCGTGAATGAAACTTGTGAATACACACAAGGTGCGTCGAATGGCCAGTCGCGCGGCAATTTTGCTGCATGGAGCGGCGTGAGGGAAAAAAGTTTTCCGTGTTTATGTATTGTCATGGGTTATTCAGTAAGGCGGGATGGTCCTGATGATTAAACATTGCATGCAAAACCGTAAATATCCGGGGTCTCAAGCTCACATGGCGACAATGCTGCTTTCGTTATTCTTGTCTAGCTCACGTAAACATTCAATATGGACAATTATTGTGCAACTAACGGCTGAATCTTTTTTGTTAAATATTTGAACATGCTAATTCTCAACATGGTAGCCAACAAGATGGTTATGAGGATATGTAGAATTATTTCCACCTAACCTCAGTTTCACAAAAATTTCGCTTAAAGCAGTTTCCAACTGCAAGTATGAATGTAATGCAGGCTAAACTGTACAATAGGCAACCATAGGCTGACTCTTCAAGTGGCACAGAGCCACTGTGTTTAAATGATTCAGCCATTTGGTGTGAGGAAAGGGGGGGGTTATGCAGCACTCTGGGAACGTAGGTGGCATTCCCCAGGGTCACAGATTATGGGAAGCCCTGTAATAGTAGACTAGGCATTGCATTGAAGGGCAGGATGTTTTGTGTCAGGGCAGATGCACTGGCACAGGGGAGGGTGTATGAACATGCATTGCTGTAGTGAGATGGGTAGGGGTTATGTTGTATGCTGGGCTTGGTTATATGCTTCCGGATTCCGTATAAAAATTGAGGCTGGCCAGAAGATAGCGGATGCCTTATCGGAGCAGCTGATAGGCAATTTGTTTTGCTCTTGTCTAATGTTTCATGTACGGGCAGTGATGTACAGGAAGCCCTCGTTATAACGAAGTCGCTTTACTCGAGATTTCTTCCCGTCCCGACCCAAACACATGCATTTTAAGCCGCATTACTCGAAGCGCATGACGAGCTTGACCTGCTTAGAGTGAAGTGGCAAGTGGAGGCATTGTGCATGCAGTGTCAAATTAATACCGCCAACGAATTAAGTCTTATGCAGGCAGAGAACAGGCCATAGAAGTACTAAAAAACCCTCGACCGATGACCACCTAGTAACAGGTACCAAGCGAGTGCCGAGTGCCCCTAGCTGTTTACTGCGGAGCGAACAAAAGCTGTCAAATTCCATGGTTCAGCACACCCAAACTGTTAATCTTGGTTGCAGCTGCATCGCTAGTGTCCCCCGTGATAAAATCCACACAAAAATAAAGTTTTTATGACGCTTTGCGATGCCAGAATACCGCGGTCTCATAGATGCCGAAAAGGGGCCAAAAGATCGCGGGCAGACTTGCGCCAAAGCATTCCATGGGGTAGCTCAATGAGCAAAGTTTTACCGCTCTAAAGAGCCACTGAAATGTTCCGAAAAGTGCAAAAGAAGTGTCTCTCCAATTATAAGTGCCATGTTCGACGCAAGGAGCTATATTAACAAATCAGGAAGACGACTTTGGGGAAGCCGGCCTAGAAATTTGCTCGCCACTCACTATAATCGGCCTGCATCGCAACAAAACACTGTCCCTAGCTTCGTTGCACTTTTGACCGTGCAAATTGACCAATAACTTACCAAAAACAGGAAAATACGAGCGTTGCCAGCAGCTGTCAACATGGCAGGTCAATACATCAACGCAAGCTGGTGCTTCCTAGACGATTTTCTCAAGCCGGTCATGCTCAATTCGCACCATCTGACTTTAGACATACGGTCTAAATGCGTGGTAGGGCATTGAATTTTGTTCCTAGACATTTGTCAATGGCACGGACGTGACGGTGCGTGAACACCGACACTCGAACTGTAGAATTAGCACAGTGTCGTCGACAACGGTGGGCCGAAAAACTCTCATTTTGCAAACTTCACGGCTGCACACCTTGGGAAAAAAATTGCCCGGTGATCATGCAAAGCCCCTACTGCAAAACCGTTCAGTTTTCACGATTGCGCTGCGTACCCACAATGAGTGGCTAATAGTTTTTTGAGCATAGCAAACACAACTTCAGACTCGAGCCATGGCCTTTGCGGCGCTTTTCAGCACGATACTCTCGTAGTCTTCCGTGACCTCCGCACCCCCCTATATCGGCCACTGCCTTACCCTCCTCATTCACTCTCCAGTCTGAAAGCCGTTTGGACGACAGTCACTCTCACGCCATTTTCGACGCCGCTACTCCTCCAAAGCTGCCCTCTTCCGGCATGCCCTCCCGAGCACAATCTTCCACCAAGGGATGCCCTCCGCGGTTCCTGCTTCTTGGTCTCCACAACTCCGATTGCCTTTCTTCCGCTACATGTGAAGCCGATGCCAAACCCGCCATTGCAACCATTGCAATCACCACTGCGCACTGATGAGGAAAGCAAGATGCCCTGACGACATTTTGAAGCTTCTGTCTTCTGAATCGCCTGCCGCATTCAGTCACTTTGGCACCGATGGCGCATGTGTTTGGATCCGTGCTGCAGGCCATGTGATCGTGTGTTATTCAGAGTGCTTCGTTAGGTGTGCCTCGCCTGTGCTTTTGTGCTCTACAGTGATAAATGGCTCCATCAGTCTCCGGGCGAGAGTGTCTGACTTTGGAGCGGGAAGTTCTGCTGATAAAAAAAGTGGAAAAAGGCGGCCGGCAGAAAACTGACATCGTGAAGGAATTCGGCATACTGCCGTCTACTTTATCAGCTGTACTGAAAAACAAGGAAGCTGTGCTGGATGGGTTTGAAAGGATCTTCTCGGCAAAGAGAAAGAGGAATCGCGGACCTGCACTTACTGCAAAAGCTGAAGCTCTCGCCCTCCAAATGGGACATAAAGATTTCAAGTGCAGCAATGGCTGGCTTGAGCAGTTCGAGAAACGACACGGCGTGACGTTGGAGTCGATTGTTGGCGAAAGTGCAGCCGTGAATCGTGACACTGGAGACGTATGGTGCCAACATCGACTCCAAGCTCTACTTCAAAAGTATGAAGACAAAGACATCTACAACCTAGATGAGGCTGCATTTTTCTACAAGATGCTACTGAATTGCACATTCACTACCGCTGGCGAATCCTTATCTGGAGGAAAACAGAGCAAGGAGCATGTCACGGTGCTGTTTGGTGCCAATGCAACAGGCGAGGACAAGCTTCCCTTGTTGACACTGGGGAAGGCAGAGAAGCCGCGGTGCTCCTGAAATGCAACTATTCCTAAGGAGTGCATCTACAGAAGTAACAACCGAGCATGGATGACTGCTCCTATTTTTTAAGACTATGTGCACCTTCTGGATAAACAGTTTGACGCAAAGAATTGGCAAGTGCTTTTCATAATTGTCAGAGCCACGAGAGGATCGACAAGCTCAAGGCGATCGCTGTGGAATTTTCGCCTGCAAGCACAACCACGGTACTGCGACTGATGGATCAGGGCGGCATTGAGGCCACCCGGAAGCTCTACCACAAAGCTCTTTTGCAGCGCATGCTACAGCGTATGATACCAGCAAGAGATACAACATTGATTTGCTTTGTGTGATCCATTTGCTGAACTTTTCATGGAAAGAACTCGCACCTTCAAAAGTTGCCAACTGCTTTGCGCGCTCCGGTTTTTCCCACGCCGTTGTCAGCGACTCTCACAATGACCAGCCTGACGATGGCCGGACTCGCAGCAATCTGTACGAGGCTATTCATAAAATTGCTGACCAAGAGGTAGAAGGCATCTTCGAGATGTTCGCGTTGGCTGACGCTGCTGCTCCCGTGGTCACCTCAGCGACGGATGCGGAGACACTAATTGACACTGTTGGTGGCTCTGGCGAGGACGAAGAGCCGGCGGACAAAGAGCCACATGAAGTGTCAACTATGGGGCCAGACGTGGGAGTACCTACACCTGCTGCAAAATAAAGTTGAATGCATGGATGGCGACCGTGGCCTCATGCAATGGTTGGTCAAATTAGAGCAGGAGTTGCTTGCGCCTGGTAAGAACTTGAAACAGCCAAAGCTCACCGCCTTTTTTGCACCTGAATAAAGTTTTGCTTCACTGAACACATTGTATTTTGACTTCCTCACAGTTGTGAAATTTAAGCTCAACTGCTTTAGCTTTTCTCAGGTGGTTGCTTATATCAAAATACAGCTTGTAACGAATTTTTTCGCTGGCCCGCTGACTTCGTTATAATGAAGGATTGCTGTACTTATATTGGACAAATAAAAGGCTGTTATCACCAGCTATGGTGTGGAGTATAAAACATGAGAACATATTTGACTAGTAGTTACATCTGATGGGTAGGTAAAAAAAAGCCTGGTAAAAGACTGTGCCCCCTGCTTTGTGTGACAGGACCCCTAACTGGGACCTAACCAGTCTTATTATATTTTCATTTCATCGCTTTAGTAGTGACTAAAATGTATTATATTGCAGTGTGCTGTCCTTGCTTTGAACTACTTTCATACTGTGGCCACAGATACATGTGCCCCCCTAAGCTCCCTTTGCACAATTATTTTTCTCGGTCATTGTGACTTGTTTTATATGTGTTCCATGCTACACAATTATTTCCTAGCGTTCTATGAGTGCACTGCAGACTTGCAGATACACATGGAACTACCAGGCATATGCAACACAACTTGACAGGAGCTTGTAAAGGCCTCGATCTGATGTTTACTGCCACTTTAGAGCTGCTTTTCTCTCCAGAGTTCTGAGAGTGTCAATATGTTGCGATGAAAGTAGTGTAAAACCTATTGTCATATTTTCCTTCCTTCCTTGCTATACTGGCTGAATTGCTATGATGTTAGAGTCAGTCATGATGAACAGTTGAGTGCAATTCCATTGGTTAATGAAAAGGAAAATGACATCTATCAACTTCAGCTGATGCTTGTTTTGAACTTTTTGTCATTGCCACAAAAGAAAGTGAAGTACACATGTGTATGCTCTAAAAACTATGGTGCTGAATTCGTGCAATGGGTGATGTGTTGTGCAGTTCTATTGAATTTGTGTGTATTGATGCATGTGTGCCATGATGGTTTAGGTAGACATTTCTATCCTCCTATGCATATTATTGATTCTAAGTAAGGAAATGGGGAGAGAAAGAGATATCTGAATGACATGTATGTGAAACTGGGGTACAGGCACAGGAATAGTGCAGTTGACTTGGAAGCAAATTAGTATGAAAACCAAATATATTGCACAGTGATAAGCGGTGGCTTCAGTGAGCAGTGTGGCAAGATTGGCGAGAGCATTCAGTGAAATGCAGTGAATAGAACTTCAGGACTACTGGAATTCTGCTCATCTGTGCTTTCGAAAGCTGCTTTGAAGGACATTCTCCAAGTGATATGTTAGAATTTCCAAGTCCTGTAAGTTTGACATTGTGGGTTTCATGGTGTTAATTTCAATGTGTTCAGCTCCCAGCTTCCAGAAACTATTTCTGGTGTTCACCTGATCGTTGACCTAGTAGCTTGGGCAGAGTGCAGTGAATCTAGGAGCCAGGTGTTTCTTCTACACATTTGCAGCTGTCTGATGTAGATGTGCTTTTGTTTCTTTGCCTCCAAACACACTGCTTGTCCTCATTGGAAAAAGTGATGGGCATCAAGGGGCGTCGTGTTCATATGATTGAAGAGCTGAGTGACACGGTGATCTCCTTCCAGCGAGGTGACGTACTGCACGGTGTGATAGTTTGCGAACTGACTCACTCACCCTTTCCACCACCGGCGCTTGAGCTCTCACTGCAGAAATGCTGCCCAAGCCTGCACACTAGTGCTGCTGATACCTTTGGCTTGTCCTGCTATGCTTTGACAAAACCCTTGGCATGCCACACTGCTGCTAGTCAGTCTTGACCTGGTGCTAAGCCACTTGTCAATGGAGCAGCTACTTCTAGTGCTGTGTGTTGAAACACTCGTGTAGGATGAGGCTCATTTGGTGTACTGCTGAATGGGTTGCGCATATTGTAGCAAGAACAATACACCTCTGTGTAAAAGGGCAAAGGCTCCACTGCACAAGTCAGCCTATTTTTTGTACTTCCTTTGTTTTTTGCACTTATGGTTTTGGCTTGATGCATACTTATGGTGTTTGGTGTGAATGTTAATGTATGCTGGGTCTGTTGTAGACATCCTGTAGCCAGTTAAGATTTTGAAAAAACATTGCTTTGAAGCTACATTTAGCATTCAAATTGTGCTTGGTAATAGACTTACTGTTGTGAATTTATGGCCTGTAGCCATGGATTAATTTTTAACGTCTGCACTGGAGCCTGTGCTGTATCAGCTACAAGTACACGTTTGTGATAACCCATCACTGTGCTGGCCGTTGGAAAGTTGCTGCTCTTTAAGCTTAGGTTTAAATCCATGCTCGCCAGCTTATGTTGAGGTGCACAGCTGGCCACAATGAGACGAGTTTGTGCCGCAAATATTCATAAATGGATAGCTCAGAATGACCTAATATAGTTGACTTAAATTTTTAGTTTGTTGTACAAGCTGAAACTTGCAGCTTCTTTTTTTTTTTAATATACTGTGATGAGCTCCTGTGTGGCCTTTGTCGACTCTACAAAAAAATTTTTGCTTCATTTCATACTGTGATATAGTTGAGGATTCAGTACTTGAATCCCAGGTCTGCATAGCTGGAACAAGTAGCGGGTGGGTAGATAATGGCAGATTCCTTGTAAAACTTGCCAGCCAGGTTTCACACGTACTGAAGTAGCCATTTAATTGCTGCACTATAGACACTATGCTTATTGAGCTACCTACAACTCTAAAGCTTTTTTTTTTGTGCAATTAAAATTTTGTGTACCATACACATGCCCTCATACGTTTCCTGTACAAGCACTCATTCTTTAAATTAAAGTGTTGAGATAAACCCACTTGTTGACGAACAGCCCTTCAGTCTCTGTGGTCAACTCAAGACTAGCATCTGTAGTCACCTATAGTCATAAAAACATCTAGCAGAAAAAGGCACTTTAACATCAGTCTGCAAGTTCACTAAAATGACATACATCAACTGAAAGAACCTGGCAAGGACAGTCAATGAGGCTATTAGTTGTAACATTGCACCATATATTCAGGTTCCTTCAGTTAATTCTGATATTGTAAAACAATGCTACACATATCATAAGAAGCCAACAAACACTGACACCAGGGACAACATTGGGGAAGTTACTTGTGCTTAATAAATGAAATAAAGAAACGATAAATTCTAATAATAAAATAATAAAATCGGGCGCTCCAGCTAACCCCTTTCTTCTCGTTTAATACTACACATAGGCATGAAAAAGAACTTGGGACACTAAAGAGAAGAAAAAAGCCTGTATTAGTAAATTATGCTTTTGCAGTATCAAGAAAGCCGCTACTCTGAGAGGAGTCTTGGTAAGCCAGAAAAGACATAAACAAAAGACGGGTGGTGCCGTTGCCTTGGAAGTTCCTGCACTAGCTTGTCATAACATCATGGACTTTGATGGCATCTGCTCAGGCCTGGTTAATTCTTCTTTGGTAAAATGGACTGAGACTTAGCAAGGGTTGCGAAGTTTCACTAACCCACAATGCCCACATATGAGCAAATACCTTGATATCTGCAACATCACTGTGATGTACCGGTGTTGGGGTTTCAATGCGAAATTCAAGAAATGAACTATAGTTCAGCACAATGCGTTGGCGGGTTAGTTGGTGCGAATCTATAAATACTTTGTTTAGCGCAATATAACGGACACAAGAAAGGCGACAGGACAAGGCGCTTGTCCTGTCGCCTTTCTTGTGTCCGTTGTATTGCGCTAAACAAAGTATTTCAAGAAATGAAGTCGAGCTTCATTTTCTCTTAGTAATCAACTTCTTACTGTGAAATTAACGAAAATGGACTTCAGAGAATACTTCATTGGTTTAAGATGATAGTCTTTCTCCTTAATGTCCCTTAAAGGGGCCATGAAACATTTCTCAAACATACTAAAAAGAACATTGCCGATTTGTTGTAGAGGCTGCTGTGAACATATGAACCAAATATTACTGCACTGCACTCAGCAGGGAATTTACAATCTGCTGTCACACAGTGAAAAATTGCTTTCCCTCTCTTCTGCAATGTAGTCATGCAGCGTCATAAAAAGCAGCTGGCCCACCAAATGCTATTGGCTAATTTCGTGATAGCGAGAACATTCTCAATAATGCATAATTTCTAATTCTGAATTAAATTAATGAAAAACATACATGTCTGCTATCTCAAAAAACACGAAAATCATTTTGTCTTTGCACTGTGGGTAGCTGCGTCTGCTGCGCTTGGTCACCGAAATGGCAGTGGTGTGCTACGTAGCATAGTCTACAGTGGCCACCACTAGGGGCTGCAATGAGCCCTTTCATTGCCACGACACAACTTTGGCCCGGACTTTGCTCTCTTGGCTTCTCCACTGTTTAGCTTCCACCATGCTAGTGGAGATGAAAGGAGAGAAAGAATGTGGTATCGGTGTCTCTCCACTTATAGTGGAATGATTTGATAAAATTTTGCGACGTGAGATTCTTGAGGTAACGCCCTTTAATAATGCAGCCATTCTATGATTAGTTAGAAAAGTGTTTCAGAGCCCCTTTAACGAACGGGCATTCGATGCAGTCTTATTGTGTATCTGCCACAACGTGCACGTGGTTCTTGTAGCTGGCTTTCCTTGTTTGGCTCTCATCTTTAGGCTTTGTGTGTGTGTGTGTGTGCGCGCGCGTGATTTTTATTTTGTTAGGGGATGTGCTTGTGTTTGCTGTATAGATTTGCATGAATAATTTTAGTTTTGTCTCCATGTCACCAAATATTGTTTTTCTTTGGCATCAGTGCATGCCAAGTTAAGTGCAAATGTGCCTGAATTCTGCATTTTTGAATTGTGTTGGATGCTGTATTCGTGAAGTTGCTAGGAAATATGGCTTCTACTTCTGCTGCTGCTGTTTGTTTGTTGCATTGAATTTGTGACTTTCTGGCTGACAACTTTCTTGTGGTTACAGTAAATCCAGGTGTGCGAGACAGGCTGGTACAGATAACAGGTCCCAGTGAGGAGACAATAACGTAAGGAACCCACTCTCCTGTGGCCGTTTGTATGTTGGTTGCATTGGGTGCCTTGCAGTGAACAGGAGCCATGTTCTCAATCACTTTTCATTATGTCACTTTCACTTCATTGTTAATTGGCTGTACAAGGGAACAGAATGTGCTGAAATAGACCGTTGAATGTGCATATTTCTTCTGGAATTTTATTCACACATTTGTCGACTGCCTTGGCAAGATGTGCTGGAGCAATCTGTGTGAACAGCTAAAGCTAGCGCTAAAGTGAATTGCATTGAAATTTTTCATCATGCAAGCTGAAAATACCCCTGGAAGTGATCAAGAATATGGCCCCAGGTTTTTATCTAGAATTGCCTAAAAGGGCACTTATGGGATTTAAGAGTGCAGGTACTATGCCAAACAAGACAGGAAAATTGAGACTTGAAGTGATCAACAGTGGTTGAACAAGGAATGTCTCAGGCTTTTGAGCCTGAGGCATCCCTTGTTTGACTACTGTTGATCATGTGTCGTGCCACTAAGTTCTATAGGTGATGAAATTCATGACCACCACTTCACTAGTACATAGTGTGGCAAATGAAAACAGGAAATGTCCGAGGTGGTCTCGGACTGCTGACTGCTGACCGCTCGTATAGGCTGATATACGCTGATGCCTTATTTTCATATGGTTTCATTGCACACTGTATATTGGAGTATGTGCGTGTATAATCTGCTACTAATATGCACAAGGATATATGTAAGGCAATGGATCACTTTCTCAACAGCACACGTGGCTCAGCATAGATAAATCCTAGGGGGCTTGCAGGGGAAAGGACCATGTGTACATCTCTCTTTGTCTTCTCTTATCCTCTGAGCTTTCATAGCTTATTGGGCACTATCACCCGAAACAGTGTATTAAGCGAATGTCTGTGCTTTTATTCAGCCTGTGCCTGTATCTTTTGCAATTTTCTTATCTATCATGCCAAGTGTCCCATACAAGTCATAACTGTGGGGCGTCATCTGAGCCTATAATGAGTGACGAAATGAATGGTATGTAAAATGTATTGTTATGAAATGAGCTCCCTGAACTATGCACCCTCGTAAAAACTAGCCAGGTTACATTATCAATGGCTCGAAAAGTGTTGCTTTTGTGCCAGGTTCGCAATTCCATGAACTCTGTCCTAAACAAATTTAAAGGGACATTAAAGTAAAGTTATACCACCAAAATGATAATATGAAAAAAACCGCTCTTACGGTGGGAGAAGTGTGACAAGACAAAAACGACTGACTGGTGGCAACGCTGCCTTCAAATTCTGGCACCAGTTCACCGTGACATGGATTCTGCCAGTCTCCTCCAGAGGAGACTGGCAGAGACTGGCAGTCTCCTCTGCCAGTCTTCTACCAGTAGGTAGTTAATGCTTTGTTGGTAAACATGGAGCACATTGTATCCTAAAGCAGCCAAAGATTGCACTTTGCAAGTTTCAAGCACTCTACTGAGCCACAACGGCCTAAATCTGATCAGATAACTTAAAATTTGTGCGCCACACTGACATGTCAGCACTCAGGTTGGGGTGCAAATTTCAAGAAATGAAACTCGGACCTTAATTTTCTTTTCTGATAATGAAGCTGCTACCACAAATGTGAAAAGAGTTCTGAAAGAATGCTTTATTAGTCTAAACTGCTTTGTTATTTCTCTTTGGTGTGTCTGATGCACAGCTGCTGCCTCTTTTTTGGATGCGTAGATTCAACATGTACTACAGCAAGCTCGTCACTGTAACTAAATAATGCAAGCAAATCAGTGCTTTTTAACAGCAAGAGGCGTGAAGCAACACTTTCATTCATAGCCAGACAATCTGTCACGCCTATCTGGGGAAAGCAAACTGGGCCATCTCAAATCAGTCTGAAACATGTCCACTCTCATAGAGTAAGCTTCCTATGTCGATACTGTTGCCAAAGAATAATTTTCCTTCAAGCTCACAAAGGGAAAATTGCAGCCCTGTACACTTGCCATCCTTGGAGCACAGGCAGGACAGCCGTCTGCGATTTTGATATCCACCACTAGGCGACCTTTCAGTGGTGCTCTTACATAAAGTTGCTGTATATGGCTCCCGTTAGGGAACCGGAGTTGGTGCCACTGTCTCTCTGCGCGCCACTCGTGTCGCCTCCAGTAATTCCAACACCGCTATTGCCTGAGCTCCATCATGTGGTCAAAACGGGCTGCACTGCATTACGGAGAAGCCAACACTTAAATTAAATTATGGGGTTTTACGTGCCAAAACCACTTTCTGATTATGAGGCACGCTGCAGTGGAGGACTCCGGAAATCTGGACCACCTGGGGTTCTTTAACGTACACCTAAATCTAAGCACACAGGTGTTTTCGCATTTCGCCCCCATCGAAATGCGACCGCCATGGCCAGGATTCGATAGCCAACACTTCGAAAGTGATGCCAACATTTAGCAGGACCTGGCCAGCCAAGCGCAATTGACATAGACGCTGTTGTTATTCTTGTTGCTTCCTCCTCGATGCAGCCTTAGTCAGTACACATGTCTGCTAGATTAAATCCATAACACGGCTAAATTTGTTGGGGATGTGTAAAATGCGATAAGGGAGCTACACTTGAATCGTGAGAATAAACATAGTGGTGCAGGGCAATGCAAATAACGAATGAGTGCATGCATTTCCTCGCATCATTCACCTTGATAGTATTCAGCTTTCATACTTTTTAAACACAAGGAATGTTAGACGTGACAGTGCTGTTTTTTGAACACATGCATTCGCGTCTTTCAGCTGTTGCGAGCCGTGATCCATGCCTAATAAGAATTGGAGCTAATTTATGAAAACTTAGTCTTATATGTCATATCATGAGAAGCCAACCATTATATGTGAAACCTTGAATAGAAATTGGAAAGGCTCACAAGCATTGCCACCATGCACCATTTATGTTTGTCACATGCTGCATTTTCACTAATCGTAAGATACTAAGTATGGCAAGCGTAAAATCCGGGCTCGTGAAAGTGAGGTGACCAATCAACTTGTACTTCCATATTAAAAAACGAAAAGAAAGGGAGAAAAAAAAGAAAAAGCTCTGCTGGCAGTGCCGCGCAAGAGCAGCTCTTATGTGTACGGGAAGTGGCCTTCCTGCTTAACTTTAGAGCTCAAAATGGCGGACCTTGGCACAACTCTGGCTTCCTAAAGGGAGCCATATACAATAACTCAACTTCTACAGGTGGTGCACACCGCCTATTGTTGTGCGAAGCAGTGGCTGCTCCCAGGTCCTTTTTTAAGACCCAACAGCAAACCTTGGATCAACCTCGGTTGCTAGATTCCCCTCAAAGAAACCGCAGCATTTGTTTTATGCCAAGAGAGACGCAGTTGCTTACGATGAAGGGGGTGACTTGTGTAGGATTCTAAGTTATGCTGGCAATATCCAAGGTCATATACTTTGTATAGTGGCTACCACCTGCTTTGAGTCAGACAGGGGCTTGCACGGTGAAGGCACCCATTTCTGTAAGTAGAGCCAACATAGTGGGGGAAGTTCTTCAAGTGAGTTCTTTTGTAGGAAAATACAGTAAAATTAGACAAACTGCATTTTCTTTCAGTTTTTTATTATCTATTGTTGAATGCTATTTATAAATTTTAAATGGAGACAATGCATCTGATGGAGACAATGCACCCTACATTACTTAGTCAGATTTCTGATTACATTGTGGGTGAAACACCAAGGGCAATGCCCACTCACCTTTTTGTAGCTTCTAGTGTGCATGTTGTGGAAGAAGTAGAAGCACAATGGAGTGCTTGAAGGGTAATCTTCGATTTGACATTAACTCTATTTGTATTCAAGATGTTCAGACACTTTGCTGGAGGATATTCATGAAGTGTAATGCCATGTAGCGTTGTTAACATGACTTGCGGGGCCCCTTTAAAACCAATTTTTCTGTCGTGATAGTGCTCCAGTACTTTTTCTGCTTGTAACCTTTTCATGTATAGTATTTTATGTAAATGAATGTTTGCCATTCTCAAGTTTGGAGTGCAAAGTGTTTATGCCTTCCAGTTTAGAACAACCAATTTTTTAGTGAAGAGAAAGTGTAACCATACTACTACTATATTCACTGTCATAAATTAAGTGTTTCACCTCTTTGCAGCTGTTATTGACAAATATTTCTATGTGGCCTTTGTGAATTCATGTAAGTTCTGGTTTTTTTTTTTTTTTTTCCTTATGATTAGGCGAGCTAAAGAGCTGATCGAAGATACTATTCGACGCAATGCATCTCCAGTTCGGGTAAGCATATGGTATTTCTCACAGCTAGGGCAAATACTATAAAGATGGCCTTCTTATTTGGCAGGAAATGGGAGATGAGGCATCCAACAATTATGGCGTGGGGGCTAAAGAGTCCTGCCAGAAGCCTTCCCTGGTGCACAGTTACAGCATGGGTGATGCTAGTGTGGGGGAATACACCACCACCATCACTGTGGGCAGAGAAACCATCCGAATCAGTGGACACAAGGCTGTCCTGGTTAAGGTGAGTTACTCTTTCAATTTTGCTCTGCTCGCAATCTGTTTCTAGCACCGTGGCAAGTTTTATATGCTATGCATTCTTCTTTGTGCTCTGTACATTGGAAACTATAAGTAGGATAGTGTTAAGGTAATGTTAGTTTGTGCTTCGCACTATAGAACTTGTAAAACATTTGCTGCTATGTATGCTAATAAAATATTTACCATTAGTGTATGCTAAAGTTCCATGTTAGTAGTGTTAAGTCACCTGCCACTTAATAAATTGCTCTACCAGCTGCTGAAAGCAACAAGCATGTAAAACTGCTCAGGCTCTAGTGCCCACAGGGGGAAAGCATAGTAAGACAAGTGGCAGGGTGCTGGAAAAGGAAGTTGCATTAAAGGAGCCCTGAACCGCTCTTTATCGGAAGTGTAGAAATGCATTTGCAGTTAAAACAGGCTATTTCAGAGATACTTTGCCACAAGAAAGTACTTCAATGCATTCAGCGGAAGGGAAGCTTATCGGCAGTCAAACACCCCCTTAGCAGTGCTCCTGCTCCTTCAATGCCTTGCACTGCAAAGGCTACAGCGGAGCGGAGTGTGCCAACTACGCTCCGCCTAGTGAATGTCATGATCATAGAGTTTCGTATTAGTATAACTAGAGGGAAATCTGGCACTGCGATCGTTCAACCATCATGGGAATGATGGGAAGTACAGGCTACGGATTGGCATTTTGTTGACTGGCGAACTAGTTTACAAGTATTTTCTGGCAGTTTTGGTTTTGTTCTCAGAGCAATTGCTATAACCTGCAATGGGACCGTGCAACGCAAAGCTCTCCGCCTTTGTTCTGTTGCTCGAAGTGGCGATGGGGCCAGCGGCTGGGACGATGTTTGTGTGGTGTCGAAGCCCTGACAAGAAAGTGACGGCATCGTAAACGTTGAAAGAACACGTTTTGACCATTTGGACCTTGGTTTGTTAAGTTTGGTAGGTTGGCGTTGTAGCGTTACGTGCTTTATGAAACTTCAGAATAGGAAAAAGAAGGTACTACTAATACAAGGCATAGGCAGTTGTACTTCTAGTGGCTTGACAATAATATTTTATTGAGAGGTTCATTATGCATTGCTCATTTATGTGCTCATTGAAATGCGTGTTTCAGGACTTTGAGAACACAAAATTACTAGTGGTAGGAAAGGTTGCTGCATCCTGGCTGTAGTCTAGTGTCACAAAATAGGTAAGTGCAAAGCCACCCCATAACACTTCAGAAGCAGTACGTCAATATAAAATATAATGAAGCATACTCGTAGGAGGCCACAAGCATCCTAGCTAGCACTGCAGCAGATGTGCTTAAAAGTACTTGAAGACGTTCAGCAATCGTGACAGCCGATGCAGCCTTTCGAAAGAGCGAGAGAGTTCACAAGTGCCTGTTGTCTGCGAGAAAAGTCTCGCGTTTGCAGCGAGCAGGCATCGTAGCAGACGACTCTTCTGGAATTCCTCTCAAGGGCGCAACACTTTCTCACAATACAAGTTTTATTTCCATAAATACTTGATGAGTATATTTATAAAAGTACATGCACGGTTGTTATTGCTGTTGTAAAAATAAATAAATTATTATTCTCTGGAGTTAAATTAGGAACAGAATCACACAAGAATGCATACCCTGGTGTGTCCTGGTGATAAACCATAGTAAAACGTGCTTCAGTTTCAAAGTCATACAAAGTTTATGTAACGTGTTGTACATTATATAAGATATTTAGGATATAAAACTAGATTTTACGCGATCATATTTGAGTATAGCTTCGTTTACTGCGCTGCAAGCAAACGCCACTAGTCTAAAGATGGAAGTCAATACGAAGCCTGTACTTCCCATCATTCCCATGTAGGTTGAGGCAACGCTCATGAGAGCCCCTGTAGACACTAGCACCACATTTCCCTCTAGGGTATTTATTTAGAAACTCTATGGTCATCATGGCACGCAGTTCACGTAGGTGCCACTACTACTGATTTTGGCGTCTACGACGCACCAAACGTAAGCCAGATACGGTTGTCCTCAGCGAGCCGTAATGTGCTCAGCCAGCGGACTCGTCGTGGTAGCCCATGGTGGCCGCGGTATCAAAGCTACATAGCAGACTGCAGCTACATGCAACTGTAGTGCATATGCGCAGCGTTTTCTTTGTCCACAACAGGGCTTGAGTTCATTCGCACTCATATGCTCGAGTCAGGCGATGCTATGTGGTGTGGACCGGCTTTTCCTGCGCCAGCTTGACCGATGGATAGCAGCCACATTCTTTTGGTAGAACATTCCAAAGAGGGCGCATAACAAGTTCCAGTGTATGACCAAAATTTGCCATGTGGCCTGGTGAGGGGCCCTTTAATGTTTGCCTGAGCACGTGTGACACCAATAAAACTACGAACCTTATTTCGTGCAGTTATCTCTTTGCTATCACCATCAATGCTCTTCTTTCTGCCAAAACTGTGACTCTTCTGTTTTTCTTTTCTCTTTTATTTTCGCTCAGGACAAATATCCGCATCTTTTTATACTGTTTTTCATTTGTGGGTGCCGGCTGTGGGGCACTAAGCACAGTTAGCTATGGTGTCCAAGGTTTAAGGCCCCGCTCGACACAACACCCACAAATTTTGGACGCTTTAACCACATCGATGTAGTATTGCTCTCGGCGCAATCTGCACCACACATGCTGGCACTCATAACCCGGCTATTATGGCCCAGTCTTCATCCAAGTTGTTTGTAACTGCATACTAACAAGATACTATCCACCAGGAATGCTCTAGAAAGTTGTGAAGTGTTTTTAATGTTGAAACTTTAAAACCTCAAATTAACAAAATTAGTAATTTAACGAAGTTTTTCACTGCAAGTGCAACTTAATTAAATCGAAATTCAACAGTAGTCTGCCCACGAGCAGATGATGAAGCTGAAAAATATTCCCAACAATTCTTCAACTCTTTCTCGCAAACTAAAAGAAAATAGGAGTATTGAACTACACCACATATTTAGTTGTAAAATCCCCAAAAGGCCAAATTTGCAAAAACAGAATAAACTTGAACATTTTAGAGACGTCTTAAAAAACGTAATCATCACCCATCTTTATTGAAATTTTACAGAATACCCACTAAGGGCTAGTAAAATTTAGTACTGCAAAAACATGTTGCATTATTTTATTTTATTTGAGAAAATTGAGCCTATTTTAAGTCCCATGTATGGTCATCCCAATAATGTGTCTCATTCTAATAACAAAATAAAAATCACACTCATATTGATTTCTGAACTCGTTCGTTTTGTTGTAGTAAAGAAGAGTGATTCAGAGTCATTTTTGCCTCTTTTTAGCCATCAACTGAGTTGAGCTTGAGTTTTCAGGGCTAAAATAAAAATTGGGCAGGCTTTATCAGGGGCACAGCCACAATAAAACATCTTGTGTGTGCTACAGAGGATGTATGGGTACTAGGGTACAGAAATGATGTAACCAAATAGACAAGTTACATTTATTCATGCATTCAAAAGCTTCCATAGTTATGTTACACCTAGTTGGTCTCGTAAGGTATAATTTTGCAATCATGCTTGCTGCCTATTTGTTTTGCAGAGTGTGTTTGGGCACAAGGGTACAAAATGAAGCCCCCTATCGGTGACACTCGAGATTGACCTGCTCCGCTTGAGCCCGCCGCAATCATAGATGGTTGGGGCTCCTGTACTTGCCTCAATCTCATGCGCTTGTGCTCCCTATGGAAACCGACACATTCTACCTTGGTCAAAGGGGCTGGGTATCCCTCTATCTTGCTGCCCGAGTCTCTTCACATCATTTCTGGGCCCTACGTGTCGAATGCAGGGGCGCCATTGCCGAGCAAGTGTGAAATTTGTGTGAGCAAGTGTGAAATTTCTGCATCAAATTGTACTCTTGTTGCCTTTACCTCTCGATGAGCACCAGATTGAGTTCGATAAGTTATGCCTACTATAGCATCCTCAGCTCTCTCAGATGCAATGACTCCTGCTCAGATCAGCAAGTGTACTGCCAAGCTATGCCTCTGAATACTGCATGTGAGGCTAAATTTATATTCGGTTGTGCCATGCATGGCTAGAGTGCCTCAATGTCCTCCTCGCCTGCTGCTCCGTACAGGGTGGAGACAACCGTGGTGTCCACTACAGCATTGGGCACACAAGCGCTGGCAACACGTCCCTACGGCGTCCGCCATTTGCGTGCCCAACGCCGTAGTAGACGCCACGGTTGTCTCCACCCTGTACGGAGCAGCAGGCGAGGAGGACATCAAGGCACCCTAATGCATGGCACAACAACAGCGCCATCTGCACACCTGACTCATGCATGATTGCGTAAGGGCTTCTTTCCTCTACACAGCAATAAGAAAGTAGCACTCATGGCATTTATTCACACATTAGAAAGCTTACACGCTTAACTTATCATACAGCTAGTGGGGGTCCTACGGTCTAATCTTGCAATTGTGCTTGCTACCTATTCCCCGCGTCGTCAAAGGTGGCGGGCACAAAATGGCATCTCCCCGTTTTGTGGCCCGAGTTTCTCCACACCATTTCTGGACCCTACGTGCTGGACAGGCAGGGGTGCCATAATTGATCAAGCATGAAAAATCTGCAAAAAATTTCTCACTTACAACTCTTAATGCCTTACAGCCTTACAACTCTTAACGAGCAAAGGTATTAGTTTGATGCATTATACTTGCTATGGCTTGATGAACTCTCTCAAATGTGACCAATCCCACTCGTATCAACAAAAGTACTGCCAACCTATGGCTCTGGGAATGCCGAGTGCAAGGCTAAATTTAGCTCAGATTACATCATCTATGGTGTGAGAACTGTGCCATCTGGGCATGCATCACATGCATGATTGAATGATGGCTTCTTTCCTCTGCGCGATGATACCAAAGTAACGCACGTGGGGAATATGGTTGCAAGGATATAAGCGATAATAGTATGACATGTTTTCGTTGAATATGGTTTTAGTAAGCGACACCTAGACCGAACTGAAACACATCTCAAGTCAAAAAGATGCTTAGTTGCATGTGGACCCCCCCCCCCCCCCCCCCCCCCTTCTCTTTCAATCGCAAGTTATCCACCCCTCAGACATGTCTGGAGAGAAGCCTGTATAAGAAAAACAGTCAAACCTCGATATAACGAAGTCTGTAAAATCTGCAACTTGTTATATCGAAATTTTGTTGTATTGAAATTCTACCTTTCATGCAATAAGTACAGGTGCCAATCGATTTTTCTTACACGGAATAGGGCTGCGGAATTGTACAAATTATCGGACAATCGAAAAAAAGCAACATTGAATTGAGAAAACAATTCATTTTGATTAATTTGGGAGTTGGCGACGAATGGTACAGTTTCATGTCACGTCGACGCTATCTGCACATCGGTGGTACGAATTAAGCGAAGCCAGCCACGCTTTCGCGTGTACTCCGCCCCCGTGACTGATAGTGCTGCCTGCACTAGGACGACACTATCATGAACAGCGGGGAGTAAATGCTTCGTCTGCCTCTCGCTCCAACGGGTTACCGAAACTCGAGATTACGCAACCTCTAATGCTAAACGCGCGGGAAAACAGCACACATGATGCCACGCCGTCTCGGCACGCCCACTCTTTTGACACGCAGCAGATTACCTCTAAAGCAGGGTGCCTGGGTGCGCATGCGCTCAGCGAGACAAACACCACCTAGATAGCACAAGGCCTGTTTACTCCGATTTATGACGTCACGCTACCTGGCCCGAAATTTACATTGACAAGGCTGGCATAATGAAAGTGGTGACATCAAAATCACTGTTGTATACTCGGCAGCACCCCCATTAGATTGGATCGGGGTGAAAAGGCCTTGTGCTGTCTAGGTCAATGTTACTAGACTAGCTTCAGTTTTAAAACTCGGCGCCGTTGCACGGAACCACCACACGCCCGCGCCTTCGTGGCGCTGCAGTCGCGCCCGGCTTCACTTCCTCACTAGCCGGCTACGGGGGCGGGCCGGACTAAGCACGCGGTGCAGGGTTGGTGTATTCTGTGGTTCGTTGTTGATGGCGAATTTCAGCAAGCATGTCATCCGTGGAACTGTAGCCTTCGCCGAGAATATCAGCAGACGATGCCGACGTGCTGCGTACCTGGCTGCATAGGCCGCTATCGGAACGATGTCGACAGTTCGGCGCGCCACTTTTTCTGTGCTCCCAGCAATGCGACGCTTCGCTCGGCGTGAAATAGAGTGATTCGTCGTGCCGACCGGGAACTCTCTGCGAAATCAACGGCACGCGCTCGTGCCACTGCTCCCGCATTCGTAGTCGTCTTCCGCAGCTGGCTGCGTAGCCGTTCATCTTTCCAGCGTAGAATTTCACTTCTGTCGTCGTAATGGGGAGACCGCGTTTACGGGGGTATGAGCCATTGCTTAAGGGAGTATGAGCCACTCATGGTCTTACGTAACAGAAAGATTTAATATTGAAGAAATTTAATTTCGAAGAATCACAAGCGGAAAATCCCAGGCGAAGGCTGCTAACCACGCCGCTGAGCAGACTCGAGACATCGAACGCAAGCGACAACTGCGGACTGCGGGCATACAGTCAGTGACGTCGTTCTCTCCGTCGCAGCTGATTGTGTGTGTAACCTCATAACTGAGAAATACTTTAATGAACCCTCGGGATTAACCCAGCGATAAACACAGGGGCCACACGTTTCAGCTTTGCTGATTAAGCATCATCACGGAATAAAAAATCCGACCTTTATTTTTTACTTATTTATTTATTTATATTTTTTTTTTTTTTTGTTTGTGTGTACAAAGACCGACCTCATCTTTCTTTTTGTAGCGCTTCTTTGGCATGGTGAGAAGCTTCGGTGGGGCTGAAGATCATCCTACAATCACGCACTTTGGCCAGATATTCAGGCTCGTGAGCCTAAACTGCGTGAAACGTTAAGACGACAGGAAGAAACACACGACATTTAGAAACGCAACTTCTGTGCTTCGCTGTATGTATTTCTTCCTTTCGTGCAGTTTACCCTTCTTTCAGTATTAACGAACTGGCGTGATAAATATTATTGCTGTAGGTGGATACCGCTTTCTCGTGGTATCACTAATGCGGACAAGGGAGAACGCCAGCGAGCGTGAAACACGCGCAAACTACCAGTCCGCACGAGCTCAAGGCTGTGACGAGGCGTCTGCAGTGGAGCCCGATGGAACAGCGTTGCCATCTGGCGGCTGTCACAGAAGTGGCGACAGCGGCTGTAAGCGCGCGGGCGGGGAGTTTTACAACTGAAGCTAGTCTAGTAACGTTGGTCTAGGTGGTGCAGCTGAGGCACGTGCCAGAAATCGAGACACGCGCCAACTTACCCCACCACTCCGCCCCCTTGTGGGTGCTTGATCACGTTACCCGCGCGCAAGCTCCCCTCCTCCTCTTTCCCTTTGCTCGCGCGGGAAGGCGGCACTCATGAAGCCACCATTTATTTTGTCACCCTCGCATACTTCCACGCGCACCTAAAGCACACTTCAGTGTCCTTCTTGTTGCGCGGCGCGCGATTTGAGGTGCATTTACAAGCAGCCGCTTGTAATTCCATAATTTTACCATCTGCGTCCGCTGAATTTTCCATTTATTGTCTCGGCATTCCTTTGCGGTGGCAGTGAAATTTTATTATATTGAAATCGCGTACCAATGCGTTTCATTTATTATATACATGTTCTATGGAATGTGTTCTCAAAGTGGGTTCCACAGGCCCATACTCAGGGTCCCGCGAGCCGCCGCTAAATTTTCCCTGCTTCCCCACTCGCCAAGTGGCTAAGACAGTGAACCACACGCATTTCTGCCGTTTGCACACAGCTTCCGGTTGCAGACAGACTAGTGTGCCCGCTGACGTATACGTCGGAGGATTAAAATTAAATGCACGGCGCGGCACAACCCAGCAAGCTCTAGTGCGGTAGCTCGATGAACTCGGAGCACCTCAAATGCATAGTGAAATAGCAAAAACAGCACTAGTGTCCAGCCGAAACAAAGAGACATAGTCCGTATTGCCATAGTCATCGGCAGAAATCGTACGTAATACTTGACTGATAGCAATGCCCGAATGCTTCATGCCTAATTGTGCCCTACTTGTGCCTTTATTCGTACCTTTATCGTGCCTAATTGTGCCTTTATTCTTGCGTTGATAGCCGCGCATAAATCCGCGTTGGCGGCTGGTTGTGTGCCTTCATAACTGCGTAGTCGCCATCCATGATCGCGGTGATAACCACCACGGTTTCGTCCACAGCGGTTGCAGCGAACAGTAGTTTTGTTTTGACTCGGGGCATGCATCAGCTGCCTGCCTTCAAAACTGTGTAGTCACCATCCATGACTGCGTTGATAGCGACTTCAGTTTCGTCTGCATTTGTGGCAATAAACGGTAGTTTCATTTTGACATGGCGCGTGCGTCAGCTGCCTGCCTTCAGAACCGCAAAGTCGCCCACCGTGACCGTGTTGATAGCGGCCGCGGTTTCATCCACAGCAGTTGCAGCAAACAGTAGTTTCGCTTCGACTCGGTGCAAAGCTCTCGAAGAGGAAGAGCACCTGCTACGTCGTGATGGACGGACGATTTGTTGGCGACCAGCCCACTGGTGACAAAATAATCGAGATGTGCTCGCGGTATTGAAAAGTGTCTCGGATGATGACGCACACCACGGCCACGCTGCGAAGGAAGTCGCGAGGCCTTCGCCTCTGCGAGTGCTAATCAGTCACGAGACGAGAATTGTAGCTTCCGCACTGCTCTTGTGCAAAATAGAAACAGGATTTGCTGATTCATTCAGTAAGTCAAAATGTGTTGTAAGCGTTGTTTATTGTTTTCTTGGTTACCCTCGATAATTCGGCATTCGGTTAATTCGGACATATTTTTCGGTCCCGTAAAATCCGAAATTATGTTTCACTGTGTTCAAAGTTCTAAGACCTCTCGTGATGAAATGCAATAAGTTGTCCCGTGTGATAAGCACGGAAAACTCATTCTTTTTCGGCATGCCTTGGTTGTGATGCTGTCTTGTCTTGGCTCATAAGGATTGCACCCAGTTTCGACCACATGGTTTCTACGTTGCCATCAAAGTAGCCTGCCCAACACCACCATTGGCCTCAAACGGGTTGCATGCTATACCCAGCCTCTCTATTAGGCGGGAGGGGTTGGCACTTCATTGAGCTTGGCAGGGTTCCTTGGGACCAACATGCTTGAGCACCCCTGTTCTAAAAACAAGAGGTTATGAAAAGTTGAATACCTTGTTATACGGGAAATTTTGTTATATTAAAGTTCGATGGTATTTAGAAGTAATGGAATTTTATATGAAAAAAAGAAAGTCAGTGTAACAAAGGGGAAGTGCTGATTTTCACAACTTCAATAAATCGAGGTTTAACTCTATTTAGCGAAATGTTGTACATATGAAATTCTGTTAATTGAATTTCACATTTGAATTTTGTTAATATATTTGCACACCCCTAAATTGATCCTTTTAAGCAATGGAGCTTTTTCTTGTGTCTTTCAGTCAGCCAAGTTGTTCCTGGAGAAGTATTTATCTAACATGGGTGACTTCACTGACAAGGTGAGCTGTGTATCATCATTCGCTGAATAAACATACATTCTGCTGTTTTCTTATTCTTACATATTTTGCCTGTACCTCTAGCAGTTCTCAAGTCTTCAAATTGGCAATGTTGTTTGTATGTGCATGTCACTTGCTCTGGAAGGTAGCACACTTGCTGTACGCCAAATGGAGGTAATCATGTTTTGGCAGCTGCGTTTAGTGTAAATGTTTTTTTTTTTTTTTTTCTTGTAGGCAACTATGGACATGCTCTCTGCATCAAACCAAGGATCTTACATGTCTCCTGAGCCAACCATGCTCTCTAATAACCGAGGAGTGTCTGAAATGTGCACTGAAGCAGCATCATGGCAGGGGCTGTGAGTGCACATCGTTGGCTACTTGCTTCTTTTTGTGATACATTGCGCTAGGTTATGTGAGGGTACAGTCGAAAGAGTATATGGTTCAGTATAACACAATTGAAATTCACTTGTAGCTTTACGAAGTTCTCATCATAGCAACATAGTCCCTGTGATCGTTCTTAATGCCAGTTGCTACACTTCAAAAAGTTCTTAATTGCTATGGCTTGTAGAATCCCACAAGAATGATAGAAATCGGCACACTCATACAGCAGCTAGCGTATCAAATTAAAAGTATAGTACAAGCAAGCACAAAGTAAGACATTCCATACCACATTATCTGTACCATAACCTTCAAACCAATCAGGCCTTTACGATGCATAGCATGCGTGGTTTTGTTTCAAGGTGACCTCTTGCCACATATTTGTCTGCAATTCGTGATGGCATTGTTTGGGCATCGACATTAAGGACTCTTCGTTTTTTTTTTTCCTTTTTTGTTTATTTGAAAATCCTATGCTGCATTACTTAAAAGTGTGCCATGCTCTACTGGAGACTGTAATCTTTCCCCAAAGTTCTGTCTTATTTTGTTTTAACTCACTATCCTGGAAGAATCGAAATTCCCCTCCTGTGGAATTCTAGGTAGTGACACACTGCTGCATCTCATCCTTTGTCATCTCTTGTAAGGTTTGGTTCTTTAGAAAATCAAACTAAGTTTAAATATACGAATATGCCAGGTGAAAGTTACAGGGTGAGTGCGAAAGAATGTGTCATTTTTGTCAGTTTCCATCAGGGTTAAACATGTAGACCGAAGGTGAATATAGTCACACCTGACGATACCTTTTTGTCTAGGATCCTTATTGTGCAATGCATAACGGAGCTTCTTCAATATGTAGATGTAACAAGTACCATTTATGGTTGCTCCAGGTTCCATAAATGAGCCAAAATTGAGCCCTGTGCATCCAACAAGACCTTGTCCATCACCCCTGCAGGTGGTGGCCACTACTAGGCTTGTGGTGCAGAGTGTCTGGCCAACTTTGAAATTATTCACTGATCTAGTGCTTTTGATGCCCACTCATGCATCTATGTACCATGAGCTCTGCAACGAGATTCTGTGGCTGGAATTTTATTTATTGGTCACATGCTGACAAAATGAAACATGGGGGAGGGCTATCAGTTTCGAGTTCTTGTAGAGAACTACTGAAATCTTATTGTACCAATAGCAATCAATGATAGCTCAAAAGATGGCACCACATGTAGCACGCATTCAGTCTTCTACAGCCGAAGATGAGTATACTGCTAAAGTAATTTTCTCATTACCTTTATTATGGCTCATATATGAAGTAGTTGTGGACTTCTTTTTTTTTTTTTTTTTTGCTGTGCTCCCTGTGTACTTTAAACTGAATTTTGTTGTTTAGTGTGACACTACTTATAATATGTTAAACTACAATAAAAAAGCAGTTTCCATGTAATGTCAAGATTGCTCGTGTTAATTACATTTGGGAATGACTGCAGGAGTAAATAGTTTAAAAAAGAGGAATTTAAGAAATAAAGTAACTCCCTACACTTTGAGGCGAAGTGGTAGACAGCAGGTGTCATTTGTAGTCTTGATAAGTATTTTATAATGTGCGCCAATATCATTAAGTAGAGGCGCTGCTCTGACGACTTCATTACAAGCCTTTGATGCCTGGCCAACCCTTGTGACCACCTTTGCATCATACCCTTTTACAAGAAATGTTCTTGCAGATCTTTTTTCTTTCTTTTTGTACTCTTTGTGTAAATGTTGGTAGACATGGCTTATGATTTTGATCAGGTGTACAAAGTCACTAGCATTAACTGTTATCAAATGATTTGAACAGAGATGGTTGTATCTTGAAGTTCAACATTGTCTGACAACACAGAGCTATGCTTCGAACCATGTGGCTTTCAGCAGACATTATTTAAGACCAAAATTCTCAAAAGCTATTCATATTCTGTATACAACTGTAGAACTTTTTCGAGTTGGGCATTGTGAGTGTTTTGTTGCTGAAATGTTATTCATTAATAGTGTGATCACATTTCTTGCCTTGCAGTTGTGTATTAGAAAGGGAGTAGTAGTAGGCATGCGATCACTAGTCAGGCTTTAAAGCCCCATATGCTTGTTTTTCTTCAGCAACTTCTTATTTTTTGCATAGTGCATGTGACAGCTGCTACTTCAATGGTGATTAACTGCGAGGTTTGCATTGAGAAAGGAAATTACTATGTATTTTGCATGTGTGTTGCAGCTATTTTCAGCTGTTGTGCTGTTCATCGACTGTGCACTTACGTACTTAGCTTGCTAACTGGAGGTTTCATATGCATGGAAGAGGAGGCACTAAGATGCAAGCTACGCATTTAAAGTGTACTGGATGTGTTGACAGCAAATATGCGTCTCTTGGGTATTAATTTGTAGGTTGAAATTTATTGGCAAGTAGTTAATTGTGTGATTGCTGCTATTCTGCTAAATGTCATATAAACAAAATTTATTAGATGCCCCTTTTTTTTTAATCTGCCAGCATTGATGCAGATTGTCTTCATATCACAGCCTGCAATGCACCTGCAGTATGGCAACAGTTCAAGAAAAAAACATATATGCATATTTTTAATGTTGTGGAGTTTCTGCTTGTTGTTTACAGAAACTAGTCACCGTTTATACCTTCCTTGAAAACATTATTGTAATTTGAAGAAGAGTGTGCCCACAGGAAGTAGTTGAGCCCACTTAAATCTATATTGTATTCAAAACAACTCTTATTGAGCAAGATAAATATCCTTAAAAGTATAAACCCTTGTTTGACTGCGCATAAAACATAGAATTGTACAGTAGATTCATCTTGCTTAAGCTGGATAGACACATTTGAAGTTAACTTGGAGGCTACTATAAGGAAAAGTGCTTTTGTGACCACATCTACATGTCCCCATTTCTTCATTTGGAGCTATTTCATTATATATTGTAAAACTGCTTCCAGTTAACCATCTCTGATCCAAGGATGCTCCAGCTCGTGGAGTGAGCAGTAGAAAGGGTATTGTATTGTGGGCAACAGATGTATAAACTAAATACACGAAATACTTCGCAAATAACAAGTGCAGGTTGATGTGTTTCGCTTGTATAGTTGTAAGAAAGGGGGGGGGGGGGGGGCTGTGGCAGGTTTATCTTATTCTCCTTTCAAATTATAACCCGTGAGTCTAGCCAGAATGCTTCATATAGGACTCTTAACATTGTAGTGATCACCTTTAGGAATTTTGTGTTTTGCAGGGTTTGCATCTTAATATTAAATTCAGAATAGCTCACATGCCATTATATTATACTGTAACAAAAGAAAGAAGTGGTACCAGTTTTAATAGTCACTGACATTCAGTAACATGTTTGTGTGTGCTTTTCTTGCTGTTGTGTGTTCAACTTGTCAATTTCTTTACGTTACTATTCCTCCTGTTCGCTTGTACTTAATTATGGACTGTCCTACATGAAAGAATTTTGAGTAGGTTAGCCATTTATGCTTGAAAAGTTCATTGTGCAGTGAAACTAGCACACACATGGACCTGGGACCTTGTCAAGGTTAACTCAAATTTGTTCTGGTAGAGCATATTTCGCATATTATATTTTTGTTCATGTCCTTAGTGGACCTTTTTGTGTTTTCTATTGGAAGCTTCTTTTTGGAATAAGTTGTGTTGGTCAGTTGTTGCTAGTGAATGTATTGAAATGTTTATGCTGTTTGTAATGATCTGTCTATTTTATGCATGTTGACCAAGACAGCCAGTTGTTTCCTCAATAAAATTCAGTTTTAATTGTTTTGGTTTTTTGTTTTCCTAAAGTGATGGTGCTTGAATCTTTTCTAATTTTGTTGCCATTTTTATATGTTGTGGAGCTTAAGTATAAAATATTGATAGTAAAGAAATTATAGTATGCCTTAGTTTGGACAATTTGTTTCTAGAATTCTTTGTCATTCTTGTATTTTAGTTTTGGGCTCCCTTATTGCAATATACTTGCATTGTGAAATGCAACTTAATTTATTTCCCATTTAAAGAAATTGAGCATTAGTACATCAGCTTGAACTAAGTAATTAGTTATGAAAGCTATGCATACTATTTTATGCAGAGCATCCAAATACTGTTGAGCCAGCTTATGTAGAACTCCAAAGGGATTACTAATATAGATGCATCAGTTAATTTAACATACCTTATAATTTGATCCTGTTTAGAAGTCTCAGAAGGAACCCATGCATGTTGAACACTTTAGTTGAAACATTTGGATTGTTCTTTTAAATTTTGCTTGTCCCATAAGGGTTAAACTACAAAAGTGTAATGCATAAGAGTGTGCAAGTGTAACTGCTAACTGAAATCATTGCACATAATTTTTTTAACATCATTGATATCTTTTAATTGCCTATAGACTGCATACTTCAACGCAATATTTTTCTTTTTGAAAACCATCTTGAGAGACTTCAAAAAGTTTTTTTAATTGAGACACGGTATTTTTCCATCAATGCTTCACCATTGAGGGTCACAACTACAGGTTTTAACTAGACGGTGATCTTTCCTGGTGTAACTACAAGCAAACACTAGCCCTGGCCGAGTCTGCACCAGCTCATTCTCCAATTTTCACCACTGCTCAGGCAAAGGTCATGCTTCTTACATATGAGAGCCTGGCAGATGAAAAGCTGTTGTCTTATTGTGCTCAAAGCAAAACCCAAAATGCGTCCAAGTCTCAACTGCAAGATTTGGTTGTTGTGCCCAAAGACAAGATTTGATTCATTCACTGTTGTAGAGATATGGCAATAAACATTTTGAGGAAGTTCTATAAGAAGCTTGCAGGGATTCTGAGGACATCATTTATGCAGAAGTACAATTTTGAAATTTTACACTTCTGAGAGACCAGTCTACATTCTGGGCAAATTTCATGCAAATCGGTCATCTTCATTAGTAATACGACTGCGTATAAACTTTAAACTTTGTTTTTCTTTTTTTATAATCTGGCTGTTTTTTGCTGCTTGTGCACCAAAGTTCTTGTACTTAGTGTGGCCCAATCTTGGTCAAATTTTGCATGCACATGCACAAGGATGCTAGATTTTAGGCCTTATTGTAATATGCAGCAATCTTGGTTATGTGGAATATAGGAAAACAGTCATCACTGTTCTCTAACTATAGTCAACATTAAGAATTTTATTCTTTAAATAATAAAGTGAAAATACAATAATTTTTAAAGAGATGTTGCAATAAATTGTCTCTAGGAGTAATATAGGCTATTTTGTAATGCTCACCTAGGCTTAATATGAAGCCCTAAACTTGTACAAGAGACCATACTTTTCCACTTTCTGGGGGCACAGGAAAATATCTAGATAAAATATTATGAAACTAAATGCTTTTAAAAATATATTTCAACTTTATATTCTGCATAAATTTCATCCAATTAGCTCTGGTAACAAAAATGGATCTGCGAGGCAAATCTCCCCTTCAGACTTATTTCCAGAACCTGAAAACTTTTCAGCAGCACATGCTTGCACAGTGTGTACATGCCTGCCATATAGTCTGCACTATTACATTCTGTCGTGAGAGCAATGGCACATTGCTGTGCAACTACTGGGCACATACATTTTATTGCACAAAACCATTCCTGCACGTGATTTGCTCTGTGCATTCCATATATATACCTGTACAAAGTGGCACATAATGATGTGCACCCCGAGCGTCGCTGCTCTAACAAAAGTGGGTTTTAGTTAGAGATGAAGTACCATAAGCATGAAAGCAACCATTATTGGTCGCAAGTCTGCCCATGAAAAGTGGTCATGACCACAAGGGGCAGCACCAAGTACTTGGAAAAAGCGTAGCACCAAGGTGTGGTATGGTATGTTCTCCTCTCGGGCACTTCTCCATTTGTGTTTAGACTTTAGGGTTGCTGTAGGGCTCTGCTGAATCTGCCTTCTGCTGACTCTTCATGCATTCATGCAGCAGTGTGCACTCCCACATCTTCCTGCTTCCACCCAGCACTGGTTTGGGGTAGCTGACGCACGCCATCATAAGATGTGCATTGGGCATGGTGTAGTACCATGCAGTGTGGAGATTTAGTGCCTGGTTATGCATTTTCTGGCCCCAGATTATTGTACAATGGGGTTGTTCATGAACAGGGAGTTCATAACTGGTGCACAGCTGTACCCTGCACTTAGGGGCCTTTGAATGGGTTAAGGAGCCGTGAAAGGTCAGCTTTGCTCTTTTGCATTCAGGGGTGGCTGAACCCCCAAAATATCTGCTTGCACCCCCTCCTACCACCATGGAGTACTCAGTGATGAAGTGTTCCTCCCTCCCTTCTGGAAACAGAAAAACCCTGCTACTGTCCCGATCTGTATTGGAGGCTATTTTGTGTGCATATATGGCAAATTAGTGTGGTCCATTGTAAGCTACAGTTGAGCTTGCAATGTCTAGCACTTCAAAGGTATGCTGCAGAATTGCTGTAGTGCCTAACCTTTTACTCTGATTTATGAATACTTTCATATCTTTACTGTGATTCTGCCTTATTTGTGTGATAATGCTGACTTGCAATTTCTGTATATTGTCATTTTCCTAGTGGTTTCTGAATTTTTATTGTCTTTCTCTTTTATGCTTTGATGTCTCAAAAATTTACATAGTGAGTGGCTTGGGGGTTTTAATTATGATCTGCTGCTGAGCATAAGGACACTGCTTCCAACTCCTGGTCGCAGTTTTTTTTGTATTCCGCTCCAATAAGAGTAGAATACAAAAATGCTTGCGTAGCATGCTTTGGCTGTCTATTAGAGAAACCCAGTTGATAAAAGTTAACCATCTCTTATAGTTTCTATGTTGCTTCGGGTCATTAAATTTAATCAATCAAACACTCGGACATTGTTTTTGATGGAGAATTTAATGTAACGGTAAGGTTTACTGTCATGTTGCATGTCCTGAGGATTCACTTCAGGATGCTTCGAAAGTTGTAAAATGAAGATAATTGTAATTCAATGCACTTTTGCCTAGTGAATGTTACTGTTCTTGATTTTCTCGACACATGCCAAATAAATATGTTCAAGCGTCTTGAAAATTTTAATGCATTTTTTTATTATTTACTCCCAATTTTAACACGTTTTTGGTTATTTCAAAAAGAGTTTTACTTCATTATTGCTTTATGAAGGTGTGTGTGTGAAAAAAAAGCAGCTGAAGACATGAACTAAGGAAGCGGAACTAAACAGTGCTCCAGTGGTCAGAAGGCTCTGCTTCTCTTTCGTACAATATGTATTATATACTGGGTGTTTCAGCAAACACTTTCGAACATTGTTTTTAATTGCCTGTGGCAGGAAGCACAATTCTAGTCCATGAGGTGGTTTACTTGGAGAGGTGGTCATTTACACAAAAAATTGGAGTGCATAATGGACTGATTAACAAATATTCACTGATTAAGTTTTTAACTAATTACCTAATGGCACATATTGCAATTTACAAATTCCATCCGGGGAGTTCGCAAGGCAGATCCACTAAGAACGAATTCTCAGGATGGCACCAGTTTCGAGATGTTAATTCCCGAACTTTGCGGAGAAATGCATTCGCATTCCAGTTACTTTTGTGCTTCAGTGTAAAAAGACATTTTGTTAAGAAAGTGGACTGACAGTGCATTCTTACCGCAAGTTTGACAGCGCATATGTCGTAAATGGTATCAGCCACACATTTCTCTTCAACTGGATATGCCTTGCAGTCTCGCCCACTAGAATTTGTAAATTGCAATATGTGCCATAAGGTAGTTAAGAAAAATTCACTTATTAAGATTTTAACTAATCAGTTGATTAAGCATTTCAATTTATTTTGCATGTAATGTCTGCTTCCTTGAGTACTCCGGCTCATGGACTAAAATTTTGCTATCTGGCACCAACGAATTCTTTTTCTTGAATTGAAACACCATGCATATTAGGGGCGGGTAAATATTGAAAGTCTTGCATTCAAATTGAATAGTCTGATAGTTGATTAATATTTGTGTTGAGAATTCACTATTCAGAGTTGTCCAATATTCGTTTCATTTGAATACTGTAAAAGACAACAGTTCTTGCAGCCTGTAGAGAGAAAACAGGCAAACAGAGACTACTGAATAATTATGGTGCAGGAGAACCACAGTTGTTGCCCAGACGATCCTTTTCCTAAACAAACACATGGGAGGAGATCACTTACCCCCTATAGTTACCAGCCATTGAGTAAGCATGTCTCACCTTAGGCAGCCTACGAATTCCCTGTCTCTATTTAGTCAGAGCAATTTATTGACCAATCTTACCATGTTAGGATTCTTTCAAAACTATGCACGGTACTGTAGTATTGTCCCCAGCTCCTTCAGCAAGCGCTGCGCTCTGCTACATGTATGTGACACGTGCTGTTCCTTTTACAGCATAGCTGTTACGGGAAGTTCTACAATAGTTTTTATATGCCAGCAGGGTCAATATGAAATGCAAATGCAACACAGTGTGTGTAAGAGCCCTGAATTCACTTTGAAACACAATGATCAATGATTATAAAATAAAAGTTACCTTGCGTATATCTCATTCAGATAGACAAAAAGAATCTATGCACAGGCTTTTTTTTTTAACGAGTAATTCATATTTCTGTTTCTCACTTTGCATTATACCAGCTCCATGTTGGAGGTAAGCTGTAAGTTTATATGACTGCAGCGGTGAAAGCGGGTGCCAAGGTGCAGCAACACCCACTCCAGTAGCTTAGTTGCTATGGTGTCGGGCTGCTTAACTTGAGTTTGTGGGTTCAGTTCTGGCCATGGTGGCCACATTTCGGTGGAAATATAATGTAAAAGCCCTTGTGTAATTTTAGGGGCACTTAATGAACATCAGGTGGTCAAAATTAATCTGGTGTCCGCCACTATAGTGTGCCTCATAATCAGGTCATGCTTATCGCACCTAATACCCCAGAATTTAATTACTTTTTTGTCCTGCAACGTAGCCTGCATGGAGCCGTCACTAAGAGCAGCCAGCTACGGCTGCGCTCAAATACAGTGAACAGACTCCTAGTGCTTCCGAAGGGTGTGAGGACATGATTATGTAGTTTAGTTCTCTCTGATGTATAAGTTGTCAGATTGACATACATCTGGGGTGAAAGATATCTCTTTTTCTTTTTTTCATTACTGTCGTCATCATGTACCAGATATATTTGTGCTTTTCTTTATTTTTTATTTACAAGCTTCTCGGCTTACCTGACATCCACTTAACGTTTGGGAATATTTTATATTCGAAGGGTAGTTTTTCTTGAATATTTGTCGGCTTGATTAGAACGTTTCACTGTTCAAACACCCCTAATATATATATATGCCATTGAGAACTTGGATTTGTTTAAGTTGCACTGTAGTTTACCATTGGTGACACCACAGCATGAAATTGGTATTTTTACTTTTTTGTCTTCACTGTGTTTCTTTAGAGCACCATTGTACTTGCTTAGGGGACGTGTAGAATTGGCTGCCACTTACGTGTGGGTGGTTGTGGGTCGTAACTTAGGTAACAGATGTTGGGAAGTCTATTGGGTTAATTTTTTTAGTTTCTCAACTGGGATTTCTGAGGTGCACTGATTGAGATGAAACACTTCCCCTTCTGCCAGTGCTGTCAGGAGAGACAGTGGCCCACCAAGCAGCCAGACTAGCAGCTCGAGTGACGAGGAGACGTACAAGGAAGATGTTGAACAAGAACTTGTGGTAAGCTCTAGTGCACCTATAGCATGTTTGTAAAGGGGGCTTGATGATGCTATCAAACCTGCTTCTGACGAAGCTACAGGAAGTGTATTTGTCAATTCCAACCCATGGTATTACATGTGCTCAGGATCGGATGTCCAGTGTTGAGTTTGATAAAAGCATTGTACCAGTCATTTCAGCTACTACGTATACTGTCTACCAGCTCATACCAGCCACTATACTGTCTCCTATTGTTAAACGACAGGAAACTAGGGATAAACTGTTCTCTGGCCTATGTTCATAGCAGCAGCAGCCATCTGAAATTGTTTAGTAAACACTGGTAAAATTTTTTAACTAAATTTCACAACTTTCTATATATTGACATAAGTGCTCGTGTTGAACTTGTGCAGATGAAACTGGTCACTGTTTAAGGTGTGTCCATTTTGCAAGAATCCTGGGACTATCACCAGTTTTGAAATATTTGTTGCTAATTTTAGCAGGGAATATCTCGAAACTAATGCTGTTGTCAGAATTCCTGCATGGGTATATTTTGAGCATGTACCAACTTAACTGTACAGTCAACTCCTGTTAATTTGACTCTTGTGGGACTGGAAATGAAAGGTTGAATTGCCAAATGGTGGCCAAATGAACAAATTCAAATAATTTCTTTACTTCAAGTTGTCTGTAATGTGGTCAAAAATGGATGCCGACCGCAAACGTAAATAAGTCGTTTTGGCTTCAGTAAGGGTGCCTTGTTCGCAGTCCATATTGTGAACAAGGCAATCCCGACTAGATGAGTTTTCATCAAATGCTTGACTTCAGTAGTTTTAAGGTCTTTTTCATTTCTTGCTTTGAAGTGCAACTCATTCAGCATGAGGCAAAGGGTGCTGACATGTTTAAATGCTACCTCAGCATGAAGCGACGTGGAACAAGCGGCAACGGATGACTTCATGGGTGGGAAGGGGCATTGTCCATTAAGGGATAAAAATAAATTTAGTTAGAACAGCGTCACTCCTAGGGAAGCAGTAGCATCGTCTGTGGAATTTCTTGTGTTTTCAAGCTTTCAGTAACCACTGCGTGCGTGAGAGGTCACCAGTGGGGGCTGAATCAACCGAAGTGGTTTGCTTTCAAGTTCGAACTAAACGAGTTTTCCATCCATAGGAATGTATGGTCTCTCACAGGGACATTCCAGTGCATTTCAATTAAGTGAAAAGTTGAATTAACCGAGGTCAAATTAACCGGAGTCAACTGTATCATGTGTTAAGGTTACTAAACAAACTGCAGCAAGGTGCACACGCAAGCTAGTTAAATTTGACTGTATAGCAAAAAAAAGAACTCTGTGAAGCTAGACACAAAATGCGTTGGTAATTGTAACAATTTCCTGTGTCAGCTATGGCAGATAATTTGATACTATGTGCCAATAAAAATAATTTTATCATAAATCTGTTGTTATTAGTAATCTGAGACAGTTGTTGCTGAAATGTCTCCCATTTTAAATTGATGAAATGTTCATATAGTTCCATTAATTCAATATGGGGATCATTTTCTGCATTTTGGTTCGTCATTTCTGAATTTTTTCTCTTTTACCTTTTACCAGAGTTGTGACTCAGTGATGTCCAAGGTGCATTTAGGAGTGAGTGGAACAATAAAAAACAAGAAAAGAAAAAAAATTATTTTGCTCTCAAGGCAAAGCAATGACAGTGGTAGTTAGTGCAGTATTATGTGTGTGCAAGGCGCACTTAGGAGTGAGTGGAACAATAAAAACAAGAAAAGAAAAAAATTATTTTGCTCTCAAGGCAAAGCAATGACAGTGGTAGTTAGTGCAGTATTATGTGGCAATGCGTTCAGCATGTGCAGCAATGTGCAAATAATTTTCAGTGTCAGAAGTTGGGTTTTTCATGTAGCTCACCTTGCTAGAATGTTAGTGTTTGCCTGTCCCAAGTGAAATACAGTTGATTAAGGTATTGGCTTTCAAAGCAGTCCACGCAGCGATGTGCTGTCTAAGATCAGGTTCACCAGATACACTCTTTGTGCAGTTGCTCAGGATTTACTATTATACTCAGTTAAGTTTTTGTATGGCCAACATTAATTTAATGAGATTTCCAATGTAATGAGATTTTATTTTTAATTTCTTGATGTTTCATGAGAACCTTGCACTTCTGTGATTTAGTTAACTAATTTTCTTCTACAGATTCAATTTAACAAAGTTTACAGGCATTGGATGCATGCACTTGCAGCATTTGTAACCAACAAAAATAAAGAAGCGTTGCCTGACACAGTTTTGTGTGCGAACATTGCAGGCAAGCGGTGAAAAACGAATGACGGAGTGCAGTGCTGATCCATGTGATGACATTCCCCGGTTCGCCATACTATTGGTATGAAAACCACTGCGTGTGTTCCACGCTCATGGATATATACTTTAGAATACATTAATGACCATTCAGAACATGAATGCACATAATTTCAGTATGATTGTGATGTGCCATTGTACTCAGTGTTATTTCAAATGGTGGGTTACCTTGGGTTTGCAAAAACTACACTACTGTAAAAACAACTATCGTAGCATTGACAGGCCACTGTCAGAAGTGTCTCAAGATATGTGCAACAAGCTTTAAGGGAAGATGCACCTCAGAGATGCGTTTTAATTAATCATATCGCTAACTATATTAATAATGCTTAGGTATACTATATATTATAATACAAATATATATTATATTATATATTAACAATATAGAGTTTATTCTCCTATTTTAGAATATGATATTAGTTTCTGAATATCTTATATGGTTATTTTTATATACCCCTGGAAGTGGGAAAAAGTTGGGTCTTTTGTGTAAGGTCAGGGCTTCATGCCTAGGATAATGTTATAAAATAACCTATATTGCTTTTTATGGACAAATAATTGCATGTAAGCTTAATTTTTTTGTTTTAGTTCTTTTATTTAAATAATTTTTAACCGGGACTGTAGTTATAGAGAAAATTCATAATTGGTTTCCTAAAAATTAACATGACCGAAATTGCTGCAAACTACAGTAAAACCTAAATACTTGCAGTCTGTGCATTCTGTTCCTGAGCATGCAAAATGAGTCCAAGGTTGAGCCACATTAGGTAAGAAAATTTTTGCAGCACAAGTACTAAGAATAGCAGTGTGCAATGCTAGACTAGTTGGTTCAGTGGCTTTCGAGGGTAAAAACAGTGCATACAATGATGACAACAGTAGAGAAGAAACGCAAATTATAAAGCGGTCACTAGTAACATCGAGGGTTTATTACGAATACAGCAATATGAAAAACAACCAACACATGGCTGCAAGAAACATTGTCACGTGATAAAACATATGCAGAGTCCCGTGCGCAGATTTTTTATGTGTCAATGTAACAAATTTATGTTTTAGTTAGAGCTAAAGATAAAGTGTTCACATGTGCATCACCTCTTTTGTTAATCACATACACATGTGTGCTGCATATGTGGTGCAATACCAGCTTATCACCTTGCACTTTTTGAAGTCTGCAGTACAACCGCGAGCGCTGCAGTGAAAAGGCCATGTTGCTGCCTTGTTTTTGGGGACAGCTTACGGCATGCTCGCATAGCCACTGGTTGAGAAAACAACACATCTGTCCAATGCAAGTCTTTTAACAGGAGAGCAGAACTTAATAGACGATGTTGACAATACACTTCACGGTGGGCTTCGTGTGCCTAGTGGTAAACATAGCCTTCTTGGGCCCATCAGTGTTAACGCATCTACATATTGACTCTGCTTGTTGTGGGCTGAGAATACAACTTTAATGCCCACTCTTCGGGCAACTTTCTTGATCTTACGTAAAATGCTCTGAATGTATGGAATGACGTTTGTCTGAGACATTTTTTCAATTTTCTGCTTGTTGCTGTTTTCCTAGCTAAGCCCCTCCAAAGACGTTTTCGCTGACCAGGTTAAGTATCGCCAACCTACCCTCCTCCTCCACGCTCCTTCCTCGCTCACCCCCTCAGCTTCTGGCGTCAAGCGGAACTCGCGTAGTTACAGCTTCCCATTTAGGCGGAAGCGACGTCACTTTTGCATAGAGGTGCGAGCGTACAACAAGCGAAAATTCAGGAAGCGGAACGACCGGAAACGGAAACCCCGAAAGCGGAACCGGTATGAGCGACGACTCAGGGAACAGCGGTACACAACAAAGGTTGGCGCTACTTAGCAAAAGCGGCGTTGACGCATGGATGGAGGGGCTTTATTCCTAGCGAAGTTCATTGAGAAGCTTTTCTGCTAGGCCTTGAAATACATTTTCTGGACAACTTGCATTTCGCAGTCTTTCTACTAGAGCATTTAAGCTTAATCTTCCCTTGCAATGGCAAGACCATTTGAGAGCATTCTTGAGCACAGCAATGGTGATGGCGCGCTTGACAAGTTTTGAGTAGGTGGAGGTGAAAGGGAGCAGGCCCTTTGCTATGCAGGGTACATAATGACGGCAAACATTCTCATTGAGGATTGTCCCTTCAAGTTGTTGTCGAGCAAACATAGTTGGTGATCTTTGGCAAGTTCAGGAGTGTGGGTGAATCTGAAAATAATTTGTTAAAGATTTCTTGAATGGCTGCCATCTGAGGCACTGAATCAGCATCACATTGTTTGAAAACAAAGAAGTTTTCTATTTACCCAAAAGCTTTGTGCATGCCGGAACCCTGCAGTTCAGTGTTTAGGCATCGATTCAGGCTTGCCAAAACTAGGTTGCACAAGCCAATGCAGACCCTTCATTTTGCATGAGAAATTTTTCATTAAAGGTGTCGGTAGTGAACTGCATATAGAACTTCATTAGGTCTAGGAAACTTTCATTACTGGGACCAAAGAAGTTCTGGAAATGCAAGCTTCTTTGGTGTCAATGGCTTTCCTAACAATAATGCAGAGCTGAGTGTGTGGCAAGGGCTAGTATGTCATTTATGTCGATTGAAAACAGCTAGGCCTTTTTCTTCATTGTAATCTTTGAAGAACTCCGACACTGCATGCAACTTGTGAAGCAGGAAGGGATCATCAGTTGTTAGCATGCACAGCGCTGTTTTGAGAAACAAATGGAGGTATATCTGTCAGGCACCACATTCAGAAAGGATAGCTCTCAGAGGGCAGCCTTCTCTGAGTTTTAGCGCTAAAGAACACTTCGGGGCAGAAACCAGTACCTTTCTTTATGGACTTCTTCAAGTCGCTCAAGTTCAGCTTTTCGCACATACATAAGAGTTTCACATGTCCTCCCGAGCAAAAATTCTGTGAGACGGCATGGAAGTCAGGCTAGTCAGTACGAATTCATTGTGGCTAAACAGCACAAGAAAACACCTACACGAGGAAGAAGGCGGCTTGTCTTGTCCCTTCTTTCCCGTGTACGTGTTTACTTGCGCCATTTAGCCCACCTTTACTTATCATTGAATCACTTTCCAAATAAAGTCAATTATATGGGAAATGCTTCTGTTGTACAACAGTGTGACCATTTGCTGTCATTTGTGGAGTACTGGACTTGAAAGTCAGTTACTGCATGCATATTCTGGCCAAGAAAAAAAAGTCTATATATTCTTGATCCTGTCATAGCTATAAATATTTGCTTGTATTTTCTGAAAGTATGCGATTAGTAAAAAAATGACTGCGCATTTTTGGATTGAGATATGCACTTTGAATTTTTTGTCCAGGATAAGGAAGCCAGCCTGTCTCCGAAGCACATTTCTCGGTCTGGCAGCATATTGAAGAACTTGCCTGCTCAAATCGGTATGTCTCAGTGGAGCAGGAACTTCGGGGAACAGGTGCTCGCAAGTTTTACTGAAAATAGCAGTTATGAGCTGAAAGTCTGTTTGTTCTACGTTCTGCATCAAGCTACTGAGCACAGGCTCCGTAGTGGATCCAGATCAGCTACGATTGTTAATGCACATGTGCCATTGTGCTGACCATTGACCTGTACTGTATTGCATGACAGAACACTGTGCACAAAAGACAGTAACACAAAGTACAATTATTAATCCAAGTTGAAGTTTACTGCATGCAGCACTTTTGAAAACTAGGAAATGAACTGAAATTTTCTATTCACTTGTTCATTTGTAACTATTGCCACCTGAGCCCCCACACCAAGGCTCGTAATACAAAAGTTGTGCTGTGCAGAATGATTTGCAGTGTCTGGAAGAGGAAAACTGCCCTGGCACTGTCATTCAGGACAGCAAGGAGCAGTCCAGGAGCAGAGAGTGCTTTCATAACTGACAGAATGGGGTGCACTCGCAGGAACTAAAAAAAAAAAGTAGCAGTTATGAGTTAGGAAATAGGCTGAATGTGCCCATCTGGAGGACCTTAAAAATTGCAGGGAGTTTCTGCAGCTTCGGAAGTTGAGTGGTTTTCGTTAAGTTAAATTCTACTGTCTTACGTACTTAAACCACAATCTGACTGAGGCATGCTGTGGTCTGGCACTCCAGATTCCTGATTAATTTTGACCACTGGGGGTTCTTTAATGTGCATCTTAAAGTACGAAACATTTTTGCATTTTGCCTCCGTCTAAATGCGACCACTACGGTTGGGATTGCACCCGCGACCTCTAGTTCAGCAGTACAACGCCGTAGCCACTAAGCTATCTCAGCGGGTCTGAGGGATTTTCAAATGCAGACGGGTGGCTCAGCTTGTATAACCTGCGTTCTTACCAGGAGTTTGACTGCTATTTGCAGTAATTGAAGTAATGAAATCGAAGCCACTAAACTTGTTTTGTTTTTCTAAGCCCTTAAAGAAATGCATGACATGAACCAAGATGATATATAGTATTGTAAGAGGTTTAGTGGCACACCCTCTTGTAGGATGGAGGGAAAATGGTTTGGCTAGTGAGCCCTGCCGGATGTGCAGTTACTCAATTTGGGAAGGCTGTTCACCATGGGCAAATGCATTTATAGTTCTTATATTTACAATTTCATTGGCAGCTAATTTTAGCTGTGGCCCCTTTTTGGTATGTCAGAAGAAATGGTGAAACAATATTTTAGGTCCGAAGTTAGAAGCTGTGTCAAACTGCATGAAGTTGCGGGGGCTTGCTGCTGCTTCCACGAGAGGCATCCTATGTTTGCATTCATGCTGCATTATTGCATTTGAACATTTTGTTCTTACAAAAATTTATATTGCTTAAAAAGCTTCATTTTAAGCTTTTATTTTTCCACCACATGAATTGACATTTGTGGAAATTTACTGCAGCAATTTCATAAAGAGCAAAGTTATGAACATACTATTTGGTGCAAATAAAATGGTCATACAGCCTTGTTGTACATACCTGATTGTTAGGGGTTATGATGTGCGTCAACTCCTGGAAGTGCAATTTAGTGTCCAAAAGAGAAAGAGTGATCAAAATATTGTACTAAATGCATTAAGCAACTGTGAAATGCACACAAGATAAATAATCTTGATTTATTACACTGCACTCCTGAATAAAAGCAATGTGTGACAACTGTCATGTCATATGTGTGTCATACACTGTTACTTGCTTGTCATTTAGTTTACAACCCCTCCTGCTTGGGACAAAACATTGGCCTGCAGTATGTGTAAATAAAAAAAAATATTAATATAAGTTCGCGATACTCAGTTTAATTGGTTCAGTGTCTATCAACAATGAGAAATACCATTTGAAAGCCCATCAACAGTCTATATAAGTTTTTGTAGCTTTATGCTTAACCTATCGGCTAACGCGACCTTTATGATGACACAATTATTCCATCACATTAAAGAGACTGACAACCACACGGAATGTGTCTTGAGATTATTGTGCTGATGGAAACACATTATGATATGAACAAACATACATTTATCCCTGAAATAAGGAATTATGTTTTTAAATCTGCACTGAAACTCGAGCAAAAATGACGCAGGGCGACTTTTTGGTGAAACTTGTAAGTAAACACTTGAGAACCGCATCCAATTCTAAACAAATATACAGGCTTCTGTTCATTTGAAGTACTATGTCTATAAATTCACAAAAATATTTATTTCCTAAGTGTAAATTATGTGTATTTATTTTTATATTTGTAATCTGCAAATAGTTTTATTGAAAAGTGGTGCTGCTTGTATACAAAGAAATGGAGCCATTTATTGGTGGAGCGTTGCTGACTCGCAAGCTTCACACTACTACAAAACCAGGCCCCTGTACTGCACCGACTGTACCGCAATGGCACAATGGGCATCTGCAGGTCTGCAGGCCAGCTGACAGTTTCTGGGATCACTGCCACTCGCTTCAGTCCAGCACAATGCTGGACGCAGCACGACTCGATCAACTTGGTGCTGACGGTGCCACTCGTTTTGAAGCCACAATGGATGGCGTGTCAACCACTGCCAATCATAAAATGCTTACTTCTGACAATGCTTAAGCTTCTTGCCTTAACTCATCTCCCCAATTGTCTTTACAGCACGCAGTATTACATTAGCTAGCGACACATTGAACCTTTGCCTTTGGCTCGGGTTAGTCCAAAAAGCAGTCCATGGGCGTGAGAAAATCATTCTAAATAACCGTTGTGCGGTGTTTAGACATAGAATGTGCGGGTGGTGGTGGTGAAAAACTTTTATTGATGAGAAGGCCAAAAGTAAAAACAAATAAAAAAATTAAAAAGCAGCATTGTGGGCGGCCTTCAGGCTGCCGGTTGTGGCGTCCAGGCCATGCCTAGTCGCGATGTCCTCCGCCCAGTTCACCAACCGGAGTTGGATATCCGGCTCGGTGCTGGACAAAGCAGCCTCCCACTGCTGCGGATTGCTTAGGCGCCAAGAAGCAGGGGGCAAGTGTGCCGGACAGGAGAATAGGACGTGAGTGTAATCGGCGCGGGAGCCGTCACATAAGCGTCAAGCCGGCGAGTGCGTCCCGGGGTGGAAGAGGGCAAGACGTGCGGGAGTAAGATAGTAGAACGTGCGGGAGTTTTTTTCTATTCAAATACTAGATAGAACTTTACTGGAACCAACAGACCAGTTCAAATTAAGTGATCTTGAATTATTGGGACATCACTGTAAAATATAGGCTGATATCCGTGGCCCATGGGCAGCAATGCTGTGTTTGCAGTGCACCATTAGAATGTTGATTTCGAGTTGAACTTGCCTCGTATTGTAGCTCCCCTACATACGCGATGCTTGGCAGTAGTCACATTTTGTGATAGATACAATTTTGATGACACTTTATTTTAGCAGTTAGCATTTTGCATGCAAGACAAGTTGATGGTGCTGTTTCTTTCGCTGGCGGTGGTGATACGCTTTTGCCCGCAGGCTGTCTTTGTACCGATGGCGCTTGAAAAACAAAAGCAGACACTCACAAAATGCATTCGCTTGAAATCGCTTAACTTTCTCTTCTTCATAATTTCGCAAAAGAAATGACGATAGGTGGATTTCCGTGGTGTTATAGGCAACGAACTGTATCGCAGTGTACCGTGGCAGCCAGAGGCTAGTTCCAAGTTGAACTTGTGTTGGTAGCTCATGTTCATGCTAAAGGGTTGAGTGGTTCTCGCTTGTCAGAAAAAATCCACTTTGCACCTCATTTAATTCCAACTTACCTTATTTGCACAATCTAACATGCATCCTTTTTTAAAAAAGGTGTGTTCAAATTTGCAAGCGTATTACAATCGTAACTAATTGTACTCGAAATCAAAAACGAAACCGATACTTACTAAAAAAAAAAAAAAAGGCTCAATGCAAGCTAACTAGCCACACTACCATCGGACGGGTCGTCTGAAGAAGGTGACGCTCGGAGACATCGCAAGATGGGTTCATAATGCGTGGAATTCGCTCCTGCAGGCGATGGCTGCACGAGCCTTTAAGAAGTGTGGCATCTTTAATGCATTAAATCGGACTGAAGATGACCTTCTGTGGTCGGTAAACAGCGAAGAGGAGGTGTCATCGAACTCCGATAGTGACTAGCCACTAAGGTTCAGCTGCGTGTGTGTCTGTGTGCCTTTGCATATTCCATAACATAGTTTCGAACCGGTATATGTCAACTCAGGTTTTGATGTGCACATTAGAAACGGCACCAATTTATTTTTGGGAATATTTTGGTGGTAACATAACTGCGCATTACTATCGGTGGCGCAGTAGAATCGTGCCAATACGGTAATTTATTAGCTATAAGCGATGTTTGTCTCGTCGCCAGCAGTGATGCACACCCAACCGGTACACGGCCAACCCGCCTATGAGCAGTTGGCCATGCCTCAATCTGCGCTGATATCGCACAGCTTCACGGTCGTCCATTGGTCGGACCCATTTTCTTACCACAGGGAATTTTGCGAAGCAGAAAAACATCCATGACATCTCCACATTATTACAAAATTGTTGCATTTGTTTTTAGGGTCGTAATCACAGCATTTGATAGAACAGCTATTCTGGCACCAAGCCTGTGCATGTTTCAAATTACTCTGTTTCTTTTGCCATTGATATCAGTTATCACTGTTGCCTGCGCCTGTATACAGCAAGAGAAAAAATTTTGCTGATAGAAATTGTTTTTTTTTTAATTTCCAGACGTTGGCTGCAAGTATAGATACTTCAGATACTAGGCTTTCCATTGTGCCAAGAAAATGGGAGTGCTTGAAAATCAGTTGTCCGTCCATTTTAAAAAGAAGCAGGGGACATAAATTTTCCCAATATAAACTTACAGACCATGTTTCTGTGTGTGTGCGGGCTTGTATATGTGCATTTACATGTGCATTATCAGCATCACACATGCACAGGGTGTTCTAGCCACACATGCGCCCATCTCTAATTAATAAAGATGGGAGATTTGATATATGTTGTCACTTTTGCTGGTGAATATTTCTAGCAGTGGCAGAGCATCAGAATTTGTATAGTATTTGCCAATAATTATAATTTTGAAGAACTTTTCCTGTTGTATGCATGTTCAGAAACCTTTCTTCTTTTTCCTTTGTGCGTTATCACTGATCACTCGGGCAGCAGTTGCTGGTTTTATTGCATTTAGAAATTTAATCTGCAGACATCTGTAAGAAGGCATCCAATTTTACGCACTTCACTCATCTTGATACATAAGAATGAAAGCATTTGCTCGTACTGCACAGCAGTGGCAATCAAGCAGTCAGCAAAGGCATGTGTGTTTAACTTGGCCATGCATTGACGAAGTATTTCAAATATTACATTGCATGCTACTCTATGCATGCGTGGTTTGCAGTCACCAGAACATCGAGTGTTGCTGAGGTGCCTGGGCAGACAAAGCAGTTCAAGCGATCTGGGAGCTCACCAGAGTTTTCTGCCAAGGTAAGTGGAACACGTGCATAGTTATGCTAGTGATTTCACTTTTGTTTGCGATTGGTTGTCTTCAGGCTGACCGTCCTCAAGTGCCTTCCTCTGCTTCGTCAGATGTTTCTGATGCACCAATTGACGTGGTGTCAAAGTGCAAGAACTACTCACGAGACACTCTCCTTCAGTTGTCACACTCACCATTTGCCACACAGATGCCACCAGATTTCCCTTCATTGGACCCTGAAGTGGCAAACTTAATGGTGAAGCAGGTATGTATGGAAGCACAGAACATTTCATGAACCAGGATATCCTTTTCAGAAGAGATAATTAAGAATATAATTGCCTTCCTTCTGAATATGAACACTGCTTTCGTGGTTTCTTTCATCCCCTTCTTTTTATTATTGTACGTGCCTTAACGTTACTCTGGAAAGGTCATTTTATAGTTTATAGTTGACATTAAAATATGCTTTTAGTGATGTCTAGGGGTATGTGAGCAGCAGTTTTTAACACCAAATCAAATAGAATGAAATCGTGTTAAAAGTGAATCGAATATTGAATATTTTTGAGATAGTTTGCAAATGATGTACAGTTTTGTTACCATTCATTCGAGGTGTGCGAACACAAAGTAGATTTCAAATCGAATGTTTAATGAAGTCAAGACAAAAAACCGAATATCCAATTGAATATCGGGAAATTTAGCACAAATGTTTGTGCTTCCAAATTTTGTGCAAGAAGCAGTGCTGCACATGCTCAGGAGGCTAATCACATTACTTAACAAGAATCTTGCTAGCTGTCAGTAACTCGGGTATCTATGAGTCGAGGTGCATAGTATGCTCTACTCTTATTAAAGGAAACAACAAATTAGCACGCCAGCACTGGTAACAACTCAGTTCGTATACGAAGGTCTGAAAAATATTTTTTAGCGATATAATGTCTGTCTAATAGAATTGAGTGCTTTTCTCCCTCTGAAGGTGAAGAAATAGCGAAGATGCCTTATACCCCTGACACACGGGCAAAACTAAAGTCCTTTCCAGTAAACCCCTTTTGCTACTCTGAAGGACCCTTTGCAGAAAGGAGTTGCGGCGATGACACACGGCACCGCACTGAACTTCTTTAGGTAGTTCCTCAGATGAACGCTGCAAGAAAAATAGCGCTGGCTGTTAAAGCCACAAGAGAGAAAACATTCTTAAAAAGCTGTGTATTTAATTACACTTAGCTACTGTAGAACCTAAAAATATATTTTTTTCATTGTTGATGGCTAATAATGCTTATAGTCGTTTATTTTATTCGCGTTTTTGCGTTGCTAGCTGCCGTTTAACTTGGTCCAGCAACTATGTGCAGCCGGTGTTTTACTGTGCGTGCTGTTTATTCTGGTGATGCCCACGTTTCTGTCGTCCTTTCTCACGTCTTTGTCGTCCCTTCCTTTGTGCGCACAGGCGTAACGCGTTTTATTCAATATGTTATTCCAACAACTGTGGTTTCTTCTGGGTATTTCCTGCGGGCGCTGATTGTGCAGTCTCCATCTCGGGACGTGAACACACCACATGCGCACAGCAAACGACGACGACACTGCCGGAATACAACATGGCGGCACTAGCGACGTTATGCGAGCGTTTGAGAGTATAGCTAGAGGAAATCTTCACTATTCGACAAATTGTATTACCGCTAACAATTAAAACATTTTCGCAAGGTAAAGAAAATACCTATGGGCACCGTAGTTGTGTGGCAGGTTTCCTTCTATTGACTAGTTGTGCACGCTGTGTGCGAGAGTAACTCCTTTTCCGCTCGAAAAGTAGTTGCGCGATCTCCTTTCCCGAAAAGGAACTTTGCCGTAAAGGAGATACTCTTTTGTTGTGTGTCACTGCACTTGAACGCCTTTCCTGTAGATGTCCTCTTACCTAAAGGACTTTAGAGTGCCCATGTGTCAGGGGTATTATATACCAATGGACGAGAAGAAAGGGGGTTAACCGAGGGGCCTGATTTTTATTAGTCATATCAGAAGAAGCCAACAAACACTGACACCAAGGACAACATAGGGGAAATTACTTGTGCTTTAATAAATGAAATAAAGAAACAATAAATGAATGGAAATTAAAGTGAATGAAAAAACAACTTGCCGCAGGTGGGAACCGAACCCATAACCTTCGCATTTCGCGTGCGATGCTCTACCAATTGAGCTACCGTGGCGTCGTTTTCCAATCCACTTTCTTGGGTATTTATGTGTCCTAGTAGAACCCTGGGAGTGTTAGCCAGCACCACCATTCACAGACCTTGGCGGCGGACGTGAAACGTCCTTTTTGCCACAGGCGTCACGAGAACGTGATCTTTTTTTTTTTTTTTTTGGTGAAGGCAACTGGTCAATAAACCCACATATGCTACCTGAAGGCATCAATGTTGCCGGATTCGAGACCCTCGTTATGTAATCAATGAGAAGGTTGTGGGTTCGGTTCCCACCTGCAGCAAGTTGTTTTTTCATCCACTTTAATTTCCATTCATTTATCGTTTCTTTATTTCATTTATTAAAGCACAAGTAATTTCCCCTATGTTGTCCTTGGTGTCAGTGTTTGTTGGCTTCTTCTGATATGACTAATAAAAATCGGGCCCCTCGGTTAACCACCTTTCTTCTCATTGATTACATAACGAGGGTCTCGAGTCCGGCAACATTGATGCCTTCAGGTAGCATATGTGGGTTTATTGACCAGTTGCCTTCACCCCCCCCAAAAAAAAGATCACGTTCTCGTGACGCCTGTGGCAAAAAGGACGTTCCACGTCCGCCGCCAAGGTCTGTGAGTGGTGGCGCTGGCCAACACTCCCAGGGTTCTACTAGGACACGTAAATACCCAAGAAAATGGATTGGAAAATGACGCCGCGGTAGCTCAATTGGTAGAGCATCGCACGCAAAATGCGAAGGTTGTGGGTTCGGTTCCCACCTGCGGCAAGTTGTTTTTGCATCCACTTTAATTTCCATTCATTTATCATTTCTTTATTTCATTTATTAAAGCACAAGTAATTTCCCCTATGTTGTCTTTGGTGTCAGTGTTTGTTGGCTTCTTATATACCAATGTGGTTTTCAGTTTAATAGTGGGCCATACTGTGCTTAATGGCAATCTTCTGTTGTTTAGAAAGTATTGCTTTCCAGTTTTATTGCAGAAAACAGGAGGGTTCTTACATCTTTATGGCAGGTGGTTTCTGTAGGTTATCGTAAGCTTGTTAAGGCCAATCTGCATGGCAGACAAAAGGGGGGAATGCACGTCACGTTACTCAGTAGCGCTCAGCGTGGTCATCGGCGCCAACAGCAAGAAGTTCTCAAATCGGAAGGCCCACAGAAAGATCCCCCCCCCTCTTTTCTTGGCTGTTGGCGTCATCATCCGTATCCATCTGGCATCTGTGTAAACGCATCTACAGCCAGGGGTTAGTGCCCTGTCACATGATATTGTGGCGCAGGTGAGATGTAGGTGAAGGATATATTTCCAGAATATTTACAAAGAAAGCTAGGGCAATAGAAAATATCCGATAAGGCTCACGTGCAAGCATCCTCATCTTCGTCTTCATTGCCCTGCAAAGCCTAGCATTCATCCATCCATGTTCAGATCGCTCTGCAACATCACCCTCCAGCAGCACAAGTGCCGTCCTGGCAGCACCTTGTAGGGCCCTGTGTGACACGAGAGGAGCTTCTCTGATAGGCCAACGCGGTGGCATGGTGACCATAGGAGGACCAGAGAGCCAAGCGTGAAGTGCTCACTTCTGTGTCTGCTGTCGAAATTGGACTTTTTGGGATTCGTTCGAAGCACAGGGTTGGTCGTGGACAAGTTGACAAGCTGCACGGGCTCGAGCAATGACGCTACTGGCGTATTCAGTAGGCAAGTGAGGAGCCAACGAAAGGAGAGTCTCGAATGGCAATGCAGGATATCGGCCAAACAGTAAATAAAATGGTGAATATTCAGCGGTGTCATGCCGTGACGAATTGTACGCGAAGGTAACAAATAGTAATGTGCTGTCCCAGTCACGGTGATCAGATGAAGCATACATGGCCAGCATCTCAGTTAGTGTTTGGTTCAGGCGCTCGGTCAATCCATTCGTTTGTGGATGATAAGCGGTAGTGAGCTTATGTTCAGTAAAGCAGGCGTGAAGGATGTCATTTACCACTCTTGAGATGAAGTACCTCCTGCAGTCGGTGAAAAGCTGCTGAGGATCACCATGATGGAGAATTACGTCGTAGAGGAGAAAGTCAGCGATGTCTGTAGAACGGCTTGTCGGCAATGCCCTGGTGATTGCGAAGCGCGTGGCCGAGTCTGTCGCGACCGCAACCCATTTATTTCTCGAGATGGACATAGGGAAAGGGCCTATAAAAGGTCAAAGCCGACGCGGAAGAATGGCTCTGCAGGTATATCAATAGGTCTGCAGGCAGCGCTGAAGGGCGCTTGCGGCACTGGCAGCCTTCACAAGCATTCATGTCGTCGCTTGTTTACGCCAGCACCAATGCCGGATGCTGTGGTAACTATGCGAGACACCTACATGACCGGCAGTTGCGTCGTGAAGCTGGTGAAGAAGGCTGGAGCGTAGATGGAGAGGTAGGACAAGCAGCAGCTCTGGGCCATCTGAGCTGAGGTAACGACCATACAGAACATTGTCGTGTAGTTCAAATAGGCGAACAGAATGGTCTGGTGATATAGAGGTTAGAGGGTCGATGGTGAGCCGTAAAGATGTGTCTCGTCACTGCTCAGTGGGGATATCATCTGAAGCAAGGATAGACAGTGTGCAGGCATCTAAATCAGGGTCAGTGAGGTCGGGAGCATCAACAGGGTGGCTTGACAAGCAATCTGCATCTTGGTGCAATTGTCCAGGCTTGTAGTGCACAATAAACGAGTATTCTTGGAGCTGTAGTGCCCAGCGGCCAAGACTTCCGAACGGATCCTTGAGCGACGAGAGCCAGCAGAGGGCATCATGGTCAGTAATCACAGAAAATGTTTGGCCTAGCAAGTAAAGTCTAAATTCAGTGACAGCCCTTACTAAATAAAGCCAGGCACTCGTGTTCAGTGATGGAAAAGTTCCATTCGAGTGATGAAAGAAATCAACTGGCGTAGGCGATGACATGTTCCTTGCCGTGCTGTTTTTGGCCAAGGACAGCCCCAGTTCCATAACCACTGGCATCGGTGGGAAGTTCTGTAGGTGATGAGGGGTCGAAATGGGCCAGTATAGTATTGGTGGTGTAGTGAGTAGGTGGATGAGGGCAGAAAACGAACCTGCTTGTTCAGGTCTCCACACGAAAGGAACCTGCTTCAAGAGTTCAGTAAGAGTGCAGGCGATGTCTGTGAAATTTCGGGCAAAGCGATGAAAGTAGGAAAGTAATCCTACAAAACTCCAGGCGTCGTTGGCTGAGCATGGCACGGGAAATGGTTGCACTGCTTGCACCTTGTCGGGAGTCTGGTTGAACACCGGCAGCACTGACCAGGTTATCAAGCATAGTCATCTGGCGTCGCCCGAAATGACACTTGGCAGAGTTCAGCTGAAGATTGGCTCGATGGAAGACGGCAAGAACGGCTGATAAATGGGTAAAGCGGCTGTCAAACATAGGCAAGCAGACAATGACATCGTCTAAATAGCTTAAACAGATGGACCAATTATGTCCCCGAAGCAGAGAATCCATCGTACGTTCGAAAGTTGCTGGGGCATCATACAGTCCGAACAGCATGACCATGAATTGGTACAGGCCATCTCGCGTAATAAAGGCAGTTTTTACGTGGCTCATAGGATCGACTGGAATCTGTCAATAGCCAGACCGAAGGTCGATGGACGAAAAATATTGGACTCTATAAAGGCAGTCGAGGGCGTCATCAATGCGAGGCAAGAGGTAGACGTCTTTATGAGTTACTTTGTTCAAATTCCGATAACACAGAAATGCCAGTTGCCATCCTCCTTTTTCATGAGCATGACGGGGGAAATCGACGGGCTAGACGAAGGTTTGATGATGTCTTTTGCATACAATTTTGTCGACCTAGTTCTGGATGACTTGATGTTCGTAATGAAATACGCTGTATGGATGCCGGTGTATAGGGTTGGCGTCACTAGTGTTTATTTGATGAGTCACGACAGATGTTTGGCCTATAGGGCAGCCATCAAAATCAGAGATGTCGCGATAGAATGACAGGATGCGGTAGAGATGTCAAGCTTGCGCCTGGATCAGCTTGGGAGCAATCATCTTGTTAATGTCGTCGAGAGACAAAGGAGTGAAGTTGACGGAGCAAGAAGGCTGTGAAACATCTGCATCCAAAGCGGCAATCTTGCTGGGGTCAAGTACGGAAATGGTGGCCAGCGACAAGCCTTAAGGAATAATAACCTTAGTCATCAGCTGACGTTGGGAAAGGGAACGACCTCTGTATTGTCATCAATGGAAATAGTGTGAGCAAGGGCGACATCGTGGCCTAACAGAACACTGATAATCGGAGACAAGACGTAGTTGCCATCGGGCATATCACGTGAAGACGTTAAAGTAACATATGTAGCAGCTTGAGACGGCAAGTGAACGGGATGGCAAGAGCATAAGCATGGTGGTATGCCGGCTGGAATATCAAGAAGGTGGGGCAGCTCAACCTGACGAGCACCGGTCACACAATCAATGAGGGCAGAATGGCTGGACAAAAAAATCGAAGCCGAGGATCAGATTACGGGGGCACGTCTCAATGGCGGCAAATTGGACTGAAGTGGGATGACCAGCAATGCAGACGCGGGCAGTGGACATCCCAAGAATGGCAGGAGTCCCTCCATCAGCGGTGCGAAGCATGCGGAAAGCGGAAGGCGTGATCACTTTATGAAGGCGACGACGGAGATCTGCACTCATTACAGAGGTATGCACCCCACTGTCAATGAGTGCTGAAATAGCGACGCCATCAACATCAGCGTCTCACAGGCTTCGTCTCGTCGGCAGCCTTAGAGGAGGATTTGTGGTGCTGGTGACCGCACGGTGACGGTGAGTGACTATATCCTTGTGGGACCATCGGCGTTGGGGAAATACAAGTGTATTGAAGGTGGGAAGCAGTTGGCTGTCTGGATGGCAGTAAGGGGTTGACGGCGTTCAAGGCAGCGAGGGCCAGTAAGTGATGCAGTAACGGCCGACGTAGCTGATACGGTGAGAAAGCGTATCGGTTGATTGTCAGAGGTTCTCCACACAGCAGGGTCGTGATATTGTGTAGGAAATTGCTGCTCTCGACAGGATAGGGGCAGATGCTATGAAGTTTGTGTTGGGCTGGCCACGGTGCAAACAGAGTGAATGCCTACATTGGCAAGCTCCTGCCGTGCAATGGCTTGGACATGGGGAGTCATAATCGAGCTCGAGTCATCGGTGTGAACTGGGGCAGGGGTCATGACCTCAAGTTTACGGCGCACAATCCGTGTCAGCCGTTCTGATGGAACTGACGGCTATGCTACCAAATGGTCTTCGCAAGAGGACATTGCCACCGTATTGGGAAGCCGGACAAACGCTTGGCCATCACGCCGGCTTTTAGCCTGCTCAAAGCGCCGGCACTCCTTTATAATAGCGTCGACTGTAGAGAAATTTTTGCACATTAAAAGGTTGAAGGCATCATCGGCGATCCCTTTCAAGATATGCCCCACCTTGTCATCCTCTGTTATCTCGGCATTGGCCTTTTGGCATAGCAATAACACATCTTCTATTCACGAGACGTAGTACAAGATGTAGGGTTTTGTAGACATCTGCACACGTAACATGAGCATCTTTTTTGGTGCGATCTTTCAGCCAGTGGGCTTCCCTAACAAGTCTCGTAGTTTTTCTTTGCAGATGTCCCAGCTCCCGATCTCAGCTTCGTGGTTATCGAGCCATACTTTCGCAGAGCCTTTGAGATAGAATATATTTGCCAACATAGGGTAGGGCCCCATCGGTTGTTAGCACTCACGCGTTCATACTCTGCCAGCTGATCTTCAACGTTCGCTTCACCGGAACGAACCGCAGAACATGCCATGATCCTGGAGTTACACCAGCATGACCGTTGAAGTGGCAGGCACTGATGTAGGCTCCGCGTCTTCTGCCATTGCAGACAGATGCCCAAAACGACGACCGCTGGGCAGTTCCGTTGCAAGACATGATGTACCCCGTACGTCCACCACAGTGTGACAGAGGCGAGAGAGAGAGAAACATTTATTTCAACCATCGAGGTTGTTGCTCTTGAGGTCAAGTGGGTGGTGTCCTCATTCCAGGGCTCCACTGACCATGGCTGCTCGACAAACTTGCTGGACAAGCGCAGAGGCGAGATGTAGGCGAAGGATATATTTCCACAGTATCTACAAGGAAAGCTAGGGCAAGAGATGTCTGATCCGGCCCATGTGCAAGTGTCCTCATCGTCGTCTTTATCGCTCTGCCAAGCCTTGCATTCATCCACATATGGATCGCTGCATAACAATATTTTCGAGCCAGCTATGTAAATCCAAAGCTAGTATTCAAAGCTCAAAGCTATGAAAAAGTGAGCGTTGTACGCCTACGAACGGCGTTCGGAATTAGGGGCCACCGTATGGTATTTTTCAAAGAGGGCAGCCGTGAACATCGACAGTCATCTTATGCACTTGTTTTCATTGGCGAGGCGGTTTGTCGGCTTTCTAAGGATCATGCAATCATTGTAAATAGATCTGTGTTCATTCGGTAGCCTTAACTTTACTCGCCGACAGCCGACGACGCAGAAGCTCTCATTAGTCCTAACAAGCTAGACAGTGTGGCGAAATGGTGTGGTCGGGACGAAAATTTGCTGCCGGCCGATATGACAATGGGCCACAAACCGTCACGGAAAGCTTGTCGCTAATATCTTCTTACTGGTGGCTTATCAGTGATCAGTCGTGAGATCACACATACGAGTTAGATTCATGGCTGTTGAAGCGACGTTTGGGTCCGTGGTCGACCAGCTGGCAACTACTGCAAGCATGCATGCCAAGTTCGTCTGTGTGCTCGCATGTAGGTGGAAAGCTGGGAACTGCGCGAATCTATGAAACTTGTGTATTCACTGCGATCAGCGTGCCTTCTGGTGACTAATTGGCCCGATCTTCACACATGCTTCCATGCTTTCCTCACGCGCTGCTTTTGTTGTGCCCTCTGTTCGCATAGCGTTAAATCATTTCAATCGGTCTGAACGACCTGGGCAAACCTTATACCGATAAAGATTGTGCGCCGTAGGAATGCTGTGCGCATCGGGGCATCGACCTGCATGGCCGAGTCATTCACCTAAGGTACTGATGTTCGAATAATCGAATTTTAGATGTTGGATTCGCGAATCGAATTATTCGAACATTCACTATTCGATTCGAAATCGAGTATTTGTACATCAAACAATTTTGACATCCTGGTAATCGGAACAGTAGAAAGTTTGCCATTACACTGCACATTATAAAGGGTGCATGAAAGCACAAAGGAAGCATTGGGAATGACAGCAGATTATTTGCTAATTTGGGGCTCTTCGGAAAATATGTGGTCATGCATTATTATGTGAAGTTTATAAAGGTAACCTTGTGGACCAATTAATAAAACACCTTTTCCCTAGCTCAAAATTGTTGTGGCAGATGGCGCCAATATTGTAATGAAGTATGTTACAATGAAACATATCCTGATTTAGTTTAATGAGAGGACATTGGTCCTAAATTTAAGATACAGTGAAACCTCATTAAACCGTAGTTGGCCGGAGCTCGGAAAAAGTATGTACTAAACAGTAGCACTGCTTAACCAAAATAGCATGAGATCGCCCACTTACCTAAAACAGAAGAGTTACAAAAACAGAAGAGAGAGTGTGATGAAAGGGGAAAAAACGTCCAGTATTTATTTACTTTGCGCGGCAAAAGTGTTATTTTCGTTTGATGCCGCGGCGGCTCAGCAGCAACAACAGCAGCCTCAAACTTACTGAAGCTGCGAGCCAGCTTTTCAACCAGCCCCCTCTTCTCGGCAAACCCTCACATTGCAGCTTCCTCGTTAGTGTTGCATATTCTCCGTGCGCGGGCGCAGTAGTGTTGCAGAAGTTGCGGGGCACCTTTTCATTGCATGGTGCTGTTCTTGTCGCGACGATTGCATTCGTGAGGCTGACGTAATGCACAGCTTCTACCACTGTCGGGCCTGAATCGCCCGTGCTGTCGCTTTCCGTGTCATCCTTATCACTGTCGCTAGGCGAAACTTCGGCGCAACAGTGGCAACGATGGCGAAAAGTCGAACCTCGCAGCCGACATCTCTTCGCGGTCACAGCAGTGCTGCCATGCAACTTCTTGACATTCCAAATGCCACGCACCGTAGTCAACACTAGACCCATGTCGCGTGCCAGCGCCGACTTCTTCGTGTCACGTTCGACAGCACGAACGATGTCTAATTTTTCATTTATGCTGAGCACCCAGCGTCTTTTTTATCTGAGCTTCGGCATGACGCGAATCCTCGCTTACATGACGCCAGAACGCTCTTTGGGGCGGCGCCGAAATGATGTTGATGTTGATGTGGCTTCACGCGCAAACGCACAGGGCGCTTGGAGGCCGTTGTTCAGATCTCTGAGGCTTGTTGTTCTGCCGGGCCGCCCGATGGAGACAAAGCACCACAGTGTTTGCACGACGAAAAGTGGAAACACTACGTGTTAACCGATACGTATGCAATAAGCTGGTACGGTTTATGCGGATAGAAAACGCATTATGTTTAATGCCCACTGAGTCGGGGATTTGACTTTACTACTTTTAATACGAAACTACTGTTTAAGTGGGCACGGTTTAACGAGGTTTTACTGTAGTACCAAACAATACCCACTGCCAAATGTTGTATCTAAAGAACATCTTATTGTAAGTGATTGTGTTTAGCCAGAAAAGTCCGGCTAGTGATGCAGCATTACTTTATATTCACTGTCACTAGGATGAAATATATAGCATTTTTGCTTCTACTTCTTGTTTGATTGTGTGCAGTCAATGACAAAGTATTCGAAAGTATTCGTATATTGAAATAGGGACTTTTTGATTTGAGGACCTAATCGAGTAAGACAATATTCGATTCACTATTCAAAAGATTCAAATATTCAAAATTTTTAGTGGGGACATTTTGAAATGTTGCAATTTTGATCATGCTTTTTTTTAAGCATTTGAGGCATATAAATCTCATATTACTCCTGCTTTATCACATGAATTCATATTCGAAAGTTCCTAGATTAAAGCACATGTGACCAAACCTGAAGAAATGTTGCTTGGCCTGTTGGTGCAAGATAATAAATTATTAAATCTCAGCATGAAACTGATGACCACAAAAGAAAGAACGCATAAATGGCACAGCACCTCTTCTGTGTGTTTTCCTTCATGGTCATAGTGTCGAACCCTTGGAAAGTGAAGGTGACTGCCTTCTGGATTACCACAGGAGACCCACCATTATGTTTATATGGAAGTGGCAGGCGCAGGCAGGCAGGGAAGAAAGCTTTAAAAAAATAAGTAAAATGTTTATTGGGTGAACCTTAGTCTGCGAAAGCAAGGCACCTTGGCAGTGGTAGCTACTGACAGCATAGCCAGCAGTCAGTGAGTCGAATGGCACTGTGGGCTTTTGGCTCCTTGGGTATTTACTAGGGGTGCGTGAATAGGGATTTTTGAGGCTGAATCGAGTGTGAATCAAATAGTACCAGAAGCGAGTTGAATCGAATAGTTTTTAAATAGTGTTTAAATAATGAACGGCTCACAATTTATATAAAATGATGCTCACATCCTGGTATTCTTCAAGTTAACAACATTCTATCATTAAATGCTCATGGTATGTTATGAAGCGTAGTATAGTAAAAGCAGAAATGGAGCATTAGCAGCAAACAAGTAGTTTCTTTGCATTCACAGGACTCTTCAGAGAGTGTGAATTACCGCTGTATATATAGCTTGTAAAGTATGGCTACCAAAGCGACGTACCTGGGGGGCTATTCTGCAAGTCTCCACCTGACATGTCCATTTCGTCTATTTCTGAAGCTCTGATTAGCTGTGCTTTGTTACACGTCAGAAGGAGACAGGCAACCACAGCCAATCAGCACTTCATCAGCAGACGAAATGGTCATGTCCACTAGGTGGACACTTACAGAATACTCCCCCCCCCCCCCCCTCCTCCCCTGCTCCACTATGCAAGTCCTTATGTTTTATGTCTATACTATGCCTGTGGGGGTGAAAATTTACCGTACTTTTGCTCCTATTTTATGTTTAATTAGGGGCAGTTGACATTTTGAAATATTCGAAAAGTATTCGAAAAATATTTGCATTTACGAATAGTGACTATTCGATTCGTTATTCTAGAGCTTCAAATATTCGCACACCTCTATTAGTTACAGAGGATTATCTTGTTCTCAATCAACCAATGGTAATCATGAAAATTTAAAAGAAATGCTGCTGGCATCGTGTACATTCCCTACTCTAGGACCTACAACACTTATTGTCTAATGACATTCTGATACTATGTGTTTATCACATATAGGTAAGTGAAATCTTGATAACAGAGATAAATGTAGAGGAGAAGAAAAAACCGTCATCATAAAGAAATGTGACTGTAGGGCCCAACAATAGATTTTAGTCAGTTTGCATATGTGTGCTCTCAGAACTTTGGAAAGTGCTTGCATTTGTGTTCAATTCTTTTTTTTTTTTTTTTTTGTGGCCTATTATATGCCATAGCTCCTGAATGTGTGTTTCTGCCCTCTGCCTGCCTTTGCTTAATGCATATGTTAGCTTGCATGTTCTTTTCTGTGTTGTTCAGGCACTTGTTGCTGCTATATGTTTTTCCATTCTTTCGTTTAATTATTTATTATTATTATTTTCTTCGTCTTTTTTTTTTTAATTTTCTTTGCAAACACCACATGAAAGAACTTCCTTAGGCAGCTAGGCATGAGCATGTATTGCTACTGCGTTTTTTTTTTGTTTTTTTTTTTTTAGATTTAGAAGAAACAGTTTTATTGAACTGTAGTACTGTACACAAGAGAGTAGGGTATCAAGCTTTATGTCGTTATTGGATACTTTCCAAGCGAAGCTTGTATTGCCTCACTCGTGTCGGCATCGGTGTTGGTGTTTCCGTATGAAAAAACTCAAGCCACGCGAAAATAAGTCCTTGTCGGGCTGTGGATTCAAACCACTGACCTCTGGGCTGCAAGACCACCATGCTAACCGATTCAGCCACTGTGAATTCATCATACGCATCCTTTAAAGCGGGGTTTTATATGCATGAAGAAGTAGACGCAGCACAAGACGCGAGCCAATTACAGGCATCCCCTCCCTCTAGAGAAGGGAAAGGGCGTGATCACGTGCTCGCTCGCCTCATGCCCGCCGTTTACCGCCAGTTCAGGCCCTGCAGTCTGATGGGGAGGCCGCGTTTGGTTCGTTTTGCCGAAGAGCTGGCTGCGTTGAAGGAATGGCAGTGGGAGCGTGCCGCGCATCGTGCGTTTGACCTAAGAACAGGCGACATTTCATGAATGCCACCAGGAACTCGCTCGAGAAAGGACTCGTCGTCGAAGTGCCGACCTCGCCCGTGAGGGAGCGCGAAGCCAAACCGTTACGACAACGAAGAGCTGCGGATACTGAGCTTTGTTGGCACCCCTCCTCACAGTAGTGAAATGGCGGTCAACTTTTTCTTTTAAGATCTAGCTTTTGTTAGCTCATTCCTCAATTTCATGTGGGCGGTGTCTGCAGAGAGAGAGAGCAGTGCAGCGCAGACCATAGCAGCTTGCCAAAAGGGACTTCCATCGGTGGAAGTGCACACCCACCATCGAGAGGAGAGTTCAGTCACGGAATGCAACACTTAATTCCCTGCAAGACCACACGATGGTCTTGCCTTCCGTGCCTTCCAGACAATAGAACTCCTCGATTTTGCTTGCAGTATTGTGGAAGTTTTGTCGCGTTCCGACCTAATTTCTCTCTTCGTGAGTCAGTGTGGGCACAGGTATGTTATGCAGCATCACATTAACGAGGTAGTGTTTACAGGAGTGCCAGTGGTGGTGGCTTGCTCGGTATGCTGTTGCGTGCCCAACTGTGCCAGTATGTGCTTAAAAAGCCCGTGAGCACTGAAGCGTTATAGAGGAGCGTGGTAGTTTAAACCAGAATACTATAACACATTCTTTACACTGAATTCTCATGGAGGTAGCAGGACCTTTAGACCCCCAAGCAATGTGGCAAGCTTGAAATTGGGAGCGAAAACGCCTAACTCACACCACAGTTAACGCTTGAACATTCGCGTTTCATACTTGTAACCATCGTGCGAAATTTAGAAAAAAGAAAATGTTCTCTTTATTTTGCAGCATAAAAATGTTTCAGGGTTGTTATAAGTTGTTTTGCTATCTTGCATTGAGCAGCGCTCAGCTGAAGCATGTAGTAGGATTTTTATAACTGGCAGTTCATCAAGGGGCATACGAATTTGATTTTATTAAGTCAGGCTTTGCTTTGCTTTTCGTTGAGTTCATATCATTGAAAATATCATTTTAGTGCATGCCAATACAGGTCCTGTAGCAGCATTTGTACTGCATGTCTTCTGTGGCATTGTTTTGAAATCTTCGCGTGTGGTGTGCTTGAATTCCAAACAGTCTTCTTTTCCAAACTGCATGCTTGTCCACTGCATATGTTTGCCATATGTTTGCTTGAATAGTGCATCCATTATGAAATATCTCACTTGCTTGATGCATTGTGAAATGTGCCCCTCCTTTGTTTTTTAGTAGCTATCCTTACCCACCATGTGGCTCAAACCTGTTTTTGCTGCTTTTTGCAAGCTTTTGCTACATTTTGCTTGCTGTCAATTCATGTCTGGTCCCTCTTTGAGCTTATAGTCGAATGATCATGTCAATGTTTGTTGGGCCTGTGCATGTCTTGCACTTTTCTTATGGTCATCCAAGCTTCCAATGTTTCGATGATATTGATTATACTTGTTGTCGAATTTGCTTGGCTAGCATACGAGTGGCGTGGCATATACTAGTTGGTCTGTCAAAGAAAATAAGGTGCTGTCTGAACAGAGCTATGTTTAGTGGCTTCACTGTCATAATTCATTTTCTTCCTATCTTAGCACATCACCCCTTTTGACTCTGATGGGTTCCGGCAACGGATGATGCGTCAGGCCTCAGTCTCCGACTTTGTGTCAAGTTCTCCGGTTTCCTCCACACCACCGCGTTCTGATGTGTTGGAGATGGATGACCCAGGTGTTGCCTGAAGAATATTTCTAACGTGGAATGAAAGCACCTTGTGTTTTTACCATTTAAAAATATATCTAGGTCATAACACTCATTCTAAATGACCTAACAAAAGTTTGTAATATGCTCCTTTTGCTGTGATTTTCTTGGGCATGATTTGTTCCTCAAGGCACTATGTGTAGATCATGCTCTGGGAGGATTACGTAGTCTGGACATAGCTAATAACAGTGAAAACTTTTTTATGGAGTAACTGACAAAATGTATTAGAATGTTTAATCAGGACAACTTCAATGTTTTCCCCAGTGACCTGTGATGCTCTCACTATTATCTTTCTTCACTATCTCATGCTCAAGTGCAGGTGCATGCATTGTGTGCTTTGATGTGTTAATAGCAAAGTTTAATTATTTGTTGCCTGAGTTTTCTTTATGAAATAGCGTTCTTGACAAAAGTGTTGTTTAATTCACATGTTTTACAAAAGTCAAGCTCTGTGGTGTTAGAGGAAAGGGATGGTGTCACGGTGACATCAGAATAGACCACAACAATTACATTAGCACATTATTTCATTACACATGCTAACATGCTGCTTTTAATGCAGAAAGCTGAGAAGTTCAGTAAAAGTTAACAGTTGTAAAAGCAGGCATAAAAATAAATATGAACATGAGATGAAAAGGTATTAGTTGCAGTCATTTTTATGTAAGGCAAACAGGTTGTTACCTCAAGGCTTGAATGAGCACAAGTGGTCTTTGTCAGAACACTGTGCAGGCTTCTCTCACACTACTGCATGAGTAGTTGCACTCACACATTTGAGAATAGTGGAAGTTACGTTCAGATGCAGGAATGAAAATGTGTGTCTTATCGTTAAGGTGCATTATAGCAGTGCTGATTGTAGTAGCATGTGTGCCAGCTAGCCTTTGGGTTTCTTCTGCTAAGAATTGGAATGCCTGAACCGCTATGTTCAGGATAAACACGTGTGTCCATAGTTGACAGGTTGGCGCTGCTGTTTCCGGCGCATGCCCACATAGTTTTGGTTCTTTCTTCCGTGCCACATTTCAAGGGATATTCACCTTCTTTTTGTTGCCTTTTTCATCTCTTGTGTCTGTGATTTTTTACACCTGCTTTTCACAGTCATGAATGCTACTTATATGTGTCCATCCTCAAATCATGTTTTGGCAGCTGAGCCTGAAAGCACAAGTCAGCATAGCACTCCTGCACCATGCCCAAGAACTGTAAAAATGCCATGGTTGGCAGCAAAGAAAGCTTAAAACTGTGCAATATATATTATGTTTTCCACGATGTGTCATCTGAAAGAAAATATTTTCCCTCCCTCCGTGCCGCCTTGCTCCCAGTAATCAGATATGAGCTAAGTATTACTGCTGCTTTACCCTTGTTTTTTTTTACACATACTAAAACTCAACATTGAAAGGCCTTAAATTGGCTAAAGGCAGCAAGTACTTGGACAGCCTGTATATAACATGAAAATAGTAAACAATAATGGTCATGGGATTTGAATTTTTAGGGTGGTACAAATATTAAATTTATTTTGCAAAATATACAATTGAATTCAAAGAGTGCAACAGCTTCTCCCAACTTTGTGAGCAGTAAACTAAGTCACTGACTGAAAATTCAGACTCGGCACGGACCGTCCAAAAGCCAGAACAAATGTGAGAATATAATCGCTTGAAAGTAAGAGTCTTTATTTTACGCATGGCCAAAAAACGCTAGTCAGTGCATTGCTACATGCACCTACACTTGGTCTTCGTTAGTCCACATATGGACTTGGTTAGTCCATATTTCAACATTGTCATGTCGTCACTACAGGTAGACTATTAGTGTATGCTTCGACCATTGTTGTGTTGTCACTGCAGATAGACAAAAGTACAGTCACTACATGGACAGGATCTCCATCCCCTGGCAACTTGAAAAGAGGTACACTGCACTCCGGTCGCCAAAGATTGCTAGTTTTTTCACAACAGTCACTGTCCGGCACTTTGCTCATTGCTGCTCACAACTGTGCAGACATAGAGGGTAGAAGTGGCACCGTTTGAGGCTGCTTGATGATTCATGCGACAAAACTTCATAATAGTAATCAGAGAAGTCGCCCAGGACTGTGTTGCTATTTAACATGAAAGACCATACATTGGATGCTTGGAACTTTGCCCAACAAATTGCCAATGCTGAGTGGTTTGGCTTGGCTTGTCACATGGTTCGTGCTAAGTTGGTGACTACTGAATTGAAAAGGCTTCACTAGTTTCAATTACAAGGAGATTCCAGCGACTGTGCCGGCAACTTGCCTACACAAAAATATAGCTCTTTCTGCTCAACTCGGTGGCTGAATGAGCCCGCAGTCGTGCAGGCAGAATCCATATTATCAAATGGCATGCTGTAAGGTGCCTGAAATTTCGGTTGTCCTTATGTATTAGGTCGATGGGGTCAGTGGCGGTGCCACAAAGCTGTCCAGCGACTGCAGTTACATTTGCAATGAATCTTATATCCTTGCTTGCAATGTGCCTGCATGATTTCCATTCACCAAATAGGGCCTCTTAAAGGCGTCTCCTTAGTGTACCCATGTTTCCAGAAGTCTTTGCTTGATGACAGCTTGTGTTCCTGCTCTGAGGTAATAGAAAACTCAAAATTTTAATCCTTAGTCTTCAGAATGTTTTGTTTGTGTTGCATTTTGTTTGGTTGGTTTACTTATGGGGTGGGCTCTTTTCTGTGTTGAACACCTTCTGATGCACAGGTTCATCGTTCATCGTGTGAAGACTGACACCAAGAGAGAAATGTTGACCATGGCTGCTGAAGCTGAATGCCCAGGACAGGGCTGATCATTGTTCCAAAACAGCTTATTACCAAAGTTCTTAACAAAGTTATATATTCAGAAAGGTTTGCTCTTCACAGTTGCAATTATAGGTTGTGGTTATCTTCTAATGATGGTTTATGTTCTGCAAAAGGCTGCTTTGCTTTACAGTGACTGGAAGAAATGTATTGTGTTTGAATTTAAAAGCATCAGACATGTAGTGTTGACCTAAATGCAAACAACTTAATCAACCTTAAATAAGCTGAAAGACCTTATTTTGCTAAATTGCTGCTTCATCTTTTGCATTTGCTTTCTGTCTGTCTTGATGTCATTTACAATTATGTTGATTGACTGTACTTGTGTACAAGACTGCTGATCTAAATGTGTGCTTTTTTGTGTATGGTGTGTTTTCCTACATTTCTTGAAATTACTTTTTGGGATTGTGTGTCACTATTTATTTTATGTGGGCATTTAAAAGCTGGAATAGCTTTAAAAGAAGCCTTTACATCTTCCATTCATTCTTGAGAACAATTGTATAGAAAAGTAGGATTTACAAACAAAAAAAAGGAGCAAACGATAAAGCTCGCACTGTAGTGACGAGCAGCAGAATCTTTTTCCTCCTGAAACAAGGCAACATATGACATAAAAGAAAGAAGAAAAAAAGGTTGATGAGAAAGGCAAATACCAGCACAAAGTGAGGTAAAGCTAGGACAGATAAGCTCCTTATGTCCTTTTTGCTGAATGGTAAAGGGTTGGTTCTAAAATAATCCACATGCATTGGTTAAGGGACTCTCTTTCCGATTGTCACATTGTAAAGAAATGGATTGCTTTGGCAAATGTGGCACTGTATGACTAAATTGCAGCCTGTTGTCTTTTGCAATGTGCTGGTGTGTTTTGAAGCGTCACTGATGCAGCACCCTGTTCACCTAACAGATGATGACTTGCAAAAAGGCAGGAATATCTAATAATGGCAGTTGGAATGTATGTTTTGTATCCAGCTTTTACTTTGAAGGTGCTTGGTGTGTTTGGCTGGGCTTGACTGTCCACATTCTGGAAGTGGGTGCTAAGCTCAGCTGGGGCACTGAAATCAAGATGGGTGTCCATTGTAGCAGCTGCAGATAGTATTTTTCCTCTTACCTTACTCTTGCTGTTTTGTTGAAAGGAGGTGCTCAGAAAATGTGCGTTGTGGTACCCAGCTTCAATTAGCTGTTGGACCTTCACCTCAAAGTTTACAGGTATCTCCTAAGGGTAAGAGTTGTCAGCTTTCTGGGCAAAGATGTCAGGATCCCCAACTTAGGAGTAAGTAGGAAAAACGACACTAAGGGCTTGTATGGGCATAATATATCATACTTGCTAAGAATTGTTTTCAGTGCTCCACCTAAGCTAGTGCCTTAGGCATGAAAGTGGACCGTCAAGTGCCTCATTGACAAAACACCATGCAGTCCATTATTGACAAGATTCATGAGCTTGTCAGCACAATGGAATCTGAGACTGGCAAGAATTTGGAATCGCACTGTAGCACTTGCAAGTGCAATGCATTCTTTTTTTAAGGTAGCAGTCAAATTATTCTCAATGTACACAAGAAATATTGGAGCATTTGTAATTCACAAAAAAAAAAAAACATTTTTAAGTATACTGTCATTTGCATTACTAAAGTTCATTTGCCTGTCTTCCCAGCAATTATCTTGTACTGTTGTTTGTACTGCTTTTCTTCACGATGCAAAATCAACTTGCCCAGTGTTTTTTTTATGCTCTTTAGTTGCAGCACTGCCGAGCCCTCATTGCCAGTGTTTAATGTTATTCAGTGCCTTCAAATTGAAGAGTCAGTAACTTAATAAAATATGCTATGCTAGCTATGCAAATGCTGCTTGCATGAGTGATTCACGGGCATTGGCAGACAATTTTCATGAAGTAAGCTAGACAAATACACAACTAAAAATTGTTTTAATTTTGCAACTACAATATATGTTTACATTAAAAACATGTATCATATTTTTGGGATTGTGTATTGCTATTTATTTTATGCAGACATCTAAGCTGGAATAGCTTTAAAAGAAGCCTTTACACCTTCCATTCATTCTTGAGGACAATCGTATTTGAAGACAACTCCGTTTTGTTTGTTCTAGATGGTTTGTATTTGAAAAGGAATATTCATCATCAAATTTTCTACTCTCTACACTAATCACATTCAGAAACAGTAGTTTGACAAATTCTCAATTTAACATGAATTTCTCGTAGCGTACCACTCTCGAAATCTGGCAGAGCTTATAATAGCTGTGCTCCTTTTTTTTTGGCTGGCAAAACTAGACGATTCAGCTTTCTCCAGCAATCAACTGTGTAATATGGGAGGTTTGTCTTTGTCTCAAGGCTTCTACTTCTGAATGTGAAATTGGAAAGTTTTAGCTTCAGGGATGCAAGCCACACCCGAGCATTAGGGGACGCACACCACGGGGCATATAAAAGAATGCAAAGTGAGCACAAAAGAGCACGAAGCACCCCCAATTGAGGCGCCTGCCAACCTGGGTGTGGTTTGCGTCCCCAAATCTAAGATTCCCTGTTAACGTACCAATTATCAAATTTGCTGACCATTTCAAAACTAAAAAAAATGAGGTCATCTTTAAATGATATTGTCAAGTTTTTAATATATACCATAATTGCAAAATTTCAAAGTTATAAAAAATATGTATTTGCGGACTAATTTGCAAGAAGTGTGTCTGCCAAAATGCGTTAACTATTTGTACAATCAACGTTTGCCAGCTAGCCTAGCACTTTTATTAAATTACTGACACTTTTAACTTAAACACACTGTATACCTTCTTGTCATAGTTGTGGGAAAATGCAGCAAATGTACCAGTTGGTTGTGCAGGACAGGGTTCAGCATGGTTCAGCAGCTTTAGCTGCATGGACAAAACACCGAGTTACAATTTGTTTTTCACTTGCAACTTTTGGTTATTACAGTTTTCAGGTGCTGCTTTATCTGTGTTTTGAAAGTTCCTGCAGGGTCCAGTGAATGTTCCATGTTCATATTTTCTAGTTTTTCCTAAACCAGTTTTGGAGTTCAAAAATCACAGTCGTGAATGCTGGGCTGACTATAGGAAAGCTACAAACATTCTAAAAATTTCTGTGAACACTGGCTATAACGTTTTTTTGTTGAATTGGTGCTTTTGTCCATTGCCTCTGCCTTTAATTCACATTGCTAAAGTGCTGATTTGGTTTTAGATTGTATATGTGAATTTTACTCTTAAGTGGACTTTCTTGTCTCTAGTTTTACATTGTATTTAAACTTGGTGGTCATTTTTATGGTATTCATGCTCCTGATGCACAACTATATTGTGAGTGATGTAAAGACTGGTGAATTTTGTAGCCATGGTGCATATTTGTAGCCACCAGTACCATGGTTCATGTAATGATGTCTGGTTATGGCTACGGCTGTAGTCTTCCGGGAACAGGAACAAATAAATTGTGTTCATTCTTGAGTTCTATGTTTTTCACCTGCATTTCTCCTCCATGATGCTGCTGCCTCAAGAATCCTGCATTTTAAAGGAATCCTGAAACGCTTTTTGAACACAGTAAGAAAACATTGTTGATTTGTTAGCAATGCTTCTGTGAACATGTCAGCCAAATATTATTGCAGTGCGAGCAGCAGCGAAATTTACAATCTCGTGTCAAGACTCAAAGGATGTGAAAATCGCTTCTTGCTTCCACAGTGTCGTCATGCAGCGTTGTCGCAAGCAGTTGGACGCTCAACAGCTATTGCCCGATTTTGTGATTGCGAGAACATTCACAGTAACACAATTGTGACTCATTTGACTTAAAAAATATGTATGTCTGCGATCTCTAAAAAAAAAAAAATTATTTTATAGTTTCACTGCCGGTCTAAAAAAGGATAGTTGCGCGTTGAGTCTGCTGCGCGTCTGCTTTGCAATGAAAAGCGCAGTGTAGATACTGTGGCCGCCACCTGCCTTCTCATGCTTAACCTTTGGGTGGGGCGATGGGGTGCATTGCTCCATTGTGCCCCCTTGCCTTCTCCTCTGTGCAGCTTCAATTGGCTAGTGGAAATAAAATAGAAAGGCGCTCATCAGTTCGATAATTTACGCCTAACTTTGCTTGTGCTTGAAGGAAGTATTCAAAAAAAAGTTTCCAGCAGAAGATTCGTGAGGCGACATAATTTAACAGTGATGTTGTACAATTAGAAAAAAATTCAAGGGGCACTTGGTTATCCCTACGTGGATGAATGCGAAAGCATTGCGACCACTGCACGAAGCTTAGGCATTATACAAATACCCCCCCCAAATACAGATACCTTTATTTTAACATCAGGGATGTTAGGGGTGCAGCCAAAAAGCCTATGACTGGCTTGACAGAGGGGTTCACCCCCGTACATAAAAACCGGCAGCAACAGAACACGGACTTGCCAGAATGCAAAGTCGTGGGTCCAACTCCCACCGAAGGTCGAGGGATCCACTTCCAAAAAAGGGTGTGGGTTCGAGTGCCTTAATTAACTCTACCTTAATTCACTGCACCGTATTTAACTTCACCTTATTTAACACCAAAGGTCGAAGGTTCGACTCTCGCCAAAGGACGCAGGTTGCACTGCCTGAACTATACCTTAATTAACCAAAGGTCGAGGGTTCATAGCCTTTTTTGGACCATTGTTTGGTCATGCCGGCAATGCCGGACTTTCCGCCTCGTGTGCCATTTAATGCTTTCACATTAACACATTAAACATGTTTCAGTGCCTTTATGAATTCACTTCATACATTGTCTGTTATTCGCTTGTCATTTAGTTTACAACCCCTCCTGCTTGGGCCACAACATTGGCCTGCAGTATGTGTAAATAATAATGAAAGGCACCCATGCTGGCTGTTGCATATGCAAATTTAATCAGCTCACCGGAAGTTTGCACCTGTTGGGGCTTGCAGGTGAAGTTGAATTTGGTGCTTCAGTCCCTCTTCCCCTACCCCACTATTTTTTCTTTGTTAATTATAGTCCGGACATGAATCGTTACTGAGGCGCCGGATGAATTTAGCCAAGGCCTGCCCGAAGTACCAGACAACGTTCAACAGCACTTTTTGATTGAATGACTGTCTACTGAATCGTTTTGAACTTTCGTCGCTTTAATTTATGCATCAAAATTATATATTTATAAATTTATTATCTGAACACACATGTAAAGTCTGCCCGACTCTTCGCCAATCCCCGTGAGTGGGTATGCGCCAAACACATCAAGGTCATCATGAAGTCGGGGGTCAAAGTATTGCTTCAGTCCCTCTTCCCCTACCCTTTTTTTCCTTTTTAATTATATTCGGGACATGAATCATTACTACGAGGCGCTGGATGAATTTAGTCAAGACATGCCCGAAGTACCGAACAACGTTCAGCAGCACTTTTTGATTGAATGAGTGTCTACTGAATTGTTTTGAACATTCCTCGCTTTAATTTATGCATCAAAATTATATATTTATAAATTTATTATCTGAACACACATGTAAAGTCTGCCCGACTCTTGGCCAATCCCCGTGAGTGGGTATGCGCCAAACAAATCAAGGTCAACATCATCAAATCGGGGGGTCAAAGTATTCAGTCCCTCTTCCCCTACCCCTCTTTTTTTTCCTTTTTAATTATATTCGGGACATGAATCATTACTATGAAGCGCTGGATGAATTTAGCCCGAAGTACCGGACATTGTTCTACAGCACCTTTGTGAGCCAGCAACGTACGAAGAGCTGTGTGCAGTTGTAAAGATGTCCCAGGGCGTCCGCAGAACTTTTTGCAGACACCCAATTGGACACCGACGCTCAACCCAGCAACGGGTGCCTAAGAGCTGTCCTCTAATTCTGCGAGCATGTATGTGAAGGTATCAGTACGCTGCTGTTATTAGCTAAATTTCCCTGTGTCCCAAGAAAAATCTGCGTCTCAGATATTTTATACTTTGATGAAATAGACCGTATCTTAAGTGCAATGTGTCAACTTGAATGTTCTTTAGCTTATTTAACTTTCGTTACCGCGAGAAAATGGTCGGTTTTTATAGGTCTCGAAAAAATATTTACCACTACAAAAACTATACCACACATCGCAGCATAGCATATTGTGCATGATACAATGCTATTTCCAAAAACATACATTGCCCAAAAAAAAAATTTGGTAAAACATAAAAATTCTAGAATGTGCTCTTAGGTACGGGACCTTTTCCTGAGCCTCCTTCGAGTTCACCAGACCACATCGAATCGCGCCACAGCTAATTGAGGAGCGCAGAAGCACGTATACCACATCCCGAGGCGCGGCACGTGCAAGCAAGTTGGCGGCCCCCACCTCGTACGCCGCATCTGGAGCTATTCACTGCTTGACTCTTCCCGAAAGTGTAGCGAGAGCCTGGCACTGTTCCAGGTAAAGTGGGTCCCGAAGCAAGACGGCTGTAATGCACCGTGAAACCCTGGCAGCGTCGCCCCCTTACGCCAATTTTTGACGGCGCTTGCAAGTCAGCAAGGCAATACCGCAGGGAGAAAGCCCTCGGACAATTGGGGCCCAAGAGCGACCCTCTCCGCCTTGGTGACGGTAGTTGCAGACTGGGACGGCATGACCGCAGAGAGAAGTAAGCACTCGGACAATCGGGGACCAAGGAGCGACCCTTTCCGCCTGGTGTGACACAATCGCACGGGCGCCTACCATTGGCCGAAAATGGCGTCACCTGAGCGGGCTCGCCGATTGGCCGAACGTGGCGTGTCTTCGAGACACCGAAGGGCTTAAAAGCCAGAGACCGGGAGCAGCAAGAGAGGATTCCTAGAGCATTCTTCATTGATCTCTTTCGAGCTTCTTGCCACGGGCCGCAGCGTCCGAGTTGCTGCCGCCCGTAATGACTTTAAGACAGTTAATTGACTCTCACTGCAAATAATGTAAATAAACCTCCAAGTTTTTATCCCAAAGTCCTCCTCAACTCTTACAGCGCCATTTGTGCTGCCACTTGATAAAACAATAGAAAGCATGATATCTACAAAAACATTATTATCAAAGGAAATTCAGAATATGCATTTCAAAGATAAATAACCCAGGAATAGTGTCTGGAAAAATAAATGCACAGTACACCGCCGTTTTTCGGAAATGTAAAAAAAACTAAGACCGGTTCATCGCTCATGCCATGCGGTGAAGCCGTCCCTAGATTTTGTATAGCATAGATGCATTCCGCGCTTTTCCCACAAAATGTATGGTTTTTGTTCAACTTTGCGGCCCTCGTGACACATTTTGCAGTACCGCCTTTTCGGCATCTTCTCAGGATGGTCCAATGAGAAGTCCAAGGAACGCACTTAAGTTCGTCTAGAGTCATGCACCTCTTCCAGGACCGATCGCTCTCAGCGTAGCTAGGCAACAACAAGAATATGCATCCAAGCATATCTGTTTGCATTTTTGCAGATTGTCTATATCACCTCTGCAGAGGAGAAGAGTTGAAAGAAGTCCCACGTAGTTGTAAACTGTCTTGCGCTGGTCCGTATAGTGCTGGACCGAGATGTGCTACGGGCGGCCTTCTTGGCGTGAACGGAAGTTTCTTTGCTGCCAATGGCAGCACATCATAGCCAAGCGAAGTATGCACCCTGAAGATAATCAGTAGAGCTCTCAGGTTGTGCAAAAAGACCGGTAGATAAGCGCGCACAAGGAAGGAGACCGCTCAAGCCCGTAAAGGATCGAAACTCGCCGGCGAACAGCTGCGGGTGTCCCATGCTGACTCGACACATCGTTGCCATCGGAGCTTAAATCTGCTTTGCTGTCATCTTCGGAATCTCAACTCGAGTCCTCATCACTAAGTTGAAGCACGGGTGCAGCACAGTTTCGAGTACGACGCTTTTCTCGCCACGCAGCTGCTAGCCGTGCGGGACGACGACGTGGGAGCGTCTTTCGATAACTGCGCAGTGAAGCCGGCAGCGCCCCTTGCTCTTGCAAACTGGTTGAAATTGCCGGGTCCACATGTTGGACATGCGGCGGGCCTTCAGAAATGCACTTTGGCGGAATAAAACGACTCGGACTCCAAACCAAAGCTCACTGTAGTGAACCAACTGGCGTCATTTTCGGTTAATTATCACCGCTCAGCACTGCCGGACGGCAAAGCCGGCTATGTAATTTAAATCTTGACTTGCTGGGTGTCATTTGATTACAAAATTTTGATGCTAGTGCAGCGTGATCGTGAGCGGGATGCTTTTTTTCTCGAGCGCGGCAGAATACATACGCAAAAAAGGTCCGTCAGAAATCACAACGTAGCTGAAGCGCGAAAATTTAAACTGATTCTGAAAGTGCAGTGCCTGTACTAACTACTGGATGTCCTTAAGTTGATAAGAAGCGGCACCAACATGTCGAAATCGGCGATCTAAAGCATCGATCACCGGTGATCTATTTGAATAGGCGTGGTAACGAAAGAGTTAAGAGCATTACGAATAATTATTGAAGCATCATGTTTACGCGCGATATATATATATATATTGCACATCGTCCACATTACTTTCATAATCAATGCCTATATACACCAGCGCTTGTCATGTATTTCTCATGTTTCATTTTTATGTGCGCTGCCGAAGAATGGATATTAGGCTTACCTGGTGCCTTCACTGAAGGAGGCAACTTCATTGCTTCATTGTGGTAACTGTAAGGATAAGGTAATGGGTAATGTGTGGATAAAATTTAAAATAGATGGATAATATTGGCGTTCGCAGTAAATTATTTATGCAAGCACTCTATAGAGTGCTATGAGCATGTCTAACGAGCGCGCAAAAATTGAGCACGCTGCCCTGGCAGAACAATAAAAGGCATCAAGACCAAATTTAGTGAGAATTGGTGGTACGCCATGGAAACTCTCTCTGCGAAGTTCAATGTGGTTGGATCAAACACTGCCTTTGTTAAAGATTTCTAATTCAAGTGTTCGAGCATGTGATATGGTCGCAATCGGCTATGCTTCCCAGTCACACGACACAGCCGAAGGTTGCAACAGGTTTATATTTCGTGGAAAGGGGAGTGGGGGTCATGGTAAGTGCAATTTGCGGAAAAATTTTTACGTTCCTGGTCTGGTTGGAAGCGTTGCAAATAATTACTGAGTGGTCATTTTTTGTCCTATATTTTCAAGCATAAGACGTTCCTACTTGGTTTCAGTGATGCCCTCGGTGAACTAAACAAGACGCTCATTTATATTTGGCGAAAATTAAAGGGCCCATTAAGGGCAATATGTAGGAAAACTTCAAAGGCAGGGGGCTAATTATGACATATGCAAGTAATCCAGAGCTTTATGAATGTGTTTTACGAACAAAGCAGTATTTATTCTGCTGCCCTGCGAGCACTGTGAAAACCGATATCAAATCTAGTGAAAATGAGAGGGGAGAGGTGGCAGGGGAGGGCACGTAAGTACAACACGTGCGTTGATAAAAATATATGCAATATAATTACAAGAAACTTTCATTGCAACTGTACAAAAGAAACAGCTTCCCTGGAAATTGGGTTGTAATTCTCCAAGGTCGCACACATCTGCTGTCTTTCTTTCTTGTGAATATTGCAAGTCATCTATATTGATCGTACTATTTTGTGTATAACCTAAAAATACTATTACCTAAACTAGTGATACATTTATGCTGTAGACTTGCATACCAAGTACATTTCCTTGTTTAATCATTAAAATTGTTCGTAGCAAATGTGAATTTCTTATGTGTGCTGTGCTGTTGCTACTGGGTGGAATCAGGGACCTCTGTCAGGCACTCATTGTCGTTTGTCCCTGCATCATCTTGCAATATTATATAGTTGCAAGAAATACAAATTCATACAATTTTCCGAGCCCACCATGGTTCATAAGCATTTCCAGGCGCTTTCACTTATTGTAATAGCAATTCGAAATTATATATATATATATATATATATATATATATATATATATAGAGAGAGAGAGAGAGAGAGAGGTCAGATCGTTTGTTATTGTTCGCCCCCCCCCCACTCGAGGAATAGTTGGTACGCCACTGCAACCAACGCAGATAAGACGTATATTTAGCCGCAGTCGCCTCGATCGGCTAAACTTCAAACATTTTCTTGCATGATGATTAAATTATTTTGGTAGTAATTACGTGGACACAATAAAAAAGTAAGACGAATATTTTACAATAAAACGAATTCGCAGTAACAACGCGTTATTATTAATTGGTCTGCAGCGGCATCTACCTATGGCGGCTACCATCCAGCTGTGCTGCAAAACTCGGTGCAGAAGACGAAATTTTATATCTTATAATTACCCGCTTCGCGGTGCGCTTTCACCATGTACGTTGGATCCGCGCGTGCGCAAACGTCTGGCCGTAAGGTCAGCTGGGACGGCTTAAACGCGAATTTTGCCTTCAGGCATGTTTTCATGGCAGCGCGCCATTGTCCTCCAGCCATTCAAAGTCTCGTTATCTCCACCACACTCTCCTTACCCCCTCGTGTTGGATCTCCGTTCTCTCCTCTTTCGATGTCGCCCATTCTCGCCTTCTTTTCGTTTAGCTATTTTGCGTTTGGCTGGGTTAGTACCAGTTAGCGAATAGCTCCGTATGGGAGAAGGCGGGGAAGGAAGGCCGCTAGTGGACGTTAGTCGAGGCAAAGGGGGAGAGAGTTTCTTTTGGTAGAGTTACTGCAACTCTTATCTGGATGGACGGATGGATGGATGGATGTTATGAGCGTCCCCTTTGGAAGGCCCCACCAAGCTCTTGCTATTATACTACGTAATGTCCTCCCTGTAGGTTAAAAAAGAAAGAAAAAAAACCACGATGAATTCCCATAACCAAATTTTCTGACCCCCTATTGTGAACTTTGTTTTTGTACGTCTCCGTTTCTTGTCGTTTCCCTACTTTTCTTCCAATAATCTTCCAGTCGCCTCTTACTAATCTCTATTGCGGACATGTCTACTTTCCCCCTGCTCTCGCTGAACCCAAGGGCTTCAAGGAGGCCAGTGGTGCCTAAATCGACCGCTGGGCAGATGTCTTCACATTCTAATAAAACATGATCGTTTCGCTAGCTTTACCGCAGCAAGCACATGCAATGGCGTAGCTAGGTCGTCTAGCACCCGGGGCCCATAGGTCTCCTGTCAACATTTCTTAGGCGGTGAAACGCGTCGTCCGATAAAGGCAAACAAGTACACGTGTCAATACCCCCCTCTTAAAAAGCATCGACCCGATGCTGCAAAGAAACGAAAGCAATAATGAAAAAACACCTGTAACAAAGAAACCAACAAAATAGGGAAGTTCGTCAGCGTCCGTAAAAGGGTTTAAGGCGCACCACTTGGACCACTTCAGATCGTGCGCGGCGCCGCTGTGAATGCGAAATGCCGTCTGGGCACGACCTCATAGACCAGTGCGCCAATACGTCGAATGACCTTGTAGGATCCGAAATAGCGTCGCAAAAGTTTCTCGCTCAGTCCTCGTCGGCGTATCGGGGTCCATACCCAAACAACCGCGGTCGCCGGGCTGGTACTCGTCGTCGGAGGTTGTAGTGTCGGCTGTCGGTACGCTGCTGGTTCTTGATCCGTAGACGGGCGAGCTGTCGGGCTTCTTCGGCGCGCTGGAGATAGGTAGCGACGTCAAGATTCTCCTCGTCAGTGACGTGCGGCAGCATGGCGTCGAGCGTCGTCGTCGGGTTCCTGCCGTAAACCAGCTTAAACGGCGTGATCTGTGTTGTTTCTTGCACCGCCGTGTTGTAAGCGAAGGTTACATACGGCAGCACCGCGTCCCACTTCTTGTGCTCGACGTCGACGTACATTGCTAGCAAGTCGGCGAGGGTCTTGTTCAGGCGCTCCGTGAGACCATTCGTTTGCGGATGGTAGGCAGTTGTCCTCCTGTGGCTTGTCTGGCTGTATTGCAGAATGGCTTGGGTGAGCTCTGCTGTAAAAGCCGTTCCTCTGTCGGTGATGAGGACTTCTGGGGCACCATGTCGCAGCAGGATGTTCTCGACGAAAAATTTCGCCACTTCGGCTGCGCTGCCTTTTGGTAGAGCTTTAGTTGCAGCGAAGCGGGTGAGATAGTCCGTCGCCACGACGATCCACTTATTTCCGGATGTTGATGTCGGAAACGGTCCTAACAAGTCCATACCGATCTGCTGAAAAGGTCGGTAAGGAGGTTCGATCGGCTGTAGTAATCCTGCTGGCCTTGTCGGTGGTGTCTCGGCATGTCTTGACGTAACGCGCGACGTCGGCGGTCAGACGCGGCCAGTAATACCGTTCCTGTATCCTCGACAGCGTCCGGGAGAATCCGAGGTGCCCAGCGGTTGGATCGTCGTGAAGGGCGTGCAATACTTCTGGACGCAGCGCTGACGGTACAACAAGAAGGTAGCTGGCGCGGACTGGTGAGAAGTTCTTCTTCACGAGCAGGTTGTTTTGTAGCGTGAACGAAGACAACCCACGCTTAAATGCCCTAGGGACAACGTCAGTGTTCCCTTTCAAATACTCGACGAGGCCTTTTAGCTCCGGGTCTGCTCGTTGCTGTTTAGTGAAATCTTCCGCGCTTATTATTCCAAGGAAGGCGTCGTCGTCTTGCGGCGGGGGATCGATGGGGGCGCGTGATAAGCAGTCGGTGTCAGAGTGTTTTCTTCCGGACTTGTATATTACGGTGACGTCATATTCTTGCAATCTGAGGCTCCACCGCGCTAGCCGTCCTGAAGGGTCCTTTAAGTTAGCTAGCCAAGACAATGCGTGATGGTCGCCGACGACTTTGAATGGCCTGCCACAGAGGTAAGGGCGGAATTTTGCTGTAGCCCAAATGATGGCGAGGCATTCCTTTTCAGTCGTAGAATAATTGCCTTCCGCTTTTGACAGCGACCGGCTAGCATAAGATATCACCCGTTCAAGTCCGTATTTCCTCTGGACTAGGACGGCACCGAGGCCTAGGCTACTGGCGTCAGTGTGGATTTCGGTATCGGCGTCCTCGTCGAAGTGTGCAAGTACCGGCGGCGACTGCATGCGTCGTTTGAGTTCTTGAAATGCGTCGGCCTGCGGTGTTTCCCACTTGAACTCGATATCACATTTGGTTAGATGTGTTAGCGGCTCCGCGATGCGTGAAAAGTCCTTGACAAAGCGCCTATAGTAGGCGCACATGCCAATGAATCTGCGCACTGCCTTCTTGTCGATTGGCTGCGGGAACTTTGCGATGGCAGCTGTATTCTGCGGGTCGGGGCGTACTCCAGATTTGCTGATGACGTGGACTAGGAACAGAAGCTCATCGTAAGCGAAGCGGCACTTTTCCGGTTTCAGAGTGAGCCCTGATGACTTGATGGCCTCTAATACTGTCGCAAGTCGCCTAAGGTGATCGTCGAAATTTCCGGCGAAGACAACGACGTCATCCAAGTAAACAAGACACGTCTGCCATTTCAATCCTGCTAACACCGTGTCCATGACGCGCTGAAACGTTGCAGGCGCCGAGCACAGTCCGAATGACATGACCTTGAACTCGTAGAAGCCGTCTGGCGTGATGAAGGCGGTCTTTTTGCGATCTCTCTCGTCGACTTCTATTTGCCAGTAGCCAGACTTGAGGTCCATCGACGAGAAGTATTTAGCGTTGCAGAGCCGATCCAATGCGTCGTCTATCAGTGTAAGGGGGTTTCATGTCCTTCTTCGTGACCTTGTTCAGTCGACGATAATCGACGCAGAAGCGTAGGGTTCCGTCCTTTTTCTTCACCAAGACTACAGGAGATGCCCACGGGATTTTCGACGGCTGGATGATGTCGTCGCGCAGCATTTCGTCGACTTGTTGCCTAATAGCTTCACGTTTTCGTGTCGAAACTCGGTAAGGGCTCTGGCGGAGTGGTCGAGCGCACTCTTCGGTTATTATGCGATGCTTTGCAACTGGTGTTTGTCGAATTTTCGATGACGTCGAAAAGCAGTCTTTGTATCGTCGGAGAAGACTTCTGATCTGTTGCTGCTTACTCATAGGAAGACTTGGATTTACGTCGAAGTCTGGTTCGGGGACTATGCTCATCGGGGTAGATGCGGCAGAATCCGAGAGGACAAAGGCATTGCTAGTTTCCACAATTTCCTCGATGTACGCGATTGTCGTGCCCTTGCTGATATGCTTGAACTCTTGGCTGAAGTTCGTTAGCATAACTTCCGCTTTCCCTCCATGAAGTCGAGCGATCCCTCATGCGACGCAAATTTCACGGTCGAGCAGTAGATGTTGGTCGCCCTCGATGACGCCTTCTACGTCAGCAGGTGTTTCGGTGCCGACGGAAATAATAATGCTGGAGCGCGGCGGGATGCTCACTTGATCTTCGATCACACTCAAGGCGTGGTGACTACGACAGTTCTTCGGCGGTATCGCTTGATCTTCCGACAGGGTTATCGATTTTGACTTCAGGTCTATGATTGCGCCGTGTTGGTTCAGGAAGTTCATGCCGAGAATGACGTCTCGTGAACACTGTTGGAGGATAATGAAGGTGGCAGGCTAAGTCCGGTCATGAACAGTAATTCTTGCCGTGCATATTCCAGTCGGCGTAATGAGGTGTCCTCCAGCGGTTCGAATTTGAGGGCCTTCCCATGCAGGTTTAACTTTCTTCAACTGCGCGGCGATGGGTCCACTCATGACGGAGTAATCGGCTCCTGTGTCTACTAAGGCGGTGACTGTGTGGCCGTCGAGAAGCACGTCGAGGTCGGTGGTTCTTTGTCTGGCGTTGCAGTTAGGTCTTGGCGTCGGATCACGGCTGCGTCGTGTTGAACTGAAGCTAGAACGTCGCGTCGTCGTCTTTCGTCGGTGTAGTCTTGGCTTCCTGACTTCGTCGGGGCGGCGGTGTGTCGTTATAAGGTCGTTGAGATGGTCTCTTCGTCGTCTCCGTCGGTGGCGGAGGATCTTCGTCAGTTCGACGAACAGCAACCGCACCTCCATCGGTTGCTGCTTTTAGTTTTCCGGATATGGGCTCGCAGAGCGGCGCCGGGCTGGGCCGGTGTATGTTCGGCGCTGCGGCGACAGGTAGCGGCCTGGTGACGGCGAACGGGACGACGGTCGTCGAGGGCTCCACTGAGTAGCGGCGAGGTCGTTCGCCAATCTGTGGTCGCGGCGCGTTAACGGCGAACCCTCGGAGTCCCATCTCCCGGTATGGGCATCGGCGGTAGATGTGCCCGGCTTCTCCGCAGTGGTAGCAAAGCGGACGGTGGTCGGGGGCGCACCAAACGTCAGTCTTCCTTGGAATGCCGCGTGGAGTGACGGGTTGGCGTGCTGGCGGCGGGGATGGTGGTGTACGACGGAACTGTGTCGTCACTGGACCCAGCCGTGGGGGCGGAGGGGGAACGTGACGGCGGGCTACAGCGGCGCATGTCATCGCTTGCGGCTGAGGCTGCGGTGATTCAGGGGCTACTCCGAGTTGTGGGAGCTCCTCACGTACGGCGTCGGCATTCGAAGCCACTTGAGGCTGTGATGACGGGAACAGCTTCTGTAGCTCCTCCCGCACGACCGCTCGGATAGTCTCGCGCAGGTCGTCGGTGGCCAGTGACTGAGCTCCGGCGTAGCTTGTCGAGGTCGTGCGGCGGTTGAATTGCCGGTTCCGCATTTCCAGTGTCTTCTCGATGCTAGTGGCCTCGCGAAGAAACTCGCCGACAGTCTTCGATGGGCTTCGTACCATTCCGGTGAAAAGTTCCTCCTTTACACCACGCATCAGTAGACGGACTTTCTTTTCCTCGGACATTTCCGGGTCGGCGTGGCGGAATAGGCGGCTCATTTCTTCTGTAAAAATCGCGTTGGTCTCATTAGGCAGCTGCACTCGGGTTTCTAGTAGAGCTTGGGCTCGTTCACGGCGTATGACGCTTGCGAATGTCTGCAGGAAGCCACTTCGGAAAAGGTCCCAGGTCGTTAAGGTGGCTTCTCTGTTCTCGAACCACGTCCTGGCAGCGTCTTCCAATGTGAAGAAGACATGTCGCAGTTTATAGTCGCTGTTCCAACTGTTAAATGCAGCGACCCTCTCATACGTCTCAAGCCAGGTTTCCGGGTCCTCGAATGTTGAACCGCGGTACGTCGGAGGCTCCCTGGGCTGCTGCAGTACGATGGGGGGACGCTGGGGCTGCCATTGGAGTTGCCTTGGCCACAATCTTCTTGGTCTTCTCAGGTAGAAGTCCGTGCTCCGGGGGCAGCTGTTGAAGACGGCGGCTTGCTCGATGGTCCGGGACTACGTTGGTGTTCTCTTTGTGGTCCGGGCTTGGATCACTGCTTGTCGGGGGCGTCCGGTACATGAAGGAAAAGCACCTCCACCATATGTCACTGGGTGGTGACGTTGTAGAACACAGTAGCAATACTGTGAAAGACAAAACTAACTTTTATTGGGCGAACCTGTGCCCACAAAAGCAGGCTACACTTATAGCACAGCGATAGGGGCGAACACGGTCGGCGATCGTCGAAAATCTTATGAGCGGCTCAAGCGCGTCGGCTGCTATACATCAGTCGTCGAATGTTCCAGAGTAATCACTGGGACCCGCGTGCCTTCCACAAAGTTCTACGTTACGGACTATATATATATATATATATATATATATATATATATATATATATATATATATATATATATATATATATATATATACTACCGAGTGGGGCGAACTCGGTAGTATGGCAGTGGACTGCTAGGCGCTGTCCTCGCAATGGCTCCTTCTTCAGGCATGTCGAAGACGGTCACGGCTGATGGCGGTAGGCCGGCAAGTCGACGGCTTCGACGAAGCTGCGGCAGTGATGGTTCCGTTGTTGTGAGCGATATCCCGCACCTCCACCACTTTGTTACGTGCGAAGGAGACCGTTTATGACCTTTACGGATGAAGGGGACCGTTTACTTTAAGTCGCGAAGGTGAGCGCAAGAGCGGTCAGCTGGTTGATCAACTCAGCGTCGTTCTCTTCCTTCCCCCCACTCGGGTCCGCAAGCACGTTCACCGGTCTTCGTTTTCTTCATGCGTAACAATATATATATATATATATATATATATATATATATATATATATATAGCGTGTCCCAGCTATAGTAGGATACAACTTAAAAAAATCTCAGTGCCCGTCCACTCTGTTAGAAGGATGACCAGCAAAGCTGTGTATGTGGGCTCCTTAATGGCGAACTGCACCTCCGCCGCGGGTCGGCCCGGCATTGCTCCATCTTCGGTATCGGCCCATGTATGGGGAGTACTTAACGCCTGCTTCACCTCCGCCGCGGTTTGGCCCGGCATTGCACTATCTTCGGAATCGGCCCACGTATGGGGAGTGCTTAACGCCTGCTTCACCTCCACCGCGGGTCGGCCGGCATTGCACTATCTTCGGGATCGGCTCACGTATGGGGAGTTTTTTGCTTACCACAACGAAACGAAAATTTCCTTGGACGGTAGAGGTATACAGCTTCGCTGTAAAAACAGCAGTTGGGAACCAAGGCACACGGACCGCGCGGCGTTGTGTTACTCCGCTAGCCAATCACAGAAGCAAACAAAGTCGTCGTCATGCGACGTTTTCAAAATGGCGTCGTACTTGATGCCTCTGCTATACCTCCATACCTCCGCAGCGTCAGCTGCTGTTCTTGAAGAGTATTTTCATCTGCAGAAACGACGAGGTGTGCAACAGACATGGACAAAGTGAATGGAGTCTGTGCATTTCACTCTTCAAAAGTCCTCGGCACAGTTCATTTCATTGCTTATTATTGTTTGAGGCGCATATTCAGTAATTAGTGATGTTATTTCTTGTCTGCATGTTAAGCCATATTCGGTGCTTGTAAATCCTGTATTGAAGTTAATGTTCTGCTACGGTCTTGCGAAAGATGACATTGGTGAACAAGTTTCTGCTATGTATGTGTGTTGTTGAAGCCTTCGCCTGAATGTATTTCATTTCTGTTTCAATATGTTAATGTACAAATATGTATACCCACCTGAAATGGTCTTTTGTTCAAGACAGCAGCATTCATAAATAAATAAATAGATATTGCTGAGCCCGCTTTACTCGAGAAACTGCACTGCCAACGGAAGTGAAACTTGACAGTAGATAGTTGCAGCGAAGCGAGCGTTTTATTTCAGTTGAATAAACAATTAGGCTTTCGCCGTTCCACTATAACAGACGAGTGAAAACGTATAAAATTACGCGCTTATAACTTTGTTTTTGTGGTTACAGCCTTATTTGAGTAACGGGGAAAGATTAAAGTACGAAATATTTACAGCCTCGCGGAGGAACAGTGGCTGGCAGTCATGATGGCATGGGTGGGGCTTCACTGCAGACTTGAATTGTATCCGACTATAACTTTAGCCAGAGTTTAAAAATGTGCGAATGCCACGTAGCTGGACAGAACCAAGGTAATGCTGTTTGCCGTCGCTTGGAGATATTGAAATTATTTTTCATTCCACTAATTAGATAATTAGTCTTAACTAACTAATCGGCTTCTCAAATATTGTAGAGCAACATGAAAAAAGCCCGCGAATACGCGCGAAGTGCCTCGAGCGGCCAGTCTCGCGGGAATTTAGGGGGCATTTGCGGGCTTCTTTCACGCTCGGAAAAACACGTTTGTGTAGCACGTATTGAGGAATAGAAAGCTGTATCGGGAGTTTTTCACGCCGCTCTACAATTTTCTCATTGACACTTTTAATCGAATTAGAATATTTGAGAAGCTGATTAGTAAATTAAGAATAACTATCTAATCAGGCAGAATGAAAACATAATTTGAGCATCCCTAAGCGACGGCAAACAGCCTTACCTTGGTTCTGTCCATCTACGTGGCATTCGCATATTTTAAAACTCTGTCTAAAGTTAGCTGGGACACCCTGTATACCGGGTGTTCCAGCGTCAAAAATCTTTTAAAATTGCGTGTGGCATATAGCACAATTCTAGTCCGTGAGCTGGTCTGCTCGAAGAGGCGGACTAGCTCACGGCTCTTCATATGCTCGTAAGATCAGCAAGCTTGAGATGCTCGCCGCTGAAACGACGAGTGCTGTAGTCGAAAAAAGGCGTGTTTGTAAGGGTAGCGCAGGTGCGAACTTTAGTACTTGCGTCAATAGTAAGGGTAAGTCGATTCACAAAACCTAAACAGCCGTCGCAGCTGCCAACGTAAGAATAAATTTCTTCCATATGGGGGTAGCAGTCCTACGAATATAGCAGTCCTACGACGCGGGTAAGCGCTGGAACGCGCTGTTGCGGCTGATATCGGCCAGATGCCACAACTGATAGCCGAGGATGGCGTGTGATTATACCTTTGGGGTGCGCTCTGATTTGTTACCTCAAAGTGCATTGAGTGGTTTTAGTGTATACTTGTATTGGGCGTGCGCTGCTGTAGAAGGCAGTAACACTGATGCTGTGCTGCAAAGTAGGCTGCTGATAGGCTGTGTTTCTTTATGCGCGCAATATATATATATATATATATATATATATATATAGCCTGACTTTTCGTACTCGTCATGACACTCTATTGGGCGGTAGCAAATAGAAACGTAGTGTCCTTCCCTGACAAGCGTCATGTTTGTCATTGATGTGTCTTGAGAACTTCTACAATTTTTTAATGTGAAAGCATTAAATGACTCATGATGCGGAAAATCCGGCGTTGTCGGGGTGACCAAGCGATGGTCCAAAAAGGCTACCCTCGACCTTTGGTGTTAAGGCTACGAACACTCGACCTTTGGTGGAAATCGAGCCCACGACCTTTGATGTTAAGGTGAATGTAATTAAGGCACATTTAATGAGAATAGAGTTAAGTAAAGCACTCAAACCCATGACCATTGGGGGGAGTCGAACCCTCGACCTTTCGTGGGAGTCGAACCCACGATCTTTGGTGTTAATTATGACGAATTAAGGCACAGTTGATTAATGTAGAGTTAATTAAGCCATTCTAAACCACGACATTTGGTGTTAAGGCGAGGTTTATTAAGATAGAGTTAATTAAGACGCTCGAACCCACGACCTTTGGTGTTAAGGATACGAACCTACTACCTTTGGTGCTAACTACGGCGAATGTAATCAGGGGACAGTTAATTAAAATAGAGTTAAGGCACTCGAACCCTCGCCCATTGGTTTGAGTCGAACCCACAACCTTTGGTAATTAAGGTGAAGTTAATTAAGGGACAGTTAAGATATAATTAAGGCACTGAAACCGACAACCTTTGGTGGTAATTGAACACTCGACCTCTGGTGGGAGTCGAGCCCATGACCTTGCTTTGCGGCATAAATGTCTAAGCATTGCGCGGTGGTCGCAATGCTTTCGCATTCATCCACATAGGAATAACTAAGTGCCCCTTGAATGTTTTTTTTTCCCTCTAGTTTGAGCTTTCTCTGGCTTATAGGGCTGCGGATGATCATATTTCCCAACGCTTCTTGAGTGGGCCGTCCAGCGGGCCAGGGCCGTTGCCGAGGATCTCGAAAGATTTTGCTCGGGCGATGGACCACTGGCAGCCTAGCCCCGGGCACCAACATCAATAACCGTTGGACAAATAAAGTTTATTCCTATCCTATCCTTGAAGCTATAATTCTGCACGCGAGATGAAGCAACGAAAAACCGCCTAAACGTTTTTAACGATCAAAACTTGTTGCTGTTGTACAATTCGCTGTCGTCTTCCGCGCGGTTAGCCTCAGCCTTCTATTATCTTGCTCATATATAGTTTCAATTCAGAACTAAGTCGAAGCGACATATGCGTACGACGGACGGCAATCCTCTCTATAATATGAAGCGGGACGTCAGTACGACGACATATAAAAGCAAGAAAGGATGAATAAGATCATGTACCACCATTGAAAATCGCACGCACGTACGCACGCACACGCTCTCTCTCTCTCACACACACACACACACACACACACACACACACACACACACACACACACACACACACACACACACACACACACACACACACACACACACACACACACACACACACATCAGTAATTTTCGCCACGGGTGTATAATTTTTCTTTATACTACGGTATGTGTCATCGCACTTTCTGAAACGGCACACTTGTGGTGTAATTTTTTAGAGCGCAGCGCGAAATGAAATAGCGCGTGAGGAGGAAAGTGCAGAAGGAGGGTACAGTGAAGGCATGCGCCGGAAAGTGGAGGAGGAGCGAAGGGGAAGAGGCCTTCGCATGCGCTGAGTTGCCGGCGGCCACGGCATCCACTGCCGCGTGGGCCATCTCATCTGCGCTTCCGAGGGAGGGCCAATGTGGCGTGAGGTTAGGAGGGCTACGCTCGTCCGCGGCGTCAGCTGCTGAGGTCAGTCCGCGGTACCAGCGTCTGTGGTGGGGGTCACTGCTCCAGCAAGGGGCGATGTTGGGCGGCTCAAGGTTCGATGTGACACTCCCTTGGGTGTTGTCGCCGCTGACATTGGTGGCACGATTTCCCCGCGATGAAGGGCCGGCCGCTCTTGTGGTTGGTGGAACGAAAGCGTAAAAATAGCGTAGTGCCGTGCAAGACGGGCTGTGCGGCAACGATGGCTACGATATGGCGCCAGAGTAGCGCGCGTTGACTGTATGGAAATTGAGTGCGCTACTCGCACCGTTCTCTTCCTAATATAAACCGTGTACCTATATAATCGTAATATAGAGCAGCATGCGCTCAAATTTCGCATTAGGGGGTATCGTAATCGTCGATGAATTTTTTAAATATGCATATTTGGAGCGTTCGTTGAAGCTGTGGCGTTTGAGACTACATCCACGTACCTCTCTTGATTTGTTCATTGGAATTGTTTATGCTGCTCGTTGCAACAACGTATACCCAAAGGACATAAGCTCTCATGGGTCTGTGAAATCGGCTCTTTATCGACAAAGGCCTCTCTCCGATCGAAACATTGAAATAATTTTTTTTTGTAATTTAAGCAGGTGCGCAAAATAAAAACACGGGACTCAGAACGCAGGTCTTGCCCTGGATATTTTTTTTTTTTTTTTTTTGCATGCTTCCTTTCAGCAAAGCGTAGAAGGGAGCCGTTGATCGCACCCTAGACAGAGCTCGCTCTTCCTTGCGGGAACTTTGTGGACCGGCACGTCAAGTCCTCGTGGTAATCACGGCCGCTGCGCTGCGCGGTTCCAGAGCGCCACGGGTGCGAGCGCGACAGCCCACGATGCAGTGGCTGCACAGCGAGCGCCGCCAGAGAGGCAGAAGTTGAGCCCTTCGGCGCGCACGTTCACCATGACCTCGCGGCTCATCTCTTCACCGATGCTGTGGCAACCGGCCAGCAGCTCGCTCATGCAGTATCTGTACTCCTTCACCAGTCTGCGAGAAACAAAGAATGCCTCATGACACTCATTGCCACAGGGTGCACGCGCAATCTTTCATTCAGCCCACGAAAAGAAAAGCTCCCTTTCCTGCACGGGCGACGCGCTGCATGTCACCGTGCTTTCGTTATGATTTTTCGTAGGATGTGCCTACACGCTCCGTACATTTGGTAGGAAGCGCCACGAAGCAGCACCGATCAGCGCCGCTGTGGCAGCTATCCTTGACACAGTGAAAGTTGCAACAATGAGGCTTTGCTCGCGAATTGAGATCCGAGTTTTCTCGAGACAGGGGTTCAATAGACATCTTATATTCATATAGATATGTTTGCAGGATGAACTGGTTTTGTTGATGGCCAGTTTGTAGGCGTCCTATGGTATGACTAATACCATTTGTCCCTTTGCGTGTGCTCGCTAGGGAACGCGGGAGTCGCGACGTGGTCGGGCAGCGAGAGCCTGCAGCGTACCTGCAAACCATCTGCCATCCGCGACCCGGGCTCTCGGGGTACTCGTCATCGTTCACAATCCGGGCCGCCTCCCTTGCGTTGTCCAAGTTGCGATCACAAAGCTTGGCTGTCTTGCTGACGTAAGACATATTGCATCCTGCGGATCAATTAGAGGAGACGAGAGAGAGCACAGTGGGTCTCGCTTTGGCTTTTCTCTCTACGGGAACATATGGACACTGAAAAAGCGTTTTCAGCACAGTAACAAAACGTTCAAATCTGTAGACAACGCTGCTGTGAACATGCGAGCCAAATATTATTCCACCGCATGCAGCAGGGATCCCCTAATGTCACATAAAAGATCACTCGCTTTCTCATATGGTTTTCGAGGAACCCGCTCTTTTTTCGCCGTATGTTACATCAGTGATGACGTTGCAGCCAGCGTGACGGCTCATAAACGCCAGTCATATATGGAGGTTTGTTCGTGGCCATCAACTAATCGCACCAAGCAACGAAGAGAATGACAGATCAATTCATGGGGCGTCACAAAGCAACACTGGGGCTATGGGTGTAGCCGCAGTGGAGCGCAGCGGATTAATTTTGATTATCTGGAGTTCTTTAACGCGCACCTAAACCTAAGCACAGAAGCGTTTTTTTTTTTTTTGCATTTCGTCCGCATCGAAATGCGGTCGTCGCGATCGGCAATTGAACCTGCGACCTCGTGCTCAGCAGCACAACGCCATGGCCTCCCTGCAGATGCACTGATGAACTGATGAGTTGAGGGGACATAAGAAATGTAAGCATTGTACTAGTTATATCGCCGCTTATATTGCGTGATGTTTAAAACACGTTGGCGGGCCAGTTGGTTAGAATCCATGGTAGAGTGTATAAGCGCGACTGAACGAGGACGTAGAAAGAAACAGATACACAGACACAGCGCTTCACTTTATTTTATTTTATTTTGTTTTCGCACGCATCGATAAATATATACCGTGCGAGCGGAAACAAACGTACCACCATTGTCATTCCGCTCATTCAAAACTAACACGCTGTGGTTGCTCAGTGGCTATGGTGTTGGGCTGCTGAGCACGAGGTCGCGGGATCGAATCCCGGCCACGGCGGCCGCATTTCGATGGGGGCGAAATGCGAAAACACCCGTGTACTTAGATTTAGGTGCACGTTAAAGAACCCCAGGTGGTCTAAATTTCCGGAGTCCCCCACTACGGCGTGCCTCATAATCAGAAAGTGGTTTTGGCACGTAAAGCCCCATAATTCTTCCTCTTCATTCAAAACTTGTAAAACGCGCAGTAGTAACATCGTGTTTCAACAATTCTCTGACGAAGTCATGTGACCACAAAATGGAAGCCAGTTTCAGAGATCAGGCCAAGCGCCTGGCAGATTCTGGTTACCCGATGCGTACGCTCACTTCTGTCGCGGAGGGCTTAAGCAGGAAGTGCAAAAATGCGTCGAATGGAAGCAGTGCCAATGCTAGAGCAAAGTTGCTGTGGTACCATACATTCATTGCATTTCACGTAATCTCAGAAGAATAGCGGCGAAATCGGGGGTGGACGTGGTTTTCTCTGCCCCTGAGCGTCTACAGAAGCTATGCAAACAGATTAACACAGAGAATAACAAAAGGCACGCATGTTCTACCCAACGTCGCAAACAATTTGTAAACTGCACTCATAACGTTGTCTATGCCATTCCACTTTCATGCGGAAGAACGTATGTTGGTCAAACCGGCCGATGCATCAATGAGAGATTAAAAGAGCATTGATATGACGTCACTAGGGAAATCTCGGGTCATTTGGGTATTCACTGCCGAGATTGTTCCTGCAAGCCGATGTTTGAAAGCACTTCCATTTGTATAAGGCTCATAGCAGGATGACGAGGCAGATTGTGGAGGCCTACGAGATTGCAAAATTAGAGCAAAAGTGCGTAAACAAGCCTTCGGTGTCGCTATCTGAAAAGGAGATACGATTTCTCGGTTTATCTTTGTGACCATTGCAGTACATGTAGCTCATGACGCCTTGAGGGAATGAACCTGATAATAGCCGAAACTTAAGCCACGGCGACGGCCTTCTTGGGCGAATCGTCAACCGAATTAGTGGTGAAGAGATTAAGCTTTGTGGAACTGAGTCTAGCGCTTTATCTATCGTGTGCCATTGCTGTCTCGCTAGGGGACAAAGCACGTTTTTCATTAAATTGAGGACTTGAGAATTTAATGAATAAATAATCTTAAATAATTCTGCAGTTAGAATAAAGAAAAAGTGCCTTGCTCCATATAGTGGACAACGACATGCTTTTAGTCGCGTCATTCTATACACCAGCCTGTTTCTAAACCTTGGCTGAAGTTAGCGAGGCACCCTGTATGTTAAATACAGCAACATTGCATGAAGCCAGCATACACTCTGCTACTGTTCGAGTTATCTTCAGCATCGCAGCCATTAATAGCAAAATCTCAGTATAGCCAGCGAATACGTATAAGGCAGATAAGCTATGTATGTTAAATTATCTATAGAATCAACGAAATAAGCATAGCGAAACAAGCGAAGGGAGAGGCCTGGGCTATGGGCAGTCATGCAGGTAGAACTAATGAAAGAATGTTGAAGAAATATTTTTAATAGCGTGTCGGTCATGCAAGCTATGTATATTAAAAAAAGCATCGCATTAAAAAAATATAATCTGCACTTTATGACACTAGCCTTGTCTTCAAAGGAGGCGGGATGACATGCAGAACTGCATTCTCCGGGGCCGTTTGGCAGAACGCTAGGCTGCAATGTGGAAACAGCGCTAGGACGGGACAGCAGAGGACACAAAGGCGGCGCTGAGCACTGCCACTCGCATGCTGACCTTGAAAGTCCTGGCGGTCCTCTTCGGGCATCAGAGGCAGCAGGCGACCCCAAAGGAGCTCCGTTGTCCGTGAAGCGACGCGGAAGCGCCGAAGGAACAGCTGCTGGCCCCGCCACCGACGCCGGTAGCTGACGCGCTTGACGCACTCCGTGTGGAGGCTGAGATGCAGCCACTCCTCGGAGCGCAGGACACGGCACGCGTCCAAGACGTGGACTTCAGGTGGCTCACCTACCAAGAAGGAGACGTGGCCTGCTCAGCACCGTGCTTGTGTCTGAACTGTTGTCCCGCCGCTAGCCTGTTGCCCACATTCAAACGCTTCGGGATTATAACTAGCTCTCCGCACTAAAATGATATTGTGCTCTAGCAATATCATCGAATAAGTAAGATTTTAACAGCCGATCTTTAAGTGGCGAATTGGGGACCATTTCTCGCAGACTCAAGCGCAGGGACAACAATGCCAGGATGTGAACGATTACTTGTTCTGAGAATTGCACTTCTTGTGGCAAAATATCCGGCAGATTAAGTTAATCTGGCTAAGCAGACCTATAGGTCCTACCAAAGTACCATTGTGAGCTGTGTAATAATAATAATAATAATAATAATAATAATAATAATAATAATAATAATAATAATAATAATAATAATAATAATAATAATAATAATAATAATAATAATAATAATCTTTATTACTTGTTGGGCCTTTATCGATGCTAGATATAAAAAATAGTCAAAGTTCTTTTTACTTATGTCGTGTAGTGTATATTTGTACTGCGGTACACAAAGCGATAGTGAACGTTTCGCTTTGAATTAGGCTCGTTTTTATCTTTATCGGCTGCTATTATTCAAAATCCTGTTCTCTTGAACACGTGCACTAACGGTACATTACTGTGCTTATTTGAAACGACTTATTTTAAGTTATAAGCATGCGCACGGTTATCCAACCTCATGATAGTGCCGCTCCCCACTAAATCACGACGCTTTCTCCGAACTGCAGACGCACCAGACATCTCAAATGGAGCCACTCTTTAGTACGACTGATGAGAATTGAAGAAAAAATGATGCTTCGGTCTTTTTTTCTGCGCCCTTAAGCTGACTACACGTGCAGTACGGTTCCGAAATACCCGCCACACAAATTATTGCTTGTTGAATGGAATGGTCACGGAGTATGTACTTGATGTGAGCTTCTCTGAGAAACGTAGCTGGTTCGTATTCCGTAATTTTCGCCGCACTGCACGGAGCTGGTGAAGCGAAGATATTTAAATTTTCCACGCACATGGTTCATAACTTAAATCTTTAGAGGTATTTAGAAATAGGGGGCGCAAGCGGCTTGAGCACACTAAAGGGGCCTTGGCACAGCCAGAAAATTGAGACAAGGGGATTGCGTACGCCGTGCCCTATAGCGTTCTCTTTTGAGTATCCTATACCTTACGTCCCAGCTAATATTAGCCAAGCTGTTCAAAAGAGAAAGAAAGAAAGAAAGGAAGAGAAAGGAAGAAAGAGATTAAAAATGCATGGTGCGAGATACAAGACCTTAGAATGACAGAAAAAAAAATTAAATTGAGGGGTTTTACGTGCCAAAACCACTTGCTGATTATGAGGCACGCCGTAGTGGAGGACTCCGGAAATTTAGACCACCTGGGGTTCTTTAACGTGCACCTAAATCTAAGCACACGGGTGTTTTCGCATTTCGCCCCCATCAAAATGCGGCCGCCGTGGCCGGGATTCGATCCCGCGACCTCGTGCTCAGCAGCCCAACACCATAGCCACTGAGCAACCACGGCGGGTAGACAGAAAGCTGAGATAGTTGTTAAGGATCATTATACAAAAAGGTGAGGCGAGTTGGTAAGGATTCATTATGCAAAAAGGTGAGGCGAGTTGGTGAGGTTTCATTATGCAGAAAGGTGAGGCGAGTTGGTAAGGATTCATTATGCAAAAAGGTGAGGTTCGTGTTGTCCACTTCTCTTCACTTGTGTCCTGTCTGCACGGCGTTAATATTGTCCACTTCTCTTGTGTCCTCTCTGCACGCCTCACCTTTTTGCATAATACAAGACCTGTAGGTGTTCGGTCGCCTGACTTCTCACAGTCGAACACCGTTCCTGTAATTGTATCTTGCGCCGTGCCTTTCTAATAGTTTTTTTCCTTGAACAGTTTGGCTAACGTTAGCTGGGACACGCTATATATTAAAAAAAAAAAAGATTGCATAACGATTATGCGTTGGCGGAGCTTTCCAATTTTATTTTATTTTGGCTCCTGTGACCTCATAACTACCGTAGCGCCGTATTTCTAGTAACCAGGGTATCTACGGTGATATTTGAGCACGTGATCGACATCTTTTCCAGTGTAGCGGAAAAGTAGTTCGAACAGATTCCCAACAGACTTTTGGCATAGCCCTCACTGGCCTCCTTCCCGCCATGTTCAACCGCGTCTCGCCCATATCGACTGCCAATAATGCTAAGTGAATGTGGTTCGCGATTCAGGGTTCCGATGCGCTCCCCTCTGGTCCACTGCAGGTAAACACTTTGTCACCTAGCGACGAGTTCCGTTGGCTACAACGCTCACCGTAATGAGTCGCAATGTGTGCGTGTGTGCGTCAGTAAGTATTGCTGCCGTGGCTCGCGTAGATTTCTCGGTCGTCCGAGTTGGATCGGTATATTTTTAACTTATTGTGCGATCACCTCAATAACCTTTAATTCTTTTTTCAAGATTCTTTTTGTTCGTGCTAAGCTCTTAAATTGTCTCATGGCTCCCATCTTTTTGATAGGCGTGATCGTCTCATAAAGTAACGGGCCGCCTTCGCTAATAATATGTCCATCATCAGTAGCGGCTGTAATTTTCTCTTCCGCTCGAGCTATTCGTAAAAGCAAATGTAAGCCTATCCTGATGCTGGATTAGGGGAGATGGCTGACCAACGGCAGAGAGAACTTATATGAAAATATTCGTGAATACGGGCCCTGCATGGTATCGTTCCGTGACTGAAAGCTGTCAGCGGCGGCACAGTTGCGTGGTCTTATGGTATGTCAGCACGACTGCGCGATAGTATATACAAGGTCTTACAAGTTTGCCCAAGCAGCTGGCGCTGGCGAACGTTTTTATAATCACTTGTCCTCTTTTCACTTGTAGGACGATGAATATTTTTAGCGCGATTCGTGGGCAGCCATTTTGCACCCGTGAATACAGTTAAAATCCACTCAATTGCTCTGTAGTTTCACTGGGTGTAGCACAAAGACATTTTTGTTTCATCGAATTTCGGACATGATACATATTGCTGTCGGATTGGCACCTCTTTTACGCCTTGCGTCGTGCTAAACATGCGGTCGTGATCATTATAAATGTTTGTCAACTAAACGAGTGAAATAAAAAAAAAAACGTTTCTAGTTTGTTTTAGGCAGCCTTCCTTAATTCATCATCAAAAGAGCAGCTGCATCACTATTCGAATCGCGTATCCTTCATTTTTACATGTATGTCAAGTATTTAATCAACGAGCGCAAATCACAATGCAGGACCGACAAGAATTGGAAATCCTCGATATTCAGCCGAATAACAAGCTTCGCTTACAGCGCCGTTTCGGCGTCTGCAAGTGTTGAGCAAACCAACATCAGTCAGACGCCTGAATTGTGGCTTGTGGTGAGGAGAAAACACGCAGCCAGAATTCACGATCTGATTACGAAACACGCGGTAGTGGGGGACTCTGGATTAAATTTAACCAACTAAGATTCCTTAATGTACAGTTAAATCGCAGTACACGAGGTTTCTGCATTTCACTTGCATCGGAACGCGGCTGACACGGTCGGGATCGTACCCGCGACCTCGAGCAACACCATAGCCATAAAGCTAATTAAATTATGGGGTTTTACGTGCCAGAACCACGATCTGATTATCAGGCATACCGTAGTGGGGGCTCCGGAAATTTGGACCACCTGGGGTTCTTTAACGTGCTCCTAAATCTAAGTGCACTAATGTTTTCGCATTTCGCCCCCATCGAAATGCGGCTGCCGTGGCCGGGATTCGATCCCACGGCCTCGTGCTTAGCAGCCATAGCCAACACCATAGCCACTAAGCAACCACGGCGGGCGGTCATAAAGCTACTACGGCGGGTACCTAAGTGTTGATTTGATGGGCGGCCGCTTCCGTACGTATATTATCGTCTAGACGCTGCGGTGCTTTTTCAGGATTTGCTGCTGCACCCCCTGCGTACGTTTCCTGATTGACAAATTTGCCCGGTGTTTACTTTTCAGAAATAGAAGGAACGTACCGTCCTGTACCTTGAATTTATATTTATCTAGTTTGTCCGCAACCGCTGTCATGTCTAGTAGTAGCATTTCCTTGCCTTCTTACGTCGCCTTTTCCCTGTACCGCACCCCCCCTCCCCCATTTATGCGAGCGGCACGCGAAAAGTGGCGAGAATGCTATTCACTCGTTTCACGGCTGCGTCGGTTCCATGTTGTCGGTTCTATTCAGTCTTTGCCTCCTCTTCGTACCTCCTCTCTACCGTTCTATCTACCTCCCCTCTGGACTGTCCCGCGTTAGTACAAAGGTAAGCGCTGCAGTTTCTGCAATGCATTTGCGAGGGATAACGGATAATTGCAGCTGCCAAAAGGCCATTTTGGCGACGCCCAGGGAGCTCTAGAGGGCATTGTGGCGGCACGGTGGAAAGGCCACCTTTCCTCTCTGCCACGCTCCTGCCATGTATACGCACGCTCTGAGCCAGCCCCCGAGTAGGGGTGCCAGGCAGTAGCAGCGGGGGAAAAATCGAATGGAGTGGCAAAAATGGTCAAGTGAAATTTCGATGTCGCTAGTCTTTTAACGCAATGAACGACACAGCTGCTTAAGCACTGGGTCATGGCACCCATTTGATTCTAGTAACGTTAATGGCACCTACTCCGATTCGCCCTCGTCTCGGGGGGCGATGTCGTTGTGCCAGACGTGGTGAGGAGCTGCTGCATGGCGGCGTGAACGCTCCGTGTGCTGGGCTTGCTTATGCTGCTGCTGGGTGAATAGGTAGACGGCATGGTGGTTGGGGCATTGACCAGGACATCAGCCGGGACTTTGGCCCGAACTTTGGTCTGAACTTTGGCCGGAACTTTGACGGGAACATCGGCCGCGACTTTGGCGGGTACTTTGTCGGGTACTTTGACCCCATTGGTTGGGGCATTGAGTAAAATCTTTGACGGGACCTTGGCCGGAACCTTGGCCGGAATCTTGGCCGGAACCTTTGCCGGAACCTTGGCGGGCATCTTTACCGCAGCCTTGGCCGGGATTATGGTCTCAGGCGGGGATGAGCTACTGCTTTTCGGACTCGCCTTAACAGTCACTGCATAAACCAGTTGTGGACTTGTAACATGTTTGTGCACGAGTAATATTACGATAGCGCGCTTACGTCTGCGAAAGTATTTTTTTGAAAATGCTTTTGGTGAAGCCAGAGTGTAGCAACTGCATTACCACCCCCATGACTGCTCACAAGACAACGATCGCGGAGTAAACAGGCCTCAGCGCCGGAGCAAAAGCCGCATCTCTCGACATCTTGAGGCGGCGCGTTGTAAAGAGTGTCCTCTTCACTTGGAGAGCTTTGGTATTGTGTTTTAGTACGAAAAGAAAGCGTGGCAGCCGAGATGAAGCCTTGCTCGAAAGTCTCACTCGCCTGGCTCGCTTTTCAACCGCCATACTGACTCAAGGGACTAGGCTTTCTCGTTTGATGAAAGCACAGAAGTTGCAGACTAACGTGCAATGAATTTTTACGCCAAAGAGTCATACGTTGGTTGTGAGAATGCCATGTGGGAAGGATCCAAATTCTGAATGCATACAGTTGCGCGACAACCGTTGCCTGGCACAGAGTGTGCAATCTTGTGCGCAGTGGCAGAACGCCACAGCTTCTGCGCCACCGGAGCGGATATAGTGTAACAACCCAGACGACATGTGGGAATCGCGCTGGCGAGTACCACTATTAAGGTACTCCCCCCAAAAGTTACTTTAAACTTGGGCATTTTTACGCGTAATGCGCCTTTTCACATAATCGAGGTCGAAGATTTAAAAGAGCCCGTATAAACATCTGCGCATGACAGCACGAGCCAGGAACGGAATGGAAGTTAAAATTATGGGGTTTTACGTGCCAAAACCACTTTCTGATTATGAGGCACGCCGTAGTGGAGGACTCCGGAAATTTCGACCACCTGGGGTTCTTTAACGTGCACCTAAATCTAAGTACACGGGTGTTTTCGCATTTCGCCTCCATCGAAATGTGGCCGCCGTGGCCGGGATTCGATCCCGCGACCTCGTGCTCAGCAGCCCAACACCATAGCCACTGAGCAACCACGGCGGGTGGAATGGAAGTTAACGCACCTGACAGGGCTCCGTTAGTATCAAGTGGGGGTTCATTGATGCGGCAGTCTATATAACAATTAAAAGTTGCGTTATACTCGTACGATGTAAATACCGGGGTTCCCGTGGACACCTTTTCAGCGGCACGCGCAAAACGCGATCGGTCTCTGTATACGTGATTCTCGCTAAAACAGCGTACACATAGTTTTTCTTCTTGATTTCGAACACTTAATAAAAATCCATCAAAATTTACTCCAATCACGTCACTACAAATGAATCATTTGCCCAGCCGGACATCATAAGGAAGAAAAACCAAACCTCATTCACTAATTAAATTCATTACATGAACTGATTTCTTTATTACATATTTTATACAGCATGTTGGAAAATTGAAGGGAATTGTCATAAAAGTAGAGTTCCATGCTTCTACATTTCAAAATGACCATGTAAGACCGGAATAACCTGTGTCAAATTATTCGTTCAATTGGCCTGATTACGCACCTGGCATTCCTCGCGTGAGGTAGTAAGGCAGTGTAAAATAATGCCTCGCCATTCCTCTCGATAAAGTGGTATGCGAACAAACGGAAGTTGTGCAGAACGCCAATTTGAATCAGCTCGTAGAAAGAGGAAATAGGGCGACGGCAGTTCCATTTTACGCCATACTTGTACGCTACAAAGGGGTGGTTCGCAGAACAGCGCTTCGCGGTGCCACGTGCGTAATCTGGTAAATTGAACGAATAATTTGACACCAGTTGTTTCGGTCCACGTGACTATTCTCAAATATTGAAACGCGCAACTACACTTTCATGATGACAACTCCCTTCAACTTTCCAATATAAACATCTGCCATAAAGTTTGTAATTAAGAAAGCAGTTGATGTAATTAGTTTAATTGTTGAATGAATTGCTTCAGCTTTTCTTGCAAATGATATCCGCGCAGAAAGTTCATCTGTAGTAACGTGATTCACCTGTAATGACGAATTTTGTAGGGCTTTAAAAGAAAACGTTCAAAGTACAAAAAGAAAACTTGCATTTGCTTAATCAGAGACGCAGTTGTATGCAGGATTATGTTCACGCATAATATTACGAATAAACACAATACTGCGATGACATGGGTAAACGCACATTGAATTGAACCCAATGACTATACGTGCGAGTTATAAAAAATTATCATAATCATAATTATAGTCATAATCAACGGCACTTGGTCAGGCTGACAGTGCACGGTGAAATGTCACAATGTCACTAATAAGGCAAAAACGTCATTAACTTCTCGAATGTCGCCATGAAATAATGCACGGTTAAGTGTCACAATGTCACTAATAAAGCGAAAACGCTATGAACTTCTCGAATGTAGCCATAAGACAGTGCACGGTGAAGTGTCACAATGTCACGAATAAGGCGAAAACGTCATAACCTTCTCGAATGTCGCCATGAGAGACTGCACGGTGAAGGGTCACAATGTCACTAAAAAGGCGAAAACGTCATTAACTTCTCGAACGTCGTCATGAGACAGTGCACGGCAAAGTGTCACAATGTCACTAATAAGTCGGCAACGTCATTAACTTCTCGAATGTCATGAGACAGTGCACGGTCAAGTGTCACAATGTCACTAATAAAGCGAAAACGCCATGAACTTCTCGAATGTAGCCATAAGACAGTGCACGGTGAAGTGTAACAATGTCACGAATAAGGCGAAAACGTCATAAACTTCTCGAATGTCGCCATGAGAGACTGCACGGTGAAGGGTCACAATGTCACTAAAAAGGCGAAAACGTCATTAACTTCTCGAAGGTGGCCATGAGACAGCGCATGGTGAAGTGTCACAATATCACTAATAAGGCAAAAACGTCTAACTTCTCGAATGTTGCCATAAGACTGTGCACGGTGAAGTGTCACAATGTCACCAATAAGGCGAAAACGTCATTAACTTCTGGAATGTCTTCATGAGACAGCGCACTGTAAAGTGTCACAATGTCACTAATAGGGCGAACACATGATTAACAATATCGAATGTCGCCATAAGTATACTGTTAGCGACATTCGAGAAGTTAATAGCAATAGCACCTCTGTCGTAGCTCACATGGTTGATTCCGAATGGTAAAATGCAAATCACCGAACAAGTACCTCTTCACTGTTCTCCGGATGGGGCGCGCGCGCCATCATTTAAATATATATTTATCTTATCAGAAGACGCACTCGTGCGTTCCATATGTGTCGTTCGGTTATTTGGTCAGGGCTCCAGAGTGAATAGCGGGCCCATCGCGAGACTTTTGCTCGCCCGCAGCGCGGTGTGCCTGATTCCAGAACGCTCGGAGCGAGAGATAGGCCTATACGCTCGCTCACCCTGGTCGTACTGCGCATATGTGAGGTCCGCGCCGAAATCTGCGGCACCGTCGGCGGCTTTTTCATCGTAGTAAGTCTCTTCATCGTAGTATTCATCGACGGGCCTCCCCTGGCGAGCCGTCTGGCCGAGCACAGGCAGCAGAATGACGGCGGCGAGCAGGGCAGCTGCAACGAACACAGGAAGCGCTTTCAACGTGCGCCCGACCGGCTCGAGCCGCCCTTAGCTCACCGTTTACGATGGACGTAGTTGCGGTCATCGCGTCGCTTCTCTTCCACTGCGAGGCACACCGTCATTGGGTCTGCCAGCCAGGCTTGCCAGAACTGCGCGTCGCCGCCCGTCCTGTTCTCTAGAAGCCACTGAGGTCAAACCTGCGCATGCCGGCGGACAGCGTGCATCGTCGTCTTTGTCCCCAGTTCCCGCTCGCGAGGAAATGCGACGGAGCACGCGCCCGTATTTTTCTTCCTCTTTCGAATCCAAAATGACACGCAGGCACAGCGAGAAATTAGCCGAATTCATCCGTTTGCAAACAGCGTTACATCACAGGGAGAGTCCCAACTGGTCCCGACCATCTGAAGCACCAACCGAACGAAAGTATGGTAGGTGGTAGTTCTTCTGAAGCATATGGTAGGTGAGAAATATCCTCGGGCTCCGCCCGACTTGGTCGCATCCCTCCACGTCGAAGCACCTTTTGTTTCGCAGTAGCTACGGTAAAAAAAAAGTCGCAGTTTCGTGCGAAAGGCGAAGCATCGATTGCGATAACAAATTAGTGGGCAACTATACGGATTAGGATGGTAGTTTTATCGGCCGTGTAAACTTGTAAACATAGGCTTACTAACTAAATTAACAAACATGATGTCACAAGCGCACAAGAAAACAAACACATATCACTCGATGACCGCGAAAACTTTCAAAACGCTGCATAGAGGAAACGCGGCCGCAGCAGCGAGCGAATTGACCATCGTGCTGCCGCTCGAAAAAAAAAAAAAAACACTGAAACTTTCGTAAAAAAAAACGTTTTTTTGTCTTTTTCAACCAGGATAAAATTCAAAAAAAAGGAAGGGCAGCTTTCCCGCAGAATTCTCCTCTTGCGATGCGACTCATTTCGACATATCTAAATATTTGGTCAAGAAGAAGGAGTTTGGGGGTCTGCGAAGCCCCTGGAACCATCCACGTGGTGGCAAGGACTTTGTTTCAACCAACCCTTGAGCCCCCTCGCATCTTTACAATTGCTAGTAGCTACAGCGGGGCGTGGTGTTTCTCGCAGCGCTCGACGTTTCTGCGCAGGCGCGAGTAAGAGCGAGTGCGAGAGAGACAATCTGGGGACCTTTGCTCCTTGAATATGTGACTCTGCCTAGGCACTACGGAGGAGGTTTCTTATGCCCCAACCATTGCCACGCGTCGGAAAGATTCGGCACGCGCCGAGGCGTCAAGATCGTCAAAAGCGTCGGTCGGGAACACGGCGAAGCGTGACGACGCGCAGCGATTATGTCTACTGCCGATGCTAGAAGTTTGCCGACGCGAGGTGATGCTGCGCCGGCGTGCACCAATAAGAGGCTGCGACGCGTCGCAAGCGTCAACCAATCGGAGGCTGCGAATCCTCCGGCTGCTATGCCTATGATGGCCGCCCATGCGGAGGCGCCGGAACCAACGATTGTCCGAGTTATTTGGACGCACGACGCGCGGGACAGTGTTCCTGAAAGACAGTGTTGTAATAGTAGGCCGACAACAACACGACCGACCGACCGACGACCGTGGGCTGTGGCAGCGCGACGTGGATCCGAAGCGACTTCGAACGACGCCGACTAAACCAACCTGCCCACTGGGTTCCGCCGGGCTCGGTACGATCGTCTGCTAAAACAGCCAACCGAATCACGATTGCCACAACGTCTGCGCTTGTTGTATGTGTATTTTGTTGTGCTCAAAACGAATGGAGACATGTTTACGACCTCTGAAGTCTGGATAATCAGCACTCGCCTATCGCCGTAACTGGGAGTGAACGAACCCAGCTGAGAAACTCTGTCGAATGAAATGAATTTGCAAGTCCGTTTGGCACTGCAGTGATTTAAAATATGGCACTCCTGACGTCGTGTGATGTGGGATGTGGTGAATGAACCGTTGTTGCATCTGGGTCGCAAGCCCCAAGGGTAGCGTTGGCCTAGCGGCCTTAGGCACAGCTGGTCCTGGTCCTGGCAAAGGATGAGTCGACTGCTAACAGAACAACTTGTTTATTCTAGCATCGCAAAAGAGCGGCCGGTCAGGTCGACCGAAGTGGAGAGACGGGAGCGCACGTTACTCGACGGATGAAAATCGGAGCCTCCCTCGGCGTCCGGGGCAGCTGCTTTTATACTCTCGGAGTCGAGGGCAAGTAGGAACGGCTCGGGATGAGGCGCACGTGACGGCGCCGCACGGACACGTTGAGACGAGAAGTGACGCATCTGCCGGGCCGGCGCCGGTCAGACCTCCTCGCTTCACAGTTGGGGAGCTCCTCTCCCCGGCTGCCGCGCTTTGACAAGCGTGGGCACCAACATGCACACACACTCACACACACACACACGAAGACACGTGGCATTGAAACATGCCTGGACGCGCTTGGCAGGAAGCGTTACGGCAGTGCTGAACGGGCCAAAATGTCCGCCGCTTTGAATGAAGCCCCGGCGTCCGTTGCATCCGCGCCGGCTATACCGCGCGTCGTAAGCGAAACGTAACAGACCGCCCCGCCGGGAGAAGGAGATCCCGATGGTCAGGGGGCTGCATCTGCTGTCCGGAGGGATGTCGTTCGATGATGCTCATAACCGAAGTCGGTCGTCTTTCGGCGTTTCTTGAGCGCAGCGCACAGAGAAGGCCTCGTTCTCACGTTCAGGTTCACACAGGACACTGCAAAGTGACTTCGGGAGAGTTGCCATTTTTGTTCTCGTTCCCAGCAAGCGTTAGAACTACGCCGAAACTCAACCGCTCAGTCAGCAAGCATGACACAACCCTCACTAAGCCCTGCCAGGCTCTTTCCCCTTTTATACTACTGCCTAGTTCCTTACAGTCTAGCAGCACTCAGAACGCGTCCACAAATTGGAAAATTGCACTAGAAAGCACGTCATCACTTTGAAACACTAAACAAAAGCAATATGTTAAAAATCCTACCTCAGGAAGAAAAACATCAGTAACAAATAACTTTGAGGCTGATTCCTACGTTAGCGGACTCGACTTAAGCCATCGGCGTTACCGTTGAGACTCCCCTTTTTGTAACGCACCTCAAAAGAATATTGTTGCAAAGCGAGGCTCCAGCGCAGGAGGCGGCCATTTTTGAGAGAGATGGTCTGCAGCCATTGGAGAGGGCAGTGATCCGTCTCAATGATAAACCTCGAGCCGGCTAGGTAGCATGACAATTTCTGAACGGCCCACACGAGACACGCACACTCTTTCTCGGTGGCGCTGTACGCCTGCTCACGACTGGTCAGCTTACGACTAGCATACAGGACGGGGTGTTCCACTTCTCCATTTTCCCGTTGGCACAGTACAACGCCCATGCCTCGCTCACTAGCATCGCACTGAACAACGAACCCTTTTGTGTAGTCTGGCGATCGTAGCACAGGCTGGCTTGTTAGGGCGCTCTTTAGGGCGCTAAAAGCTCTTTCCCTTGTCTCGTCCCAGACGACTGTTTGGGGCTCTGTTTTTCTTAGAGCATCCGTCAGGGGAGCCGCGATATCAGAGTACCTGGGGATGTACCTCTGATAGTAGCCGGCGACACCCAAGAACGACCGAATATCGGTCTTTGTGCGCGGTTGCGGGAAGTCTCGCACAGCGGCCACCTTTATTTCAGAGGGGCGGCGACGACCCCGACCAATCACGTGACCGAGGTAGACAACCTCGGCCTGTGCTAACTGGCACTTGGGAGCCTTGACTGTCAAGCCCGCTTCGCGCAGGCGGGTTAGCCCTGCCCGCAAGTGTGCCATATGCTCAGACCAGGATGCGGAGAATATCGCTACGTCGTCTGAATACGGTAAAGCGAATTCTTGCTGCCCCCGCAACACTTTATCCATGAGGCTTGAAAAGCAGTATGGCGCGTTCTTCAAACCAAAACTCAACACTTTAGGACGGAATGTTCCCATTGGTGAAATGAACGCCGCATACCTACTAGCCTCTTCTGTAAGTGGAACCTGCCAATAACCCCTGACAAGATCTAGGGTGGAAATGAACTGAGCGCTACTAACTTTCTCAAGGCGCTCCTCGATGTTAGGGATCGGATAAATTTGATCCTTAGTGATGGAATTAAGGCTGCGGTAGTCGACGCAAGGACGAGGTTCCTTGCCCGGTACCTCAACTAAAATCAAAGGGGAGGTATAATCACTCTCACCCGCCTCAATAACTCCGAGCTGTAGCATTTTCTTTACCTCAGCCTCCATAATATCGCGCTGGCGGGGTGACACCCGGTACGCCTTGGATCGTACTGGCTCTGGGGAGGTAAGTTCTATGTCATGAGTAAGGACAGAAGTCCTACCAGGCCTCTCAGAGAACTGACCTTGAAACTCTTGTAAGAGCTGGTGTAGTTCGGTTTTCTGCTCAGGCGACAGCGGTGCTTTACTGATTAAGTCACTAATGACTTGATCGGTGTCTTTCCTGTTCGTCACTGAGCCTAGTCCCGGAAGCTCGACCGGAAGCTCTTCGGGAACGTTTACCATCATACACACCACTGCTTCCCGTTGTCTATAGGGTTTGAGCAGATTACAGTGGTAAACTTGCTGTGCTTTCCGTTTTCCTGGCAGACTCACCACGTAGTTAACGTCCGACAGTTTTTGAACAATCCGTGCTGGGCCCTCCCACTGCACGTCGAGTTTGTTTTTTAGCGATGTGCGCAATATCATGACCTCATCGCCCACCTCAAAACGACGGGCCCTGGCTGTCCGATCATAATAAACCTTGGCCCTCTGCTGGGCCTTTGCCATTGCTTCACCTGACAACTCCTGTGCCCTTCTTAAGCGTTCGAGGAGCCTAAGCACGTACTCCACCACGACTGGGTCGTCGCCCCTGCCTTCCCACGATTCTCGAAGCATGCGAAGCGGAGACCGCAGCGAGTGACCGTACACCAGCTCAGCTGGCGAAAACCCCGTAGCCGCATGCGGCGCGGTCCTTAATGCAAACATCACCCCAGGCAGACACAGCTCCCAGTCATGTTGTTCAAAACACAATGCTCTCAACACGCGCTTCATGACGGAGTGGAGCTTCTCAACGGAATTCGACTGTGGGTGGTACACTGAGCTGTGTAACAGCTTTACCCCACACCTTTCGAGAAAGGCTGTCGTCAAAGCGCTAGTAAACACTGTGCCCTGATCTGACTGGATTTCCGCAGGAAAACCAACTCGCGCAAATATGGACAGTAGTGCATTGACTATCTCAACTGAGCTGAGTTCTTTAAGCGGCACTGCTTCAGGGAACTTTGTCGCAGGGCAGATCACAGTCAAAATGTGCCTGTACCCCGTGGTTGTTACCGGCAGAGGTCCCACTGTATCAATAACGAGCCGTCTAAAAGGCTCCGTAATGATAGGTACCAACTTCAACGGCGCCCTCGATTTGTCCCCTGGTTTGCCCACCCGCTGACAGGTGTCACATGTCCTCACAAAGTGGTCTGCGTCCCGAAAACACCCTGGCCAATAGTACTCTTGCAAGAGACGGTCCTTAGTTTTCTTAACTCCTAGGTGTCCGGACCACGAACCCCCATGCGACAAGCGCAAGAGATCCTGACGGTAGCACTGAGGCACGATCAGCTGATCGAACTCCACTCCCCTGCGGTCTAGATACTTCCGGTACAGGACCCCACCTCTTTCCACAAAACGAGCATTTTTCTTGGCGATACCTTCCTTGACATTGTAGCGCATGTTTTCTAGGCTGCCATCCTTTTTTTGCTCGGCTATCAAAGCCGACCGGCTGACTTTTAGCAACCTATTCAGTCCGTCTGACGTAGGCGCGATGAGCAAATCAGCAGATAGCTCTTCTAACTTTCCCGTGTCGGGCATTTCCTCTCCAGTATCTGGTGCCTTCAACGCTACAGGCTCAATTTTATTCAGTTCGGACGTGCTCTGAATATCAGCTTGCTGCGCCTCTGACCCTTTCTCATTGTTCGACAACGTCGGCCCCGCAACTACCGCCTTTGCAGCGAGCTCCCGAACCTTCGATCTGGTTAAGGCCTGAACGCTAGCCTCACCAAACAAAAGCCCCTTCTCGCGCAGGAGGTGATCGGACCTGTTCGAAAATAGGTACGGGTACTGGGGGGGGCAGCATAGATGACACTGCGGCCTCCGTCTCAAGTGCTCCGAAAGGTCCTTCAATAAGCACTTTTGCTAGGGGCAGACACACGCTATGAGCTTCCACGGCTTGCTTGATCCATGCGCACTCGCCCGTGAACATATCGGGTTCTACGTAAGAGGGGTGAACTACATCCATTGTAGCTGCGGAATCGCGAAGCACTCGGCACTCTTTCCCGTTCACAAGGAGGTCTCGCATGTAAGGCTCGAGAAGCTTCATGTTCTCGTCAGTGCTGCATAATGACAAAAACACGACTTTTGTTTTTGTTTCTGGACACTGCGCCGAAAAGTGACCCGGCTTCTGGCACGTATAACAAACGCGCGCTTGCCTCGTCTCGAACCGCTTTCTGCGTTCGGCTTAGGTTGCCGCCGTCTCCTTACGTTCGGTCGGACTGCTTTCACTCGCATCCGAACTACGTGTGTCCCCCTTTGCTCTCATGGGCGTGAACTTCGGCCTCTCAAACTTGGAGCCAAATTCACCCTTTTGACCATCCTTTGCTCCGCGAGCCCGACGCGTCACAAACTCTTCGGCTAGCTCAGCGGCTCTAGCCACCGTACTAACGTCTGGCCTATCCAAGACCCAGTACCGCACGTTCTCGGGTAACCGACTATAAAACTTTTCCAGCCCGAAACACTGCAGAACTTTCTCGTGGTCACCAAACGCTTTCTCTTCTTTGAGCCACTCCTGCATGTTTGACATAAGCCTGTAGGCAAACTCTGTATATGACTCACTTCTGCCTTTCTCATTTCCCCGAAACTTCCGACGGAACGCCTCCGCTGACAGCCTGTACTTTTTTAGCAGACTCGATTTCACTTGGTCGAAATCCTCTGCCTCCTCTCTATTCAAGCGAGCGACTACGTCGGCCGCCTCGCCGGGCAACAAAGTGAGCAAGCGCTGTGGCCACGTTTCCCGAGAGAACCCCTGCTTCTCGCACGTTCGCTCAAAGTTAACCAGGAACAAACCAATGTCCTCTCCAAGCTTAAACGGCCGCATCAGGTCAGTCATTTTGAACAATACTCGTTCTCCTGCACCGTGTGCCTGACTTCCATTACGAGCGCGTTCCATCTCTACCTCGAGACGCTTCATTTCTAAAGCGTGTTCGCGCTCATCTTTCTCTTTATGTTCTTTAAGTTCGCGCTCCTGTTGCTCTTTTTGCTCTTTAAGTTCGCGCTCCTGTTTCTCTTTTTGCTCTTTAAGTTCGCGCTCATCTTTTTCTTTTTGCTCTTTAAGTTCGCGCTCCTGTCTTTTTGCCCTTTCCTCAATGGTCTCAAGGCATTCCGACAGCTCGTCATCCTCAGCTTCTAACTCAAGAATAGCCCTTAGCAGTTCTGGTTTTCTGAGTTTGTCTGAGACATCCAGACCCAACTCTCTTGAAAGCTCCAGCAATTTCGGTTTGCGCAACGACTTCAAATCCATGGCTGCTCTGAATGCTGCTTTCTCTACTGCCTACTATTGTCTTGCCGCAAACTAACCCGGCAGCAACGACAATCACAATTACCAGCTCTGTTTCTGACACTAACAAAAGCCTGGCAAAACTCAGAAGAAGAAAGTCCCGCACTCACCAAACCTCGCAGCCAAGAATTCAGCGCAGTCGTTCCGCTGCAGGCAACCAGTCATCACACAGGGCTCGTTGCACTGCTCCCGGATGGTCGTTGTGCTGCTCAGCATACAGTCAACCGCATATCTTCGCTGCTGGCCTCCGTTGTCGCGATCTCACCGCTGGCAGACAGTTGTTGCAATGTCACCGCTGGCACCAGTTGTTGCATATGGGTCGCAAGCCCCAAGGGTAGCGTTGGCCTAGCGGCCTTAGGCACAGCTGGAAGCATCCGAAGGTCCTGGCAAAGGATGAGTCGACTGCTAACAGAACAACTTGTTTATTCTAGCATCGCAAAAGAGCGGCCGGTCAGGTCGACCGAAGTGGAGAGACGGGAGCGCACGTTACTCGACGGATGAAAATCGGAGCCTCCCTCGGTGTCCGGGGCAGCTGCTTTTATACTCTCGGAGTCGAGGGCAAGAAGGAACGGCTTGCGAGAGGCGCCCGTGACGGCGGGGCACGGACACGCTGAGAGACACGTTGAGACAAGAAGTGACGCATCCGCCGGGCCGGCGCCGGTCAGACCTCCTCGCTTCACAGTGGGGGAGCTCCTCTCCCCGGCTGCCGCGCTTTGACAAGCGTGGGCACCAACATGCATACACACTCACACACACACACACGAAGACACGTGGCATTGAAACATGCCTGGACGCGCTTGGCAGGAAGCGTTACGGCAGCGCTGAACGGGCCAAAATGTCCGCCGCTTTGAATGAAGCCCCGGCGTCCGTTGCATCCGCGCCGGCTATACCGCGCGTCGTAAGCGAAACGTAACACCGTGTGGAACTTGGGGTGGTCAACCGCGGCGTGTTTCGCGTGGTGTCGGGTGACTCAAGTTCAACGGGCAAGCTCTGCGCTGTTTCCAGTGGCAAAGATAATTTCCGAAAGCGAAAGACACTAGTAGCCGAACTATGGGCAGTACTTACATAATCAGCCGTGCGGCCCGTTTCAGCTGACACTGCGCTCTTCTATTTGGCATGTGAATCCAGTTCAGTACAGGTTCACTGTGCTCCTTCACTCACTTCTTTCAAGTGCATCCGTCTTTTGGGCTAGTTGGAGATAAATCGCTCGTGTACCAATCCAGAACACTGACGCACTGAAGCATACGTGACAACGCAGTTATGTTTGAGTCAGTGTGTCCTTATACTTGAGCACTGCAAAAAGAAATCTGTTTGCAACGTGTGCCCCATGTGCAGTGCATAGCAGGACCTGATTCATGCAAGACCTATGCATGTAGCAGCGTATACCATGATTGCTTCGATGCCTGCTTCAGAAGCAGCAAGTACTGAGTCAATGAAACTGTAATCGATTTTTTATCTCACTTTTTGTTTATGGAAAGTGTAGATGGTGTGAGTGCATTGTGTGAGTGCAGTCGGTATGCTTAAACTGCTGGAATCCCTTCAGTTTCTACTAAAATGTTTCTTGCTGCGATACTATAAATTGTAGTCAGGACAAAGATCTACTCAAAACCAAGTTACTAATGCATCTGCGCAGAATGTGTTTGATTAACAAGTTAACACTTCCACAACAACAATGTGCCGATGCACAGCATATGTGCTTGCAATAAATACATTCCGTAAAGGTGAACGACTGGGCCTACAATAACAAAGTTTGTAGTAGCACTGCAAAAAGTGCTGCCATGCGTATCAGCCACAACAAAACTGCTGCACATCCAACCTACTTCCTTAGAGGCACCTCTATAAAGACGGTTCGGGCCCTTCCCATTCTGGGTGTAATATTTAGCTCTTCTCTTAACTTTTCCGCATATATGTCACCAGCACTGTATCTAAGCATTGGCCCATTTTTGGGTTTGTGTCCCGTGTCTCCCTTCCCTGATGACGTAAGGTTTTCCTACGCTTCTATCATTCTGTCACGACTTGAGTACTGCTCATCAGTATAGTTCCCGTACCAAACTCGCGACGCTAACAAACTTAAGCTTGTTCAGCGCCGGACAACACGCACCCTCTACTCTCGTCTTTTCGGTTGTCGCAAGCTCATGCCAGCCTACGAGGATTGCCTCAAACCCCTCAAGTAGCACACCCTGCAATATCAGCGCAACATTGCACTAGTCTATACTGCAGGGTGCTTGACGGCTCTCTGAACAGCACTAATCTTTCTTCAGTTCGTCTGAACAAGTGGTCAACACAGCCCGAGCCCTCATCGTGCCTCTATGGCCCGACACCACAACTCCATGATTATATCTGGCATACAGAGCTTTCTCTTCAGCCCCTTGGTCATTTGGATTCTCCTTCCTTGGAACCAGACTGAATTGGCACTCCTGTGTGTTGTGCATCCGTTGAATGTGTGCGTGTGTGCCGTGCTGTGTTATAGAGCAAGTGTGTGCGTGCGTGTGTGTGCACGTGGAGGGGAAGGATGTGTGTTCTGCATCCTGCAAAATCCTGCTCTAGATGGCTGGTTATGAGACGCTCTAACATACAGGCATCAGCCTTTCTTTTAGTCTAGAGTGCCAAGTTACCACTAAGATTATTATTATTATTATTATTATTACTACTACTATTATTATTATTATTAGAATCATCACTACGACCACATTGATTGTGTTGAAGCCAGCGTGACACATAATTCAAAATATTTCTGGAGCTTTGTGCGCTCTCACTCTTCTAAAAAGAGTGCCAAAGATGTACGTCTTCTTCATGAAAATAGTGGTGTTGTCTCGAACACTGCTGATGCCCTTGCAGAACATTTCTGTTTGCTATATGGTGTGAAATATGCTTCAAGTAGCCTTCCTTTTCAGTCTGGCACAGTGTGTCAATGAAAACCTTGTTTTCAAGTGTATGAAGTGCCTTAAACCTTTCCTTTCTTGTGGTGTTGATGGTATTTCTTCCGCAGAGCTTAAGACGTATGGAAGCATACTTGGTCCCTGTTCTCATAAACATCTTCAATATTTCCCTGAAGTCTAGTACCTTTTCTAGCACTCGGAAGGTAGCATGGACATTGCCCATGCACAAATCAGGTGCTAAATGTGCAGTTACTAACTGCCGACCTACATCTATCCTCTGCAGTGCGTCATAAGTGTTTGAATCGATATTGGATTCCTCGCTTTCTGTTAGTGCTAAGAGCATTTTAATACATGAACAGCATGACTTTGTGTGCCGACAACTTAAAACTACTTGAGACTGTTAACAGTGTTCACCACTGCATCGACTTCCCAAAAGACATTTTTTTCACTCTCAAACTGGCGCAGAAACAATAAGTACTCTTAAATGCTTCCAATACTGTGGCATTAAGTTATATGCAGAAAATTCACCATGTGAAATTTTGATACACCCTATGTGATGCTCCACTCCTTATGGTCATGAAATGAAAGATCTTGGTGTGTACTTCGACAAAATGCTAAGCTTCTCTTCACATAGATAATTACACATGCCCTTCACGCTCTTGCAATTGCATGCCGTATATTGCATGATTTTCACTCACCTATTGTGTTTCTGAAACTCTGCTGTGTGCCGCCAACTACTAGAGTATGCCTCTGTAGGAGGGGGTGCAACGAGCAAATCTAATTCTGACCTCACTGAACGCATCCAGGATAAATTGATATCTATCTTAAAGCACCACTTTTGCCATTCTGGCGACCACAGTTGAGCCTTCTCAAATATACTTCAACTCGCACCTCTAGATTCAAGACTTAATTAATCACACCTCTTGTTCCTCTATAAGGTGGTCCATGACATTATACATTCCCTAAAGCTTCTTGATCATATGCATTTGTTCGTGCCGCAACAGTATACCAGGTAGCATTCCACATTCGTTGCCTGGCCTTGTTGCAAGATTGTGCTGTATAAGACTCGACTCTAAAACATATTTCAGAGTTCATTTCCTGTGTTTTGTATATCTGTAGATAATCACGTAGGATTAACTCCCTTTTACTTTTCCACCTTTCCTTTCTCTTTATTTGTTTCTCTATCTTGCATTTTTTTGTCTACCACATTCATGTTTTCTGTACATTTTGTCTCGCATAGTGCTCGTTAAGTGCACCCGTACAAAGGCTCTCTAGCTGCTCCTGGGCACTACAATAAACATTTGAATGATTGATTATTATCGTAGTATAAAATCGTGCTTTTTAAGTATGTGCTAGTACACTATTTCAGTGCAGTAGCTTTTGTGCAATTAAAAAAGCGCATGAATTAAGAAAGTGCAATAATAATATGCGATGTGCCTGATCATATGCATTATGTTATTAATTTCTTCTGAGTTTTATTAATGGCTGGCTACTGTATCCAGTGTTGTGCAATAAAATAGTATGCCACAGCAATTATTGCGTGTCTCGCAGAACAAATTGAATATATCTTTCTCAGTCGAAACATCATAGTAGGCTGAAAACAATAAACTGCAATTTTTTTTTGTGCTGACGAAGTGTATAAATTGTGAAAATAACCTGTTTATATATTTCTTACACTATGCAAATGAGCTGCTCCCATACATTCGAATAAGCACTTCAATAGTACGACTTTGCAAAGGGCAACGAAAGGCCCGTATTAAAACTCTCCAATTCTCAAGCTTGTATTATATGATGGTATGTCATTTCATTAATGTAAAGAAAGACAAACTTGACATGTGGAAAGCAGTTACAATAGAACATGGCCCTTACACTGTGAAAATGTTTTGTAGCAATACACTCAATGTGAAGGCCTCCGGATGCGATGTTGATGCATCAAAACAACCTAGAATAATAGAGGTGCTCCATGGGCTAGATTTTACAGAATCAAGAATCGGGGGGAGACAAGCTACGAATTACATAAATTTTAGCTATTCTAGATTTCTTTTTTGTGAGTGCTACAGGTGTTTCAATTCTTTTTTGCTGACTTTCTCAGAACCCACTTTTTGACATTTCTTTCATGCACCAACAAGCATAATTATATTGACACGGATGCTTTATCTGTATCTGGTTACCGTATTTCACCGGATAAAAGATGTTAAACGTTATCGCTCGGTGCAGGATGCGCCTGAACGTATCGGAAGTTTCGCGAATGTTATCGATGGTTCTGTCTGTTGTCGACGAACCCTGTTAATCTGATTGCGTACGCGACACTAATTGTGTAGTAGTTTCTGGAAGGCGCGCGGGCACCAGCGAATAGGCTGTAACTTTCGACGACTGATGTATGCAAACCGACGCGCTTGACCCGCAGATGAGATTTTCTACGATTGCCGACATTGCTTGCCGCTATCGTTGCGATTGAGTCTGCACTATTTATTTACCGTCACTACTACGTGACGATATTTCCAACACAGATTTTTTTCAGTGATACTTTGCTCGCCTAATTCTTACATAGTTGGCTGTGCAATGAGCTACCAAAAAATGAAATGGTACAACAGTTTTTGATATGATATGGCATCGTCGTGCAGGTGATTGCAAAGCGATCTTGCAGGAAGACGACGCGCGAGCGCTGATGTCGATATTTAGTGCACTATTTTTACTTCAAAAATAAGAACAAACTGTTACGGCAGCGTATATTTATTATTCAAACGTGTTTTTTATATCTAAAAGCGCATACAAAATTATGGGGTTTTACGTGCCAAAACCACTTTCTGATTATGAGGCACGCCGTAGTGGAGGACTCCGGAAATTTCGACCACCTGGGATTCTTTAACATGCACCTAAATCTAAGTACACGGGTGTTTTCGCATTTCACCCCCATCGAAATGTGGCCGCCGTGGCCGGGATTCGATCCCGCGACCTCGTGCTCAGCAGCCCAACACCATAGCCACTGAGCAACCACGGCGGGTAAAAGCGCGTACAGATCACTAACTTATTGTTTCAAGCTTAGTTTACAGCAGGCTGTTTTAGGCCGGACTTTGATGGATGAAGACAAAATAGTCCAGCAACAGTGCGCCGCAGCCGAGGAGCGAGCTTCGGCGCGCGTCAGAGCTTATGTCCCGTGGTTGCGTGCCCTCTTCCTCCGACCAACGCGAAGCGAAGCGTTCGCTTGTCGGCGCGCGCCGAAGCTTGCCGACGCGTGCCAGTGGTTGGGGCATTAGCGCTTGTTGTATGCGTTTGTCCCCTAGACATGCCGGCATTGCGGAATGCGGTCGAGTTTGTTTACGCTCCGCCGCTGGCTGCCCGCGCAGTGAGACAGTGGGCACGGACGCCCCATTTGGTGATCACTGTGTCTGAAGGGGCAAGATACTGACTGGTGTTGTATAAGTCGCGGGTCGCTTTTTTCGTCGCGACGATAGATTGCATTTTTTGCAAGCATTGCTCAAGGAGCACACGTGTAACCGGCAAACGGAGGCCTCAGGAGAGCACCTGGAGTTATAATGAAGCAGGTGGCGCAGGATCTCCAGGGCACCCAAGGGGTAGCGGGGCGATCAAAGCTGGAAGCAGTGCGGCTCGTGGGTTGGGGCCGCGGATGCCGAAGCGTGCCGGGGGGTGTTCGCATAAAACATTAGCTGTCCGCTAAAGCCGACAGCCGATCTGATACACCACTGGCACGCGCAGGCCTCGGCAAGCCCCAACTCACGGACCAGTCCGGGTTCTAGCTGTGGTGTCCCCGTTGCCGCTTTGGTGTCCTGGAGGCGCCGCCAACAATATCGAAATAATGACACGTTGTTTCAATTAGTACAAAACACGATTGAATAAATATGATTACGTCCAACCGCCAACGTGCGACGCTAAGTTCAGCACTACCATGCTCAGCGACTTCTGCCGGCACGCCTAGGGACAAACGCATACAACACGCGATAAGAAACTCCTCCTAGGCAGAGTCGTATATTCAAGGAGCAAAAGTCCCCAAATTGCCTCTCTCGGAGACGCCGGATATTTGCGCGCATGTGCGTGTAAGAGTGGGTAATTACCCACTCTTACAAGCACATGCACGCAAATGTCCGGCGTCTCCGCAAGTACCACGCCCCGCTGTACCTACTAGCAATTGTAAATACGCAGCCTCCTCGCCTGTAGCGTGCTGCAGATTCGCCCTTCTTCTGCGGCATGTGAAAGAAACTAGTCCGAGTTTGGAATTGTGCAAACCAAGCTACGCAACAGGCTCGCAGGGTATCGCGTGCAAAAACTTGTGTAACTGCACTAGAACCCCAATGTCCGGAATGCTTCGTCCTCTGCATGCACAGCGAAGCGTTGACGCGTCAAGCGGAAATGAATCGGGCACAGATTGATACAAATGTCGTTCTTGACGCTCTGATGTGTAATCAATGCCTAATTGACGTGTAATAGCGCCTAGATTTTGAACCCGGAAGCTCTGCTGGGACTTTTGTGATGAAATAATGTAACAATTATATTCTTTTCAGTGTTAGAGAAATAAATGTGTTGGGTTTTTCATAGCTCTGTGCGTAATCGTCTTTTCTTCCCCCAATTTTTCTTATCTTTCTGAAACAAAAAACGTGAAAGAAACCAGCTTTTTCACGCCTATCAAAATTTTATGAAATTGTACATCTCTTCGCGCGGCCACCCGGGCCGTCCGGAGTAGAACGCATGCTTCCTCCCTCCCCTCCCCCTTGGAGGCTTGCGCGTGACGGAAAGCGACGTCTTTCCTCCCCGCTTCCCTCGCTTGCGTGCGCGAGATTGTGCCGCGATCGCTGGCTCACCCTCGCAAGCTTTCACTCGCACATACAGCATACGGAGCTCGGCGTCGATTTAATCGTCCTTGGACTTTATATGGACACTCACAGCGACGCCGACGCCAGAAACACACCGTGAATCAGTTTAGGAAGTAGTGCTAAACATCACCAGTCATTTTTGTGAATACGGGCCCAGATGCCTGGGGCCGGAGACTTTGTGTTCCAGCATTTTGAAGCTTCGTTGTAAGGTTCGGCACGGTACCGTTCGGCGTTCCTAAGTGCAACAGCAAAACACGACAAAAAAATTGTTCGCGCGGCTTCCATTTTGACGAAAAGGCAATAATGTTGTGCATCGAGCACTGAACGTCCGTGTAGTGTAGCCGTAGTGAGCTAAGAAGCCCGACAGCTCGCTCGCCTACGGATCAAAAACCAGCAGCGTACCGTCAGCCGACACTACAACCTCCGACGCCGAGTACCAGCCCGGCGACCGTGTTTGGGTTTGGACCCCGATACGCCGACGAGGACTCAGTGAGAAACTATTGCGACGCTATTTCGGACCCTACAAGGTCATCCGACGTGTTGGCAAACTGGACCACAGAACACCTATACAAACTTAGAGAAGGGAAACTGTACCTTCCACAGTGCTACGGAAATAAGCGTAGCGGTGGCGTCGTGAACTAAAGTATGCGACCACAGGTGGCGCTGTACAACAGGAAACGGAAACGGGGTTTTGCACACGCTTTACCAGGTGTTCTGTGGCTCTACTGGGTTTCTAGCTGCTGCGCCTCGATCGTGCTCCCGCCAGTTTAGTTGCTGTGTGGCAAACGTAGCGCCTGCATATGTACACTCTTAGGCAAAGTTACACCCTTTGGCTTGCCCCTTCTGCCACACAACAATAATCGTTATCTGCCTTGATGCGTTTCCTTTCTTTAACGCTGCGAGCCCGGAACTTTCCATTAACGAACGGCACGCGCGTTATCAGAAGGGGCACTCCAAAGGGTGTAAACTGTTCTATGCTGATAACGCGCGTGCCGTTCGTTACTGGAAAGTTCCGGGCTCGCAGCGTTAAAGAAAGGAAACGCATCAAGGCAGATAACAATTGTTGTTGTGTGGCAGAAGGGGCAAGCCAAAGGGTGTAACTTTGCCTAAGAGTGTAGGCGCTACGTTTGCCACACAGCAACCAAACTGGCGGGAGCACGATCGAGGCGCAGCAGAATACATGTAGCGCAGAGTCATATCGAGTTAAGGCACACTCTGCACTGACTTTTAAGGGCATCCCGAGCGGTTTTTCGTTTATTACGCCGCCGTTACCCCGAGTTGTGCCGCCGCGCTACAGCTGTTGCATTTCGTGTAGGGCTACTGACAGAATGCGGTTTCCAGGTGGCACGATGGCCTCGACTGGAATAAACGCACACGACACCAAAGATTGAGTAAGCCTGAAAATATTTTATTTGCATTTTACAAGTACAACAAAAAGCACACGTCTACGCATCCACACAAACGCGGTTACATAGTCAAGAACATAGTCAAGAAATGGCTCATTAATAAGGGTAGCACAAACGCACAAGAAAGAAGACCTAAGCTACAAAACGTACGGTCGGCTGCTAAGTATAATAATTTCCCTGTCACCGCGTGTCACTTTTATACAGCATCTTTACAGCACTACCAGGCCGGGTAGTTTGGCGGAAAGAACGCAACAGCTTACGGCCGTCAGCTGCCTCTTCCTTACGGGTGTCATAATTATCCTAATCTCCGCATCAACGTCGTGCAAGTCCGCATACAGGCATCTGTATCTGAACCATATGTGCCAGCTTAATACATGTGTAGTGAAATTATGATAACCACTGCGTCTTGTCAAACATATTGGTTTTGCAAATGCGCATTACAGCTGACGGAACGACATACTGTAAGTGAAGCACAAGAGAACAAGGACAAAAGGAGGATACAACACTTGAAGAAATGAAGAATTAGTAGGCGTACAGCAAACAAGCGATGACGGAGAACACACAATGATGCATCGGGTGTTCTGTGACATCGGTTTGCGTACTTACGGTGTTATGGAGATCAACGGCATAAAAACGTACCTTCAAGCGTACTCCCTCAACCTCCGCCGCATTCATTATGATAATCAACGCCTAAACAAAATGAGGCACTATGTTTTGCCAAGAGTAGACCTCTTTACAGCAAGTCTATGTAATGACTCGCAGACGAAACCAGCATGCTTTCGAAAATGTTTTACCGCCGTAGTATTCGAACGGCAACGGCCAGGAAACACATCGATACCAATGGGCTGTCGGCGGTTAATCAAGTACAAAAACCTTGACGCTATGATTAAAAAGCAGCTTCAACAATCAAATTTAAAAAAAATCAACTGCCTATTTGCCTGAGGTAACAAAACATCCTTAGACACCTCGATTGTTTATGTCAATGGTTTGTGTAAAGTAAAAAATTCAGCATGTTCAGCGCCTCTAGCAGAAAAAGCACAAATTAAAGTAGTCGACCAAATTACAGTAGCTCCACTTGCGCGCTTACGCTGAAACACGCCTTGATTGATTTTTCGCCCTCTGTGGCCATTTGTTGAACTTGAGAGTGTGCGGGGCCTGACTGGACTATGAGGTCGTGCCAGACGGCATTTCGCATTCACAGCGGCGCCGCGCACGATCTGAAGTGGTCCACGTGGTGCGTCTTAAAGGGATAGTGAATAAAAAGTTTGTCGCCGAGATTTCTGTCTCGAGTGATAGCTGTCGCACCGAGAGCGACCAAAACAATACTCTTTCTGAGGAGAAGTAGGCGAAAAGTAATTATTTTAGTGAATATTTCTCAAATCACAGCACCTACCGGCCTCCTCCGAAAGCTCTGGCAAAACCGGATATCACGTCACGCTTACCCACCTCGAGGCCCATTGCGAGCGATCGTCCACACTGAGCGCGCGAAGGGGCGAGTTGACGTTTGCAGCAACGCGCTTTCGTTGTTCGACCGTCCTATTCGTACCGCTTCCTCGTGTGAGCTGTTCGAAAACCTCGTCTTTCATCTCGTGGATTTGTGGTTTGATGTGTGGAGCAGCCGTGTCAACGCCGCAAAATGCCGAGGGTCTGCTGTGCGCATGTGAAAACGGCAGGCAGCGGTAGTCTTTTTCTCGCGTACTTGTTCACGCTGTAGTTTTGCGCACAGGTGCCGTTTGACCGTAATTTGTCGTTTGTACGACGTTCTGAGCCAGATGTTTGGCCAATTCTGCCAGAATGAATCGAAAACCGCATCGTCTGAAGATAGTCTGAAGCGACGGCTGACAAAAAAAAATTCGCCGACATGAGACTGGTGGCGCCATCTCGTGTGCACCAAGGGAAGGAGTGCTCGGCTGCGATGAAACAACGGGACGCTGAAACCGCTGCGCATGTACTCGTTCACTCCGTGAATAACAAGACGTTTCCTGCTTACAGAGGCGCATTTCAGTCACTGCACATGCCTGGCTTCAATCCTCGCCCGTTGCTTCATCGCATCTATTCTCAAAACAGCTACTTGCGCGCATCAAGCACCTGAGCCGACTGTTATGCTCACGCCGCCGGCCACACCTGCTCCGAGGGCGTAGGTACAGGGAGGTCTACACGCGTCAATATCTTCAACGATTTCTACGTTGTTATTTTTGTACAGTGTGTACTCACGACACCTGTATTGTGCATTGGTGGCTTTCATGTTTTACGCGCTAGCAGCTATTGTTGTAATCGCACCGCTGGCACGAGTTGTTGGGGTCTCGGTGCTGACGCCCGTTATTGCCAATGGGTTGCAAGCCCCAAGGGTAGCGTTGGCCTGGCGGCCTGGGGCACTGGAAGCATCCGAAGGTCCCGGCAAAGCAAGAGAAGACTGGTAACAGAACAACTTGTTTATTCTAACATAGCAAAAGAGCGGCCGGTCAGGTCGACCGAAGTGGAGAGACGGGAGAGCACGTAACTCAACAGTACAAATCGGAGCCTCTCTCCTGGCGTCCGGGGGCAGCTGCTCTTATACTCTCGGCGTCGCGGTCCAAAAGGGAAGGTCACGGGATGAAGGTCACGGGATGAAGGTCACGGGACGGCGGAGCATGAGCCCACGACGGCGCGCACGGTCGAGCCGAGAGACCTGCTGAACCGAGTGTAGTGACGCATCGCCAACCCTCACTTGGGGAGCTCCGCTCCCCGGCTGCCGCGCTTTGACAAGCGTGGGCACACACACACACACGCACACACGAAGACACGTGGCACTGAAACACGCCTGGACACGCTTGGCGGGGAAGCGTTGAGGCGGCGTCGCACGGGCCAAAATGTCCGCCGCTTTGAACGAAGCCCCGGCGTCCGTTGCATCCGCGCCGGCATTACCGCGCGTTGTAGGCGAAACGTAACAGACCGCCCCGCCGGGGGAAGGAGATCCCGATGGTCAGGGGACTGCATCCGCTGTCCGGAGGGATGTCGCTCGATGATGCTCATAAGCGAAGTCGGGCGTCCTTTGGCGTTTCTTGAGCGCAGCGCACAGAGAAGGCCTCGTTCTCACGTTCAGGTGCACACAGGACACTGCAAAGTGACTTCGGGAGAGTTGACATTTTTGTTCTCGTTTCCGGCAAGCGTTAGAACTACGCCGAAAGTCAACCGCTCAGTCAGCAAGCACGGCACAACCCTCACTAAGCCCTGCCAGGCTCTTTCCCCTTTTATACTGCTGCCTAGTTCCTTACAGTAGTTTAGCAGCACTCAGAACGCGTCCACAAATCGGAAAATTGCACTAGAAAGCACATCATCACTTTGAAACACTACACAAAAGCAATAAGTTAAAAAAAATCCTGCCTCAGGAAGAAAAACATCAGTAACAAGCAATTTTGAGGCTGATTCCCACGTTAGAGGCTTCGACTTAAGCCATCGGCGTTACCGTTGAGACTCCCCTTTTTGTAACGCACCTCAAAGGAATATTGTTGCAAAGCGAGGCTCCAGCGCAGGAGGCGGCCATTTTTGGGAGAGATGGTCTGCAGCCATTGGAGAGGGCAGTGATCCGTTTCAATGATAAACCTCGAGCCGGCTAGGTAACATGACAATTTCTGAACGGCCCACACGATACACGCACACTCTTTCTCGGTGGCGCTATACGCCTGCTCACGACTGGTCAGCTTACGACTAGCATACAGGACGGGGTGTTCTACTTCTCCATTTTCCCGTTGGCACAGTACAACGCCCATGCCTCGCTCACTAGCATCACACTGAACAACGAACCCTTTTGTGTAGTCGGGCGATCGTAGCACAGGCTGGCTTGTTAGGGCGCTCTTTAGGGCGCTAAAAGCTCTTTCCTTCGTCTCCTCCCAGACGACTGTTTGCGGCTCTGTCTTTCTTAGAGCATCCGTCAAGGGAGCCGCGATATCAGAGTACCTGGGGATGTACCTCTGATAGTAGCCGGCGACACCTAAGAACGACCGAATATCGGTCTTCGTACGCGGTTGCGGGAAGTCTCGCACAGCGGCCACCTTTATTTCAGAGGGGCGGCGTCGACCCCGACCAATCACGTGTCCGAGGTAGACAACCTCGGCCTGTGCTAACTGGCACTTGGGAGCCTTGACTGTCAAGCCCGCATCGCGCAGGCGGGTTAGCACTGCCCGCAAGTGCGCCATATGTTCAGGCCAGGATGCGGAGAATATCGCTACGTCGTCTAGATACGGTAAAGCGAATTCTTGCTGTCCCCGCAACACTTTATCCATGAGGCTTGAAAAGCAGTATGGCGCGTTCTTCAAACCAAAACTCAAAACTTTAGGACGGAATGTCCCCATTGGTGAAATGAACGCCGCATACCTACTAGCCTCTTCTGTAAGTGGAACCTGCCAATAACCCCTGACAAGATCTAGGGTGGAAATGAACTGAGCGCTACTAACTTTCTCAAGGCGCTCCTCGATGTTAGGGATCGGATAAATTTGATCCTTAGTGATGGAATTAAGGCTGCGGTAGTCGACGCAAGGACGAGGTTCCTTGCCCGGTACCTCAACTAAAATCAAAGGGGAGGTATAATCACTCTCACCCGCTTCAATAACACCGAGCTGTAGCATTTTCTTTACCTCAGCCTCCATAATATCGCTCTGGCGGGTTGACACCCGGTACGCCTTGGATCGTACTGGCTCTGGGGAGGTAAGTTCTATGTCATGAGTAAGGACAGAAGTCCTACCAGGCCTCTCAGAGAACAGACCTTGAAACTCTTGTAAGAGCTGGTGTAGTTCTGTTTTCTGCTCAGGCGACAGCGATGCTTTACTTATTAAGTCACTAATGACTTGATCGGTGTCTTTCCTGTTTGTCACTGAGCCTAGTCCCGGAAGCTCGACCGGAAGCTCTTCTAACTTTCCCGCATCGGGAATTTCCTCTCCAGTATCTGGTGCCTTTAACGCTACAGGCTCAATTTTATCCCGTTCGGGCGTGCCCTGAATACCAGCTTGCTGCGCCTCTGACCCTTTTTCATCGTTCAACAACGTCGGCCCCGCAACTACCGCCTTTGCAGCGAGCTCCCGAACCTTCGATCTGGTTAAGGCCTGAACGCTAGCCTCACCAAACAAAAGCCCCTTCTCGCGCAGGAGGTGATCGGACCTGTTCGAAAATAGGTACGGGTACTGGGGGGGCAGCATAGATGACACTGCGGCCTCCGTCTCAAGTGCTCCGAAAGGTCCTTCAATAAGCACTTTTGCTACCGGCAGACACACGCTATGAGCTTCCACTGCTTGCTTGATCCATGCGCACTCGCCCGTGAACATATCGGGTTCTACGTAAGAGGGGTGAACTACATCCATTGTAGCTGCGGAATCGCGAAGCACTCGGCACTCTTTCCCGTTCACGAGGAGGTCTCGCATGTAAGGCTCGAGAAGCTTCATGTTCTCGTCAGTGCTGCATGTAGACAAAAACAGGACTTGTGTTTTTGTTTCTGGACACTGCGCCGAAAAGTGACCCGGCTTCTGGCACGTATAACAAACGCGCGCTTGCCTCGTCTCGAACCGCTTTCTGCGTTCGGCTTCGGTTGCCGCCGTCTCCTTACGTTCGGTCGGACTGCTTTCACTCGCATCCGAACTACGTGTGTCCCCCTTTGCTCTCATGGGCGTGAACTTTGGCCTCTCAAACTTGGAGCCAAATTCACCCTTTTGACCGTCCTTAGCTCCACGAGCCCGACGCGTCACAAACTCCTCGGCTAACTCAGCGGCTCTAGCCACCGTACTAACGTCTGGCCTATCCAAGACCCAGTACCGCACGTTCTCAGGTAACCGACTATAAAACTGTTCTAGCCCGAAACACTGCAGAACTTTCTCGTGGTCACCAAACGCTTTCTCTTCTTTGAGCCACTCCTGCATGTTTGACATAAGCCTGTACGCAAACTCTGTATATGACTCACTTCTGCCTTTCTCATTTTCCCGAAACTTCCGACGGAACGCCTCCGCTGACAGCCGGTACTTTTTTAGCAGACTCGATTTCACTTGGTCGAAATCCTCTGCCTCCTCTCTCTCCAAGCGAGCGACTACGTCGGCCGCCTCGCCGGGTAGCAAAGTGAGCAAGCGCTGTGGCCACGTTTCCCGAGAGAACCCCTGCTTCTCGCACGTTCGCTCAAAGTTAACCAGGAACAAACCAATGTCCTCTCCAAGCTTAAACGGCCGCATCAGGTCAGTCATTTTGAACAATACTCGTTCTCCTGCACCGTGTGCCTGACTTCCATTACGAGCGCGTTCCATCTCTAACTCGAGACGCTTCATTTCCAAAGCGTGTTGACGGTCGCGCTCTTCTTTTTCTTTCTCTTTTTGTTCTTTAAGTTCGCGCTCATCTTTCTCTTTCTGTTCTTTTCGTTCACGCTCATCTTTCTCTTTCTGTTCTTTAAGTTCACGCTCCTGTCTTTTTGCCGTCTCCCTCTCCTCAATGGTCTCAAGGCATTCCGACAGCTCGTCATCCTCAGCTTCTAACTCAAGAATAGCCCTTAGCAGTTCTGGTTTTCTGAGTTTGTCTGAGACATCCAGACCCAACTCTCTTGCAAGCTCCAGCAATTTCGGTTTGCGCAACGACTTCAAATCCATGGCTGCTCTGAATGCTGCTTTCTCTACTGCCTACTATTGTCTTGCCGCAAACTAACCCGGTAGCAACGACAACCACAATTACCAGCTCTGTTTCTAACACTAACAAAAGCCTGGCAAAACTCAGAAGAAGAAAGTCCCGCACTCACCAAACCTTGCAGCCAAGACTTCAGCGCAGTCGTTCCGCTGCAGGCAACCAGTCATCACACAGGGCTCGTTGCGCTGCTCCCGGATGGTCGATGTGCTGCTCAGCATACAGTCAACCGCATCTCTTCGCTGCTGGCCTCCGTTGTCGCGATCTCACCGCTGGCAACCAGATGTTGTAATCGCACCGCTGGCACGAGTTGTTGGGGTCTCGGTGCTGACGCCCGTTATTGCCAATGGGTCGCAAGCCCCAAGGGTAGCGTTGGCCTGGCGGCCTGGGGCACTGGAAGCATCCGAAGGTCCCGGCAAAGCAAGAGAAGACTTGTAACAGAACAACTTGTTTATTCTAACATAGCAAAAGAGCGGCCGGTCAGGTCGACCGAAGTGGAGAGACGGGAGAGCACGTAACTCAACAGTACAAATCGGAGCCTCTCTCCTGGCGTCCGGGGGCAGCTGCTCTTATACTCTCGGCGTCGCGGTCCAAAAGGGAAGGTCACGGGATGAAGGTCACGGGATGAAGGTCACGGGACGGCGGAGCATGAGCCCACGACGGCGCGCACGGTCGAGCCGAGAGACCTGCTGAACCGAGTGTAGTGACGCATCGCCAACCCTCACTTGGGGAGCTCCGCTCCCCGGCTGCCGCGCTTTGACAAGCGTGGGCACACACACACACACGCACACACGAAGACACGTGGCACTGAAACACGCCTGGACACGCTTGGCGGGGAAGCGTTGAGGCGGCGTCGCACGGGCCAAAATGTCCGCCGCTTTGAACGAAGCCCCGGCGTCCGTTGCATCCGCGCCGGCATTACCGCGCGTTGTAGGCGAAACGTAACACTATCCATCCAAGCGGGCGGAGGAAGCCGCTTTGCGCGGAACGCAGAGTAAATTCCTTACGTCGCCTGACATTGCATAGCCTGAGGCATAAGCGTCCTCGCTCTGTTGAAGCCAAACATGGCAAAGCGTTTGCGTGAGTGAATCACGTTGGGCGCACCGCCACGGATGCAACACTGTCAATGAGGCGTGCGCCTCTGGTCTCGCTAACTCATTCGTGACAGGTGCGAGCTTGCGATCCGAGCCGCCGGAACCGCGTTTATATCTGGTTTCCACCTATGATGCCGCCCCTGATCTCTCGAGGCGAACGCGTGTACATGGAATGCACAGTGTAAACACCACTTTGCTGGTCCAGACTCTCTCGGCACCGCGGAGGGGGACTGCTGCGGCGGGTCGTCGTCAATTTCGCTTGACGACGCGGACGGATCGTAGGCATACGCGTTTATCGTTCGTGGTCGTTCAGTAGGCCGCTCATCCAAGTCGGAGTCATAAGTTCCGCTCATGCTATCGCTCTCACTAGAACTTTGCATTTTGCACTGCGCAGCGCGAGGAAAACAAAACTGCGCAGCCGGCCAGCTCGCTCCGCGGCTGCTGGGGGTAGGTGTGACGTCAGATCCGCCGGCTTGTTGTCGGGAGCGCTTTGCGAGTGACGCGGTGGCCGCTCATACAGAGTCAAAAATAAAGCCATCCGCTCAAAAGTAACCCGAATAATGACTATATACTATAGCAATCGTGTCTTAGGAATGCAATTGTGGGGCTTTCTCTATATTCTTCGATTTTTATTCTGTATCCCTTTAAAGGGAAGCTGAAACACTTCCCGAAAAAAATGAGTTCCCTGCGGCATTCTACAGTTTTGAGTCCACTGAACACGAATATCTCGTTTAAAAAGGACAGAAACAAACGCAAGCGGCTTTTTTTTTTGCAAGAAAACGCGCACCAGCGCCTCAGGGCATCGCGCGAACGCCGCTGTTGCCCGTGATTGGTCGGGACCACTTTGACGTCATTCACGGGGATCGCCGGTCGGCGCCGCCGTTTCAGAGCGTAGCACGCTGTTCTGTTCTGGCTTCACAGCTGAGTTGTAAGCATTATGGAACGTTCTCGCTGTCTCGAAGAGCTTGTATTTTCGCCGTACATGTTCGAACTGACAGCCGATACAGAAAACGACGGCGGCAATGGGGGCAACGACGATGTTGAGTGTGCCAACAGCGAGAGCGATGTGTGCACCTTCTCGCGCGTAGGAAATCTTAGCTGGTACATATGTCTTTTCATGTAGCTGCAGCGCACGTTCCAATGACGGGAGAAAAAACGCGCTAAAGTGTCACAGGGAACTTGCTGCTGGAAGAATGCCGAAGCACTAACATCTCATTAGATTGTAAACACGGGTGCCATTCCGCGATGTCATGCACCTTGCCGCTGCTTGTTTAAAGTTCCGTGGTTTTTTGCGTGTTGATACACGATCGGGAACATAAGTGCCGCGTTTGGCTACTTCAATCTCTTCAACATTATCTGCCTGTGTCACACTGGCTGCTTCAAACTCTTCGATTGGTGATGGTAGTGGAATAGGTTCATCAGGGGCTCGGTTCTCAAGGTGCTCTGCTAGAACCTGAAAGAGTGCAAGGCATGGATGTCATGAATTTCAGCATATCATGCATATCCGCATACTTGACATCAGTTGGATTACTTACAGTAATTGAAATACTTTTTCAGTAATTTATGTGATGGATTAGTTGTCTAGTGATTTAGTAATGTGAATTATTTGGTGTCTGTAGTTTCATGGCTAAAGTAATTTATTAATTCCGTTAAATATGCACCAGTAAGCTGTGTACGCCGCCAGAACGTTGGTAGTGTTGTGAGGTGTCGTGGAGGAACGGGGGGGGGGGGGGGCATGAAATGTTGGCAAGTGTATGCTACCTTGAAGAAAGGTTGGCGTCCCTTTATACTTTGCTTTTTGCTTCTTGTATGCATGGAAACTTTTTGGAAGCAATTGTAAAGTAATACCATTACTTTTTTGAAAGCGGTAATTGGTAATGTAATTCAAATCAATGAGCGTAATAAGAACGTAATGAGTAATGTATTATATTTACTTTCAAATAATAATTTTGCCATGCGTGATGCATAGCCAGTTAAAGGCAAGAAAACATTTTTTGTCCAGCAGCGATGCCTGTATTGGGCTAGACCACGTCGATCACAAGTTCAATACTTCACAAAGTTACTTCATTATTTGAGCCCGTTTGACTTGCCACGGGCGCGGCTGTGCCGACGCTCATTTTTGCGGCATTTCGCTACTGGTAGCAAGCTGTGATTGCGAAATCTGCGGAACGAAGTTTTTACACGCCGAGTTCAACTACTCTAACGCGAACATGAAAATATTACCGTAACGCCTTATGTCGTGCGATATGAACACGAATGCTGAACAGCTAAACCTGCGGGCACCGCGGGGTAGGACGAATAGCAAATATCACTGAATGCGCAAGCGTACCCCCGGCGAGTTATTTCACCGTACCAAAGCAGCGCCGAACAAACAGCCGTAGTACAGTGTTCCGTGACAAAGCGGAGTGGAAAAACCGGATGAAAATGGCAAGCACTTTGCACGCATGTGCATATTCCCGGCTGTGCCTCCACCTCGCTTCATCATAGGCCGCTGTAAGGCCGTTTGTTCGACACTCAGGTGATCACCCGTTTAAAATATTGCCCATGTGCGCATTAAAATCCTTGCCTCACCCTTTCTCCTATTGGCGAATGCCGCTCTTGGAAGTGGCGAGGTGTTTCTCTTGTGGGAAAATATAGACAGAACAACACCGGCCTTCAGTCGCGCCGATTTAATTGGAATACCGATTGCCCGCATCGTTGTCAAGCTCCGATGATAATCACTGTAACGGAAATGGTCCGAACACAGCACATTTGATTTTGTCGGCAAGAAATTATCTCTCCTCACCGCACGGACCGACTGCGCTGCAAGTTTCTTGTCCTTCGGGAATATGTGAAACACCACATCGTCTTGCCCGCCTGTGTTCGCACAGCCGAATGCTGCACAGAACAAGGGCATGTTGGGCGCCCTTGGCTGTAGGCACTCACGCAGCACAGAAAGAAAGCACAGTTCACGAAAATCGCAAAAGAAAACAAACCTGAGCGGCGGCATATCTCTCGTAGCATCGTTTAGTAAAGCGCAGGACGGAAAGAAACATGCCAGCATATGCCAGCACGCCGATCCGGCAGTACGGTCCCCGGGAATGATGTCACTCTCGCCGGTTCTCTCCTCCGGCTGCCTCTTCACCCGGCGCTCCGGGAAGCGACGGGGGCGTGTCCGCGGGGGGGAGGGGGGGATTTAGAAAGCGATTTCTGCCCCTTATGTTGACAATACAAAGAAAAAATTTCAGAACCGTAAATTAATAGGTCTGTTCTTCCCAACCCCAGCAATTCATGGAAATTGAAAACCGTTTCAGCTTCCCTTTAAGCCCTTTTACGCACGCTGACGAACTTTCTTATTTTGTTGTTTCTTTGCTACGGGTGTTTTTGTTTATTACTTTCGTTTGTTTGCAGCATCGGGTCGATGCTTTTTAAGAGGGGCGTATTGACACGTGTACTTGTTTATCTTTATCGGGCGACCACGTTTCACAGCCTAACAAATGTTATCGCTCAGCGCCGGATGCTCCTTGATGTATCGGAAGTTTCTGGAATGTTATCGATGGTTCCATCCGCTGTCTGTCACCGAACATTGTGTAATCTGATTGCTTGTATGCGCGACGCGAATCGTGTAGAATTTTGTGGAAGACACGCGAGTCCCAGCGATTACCCTGGAACATTCGACGACTGATGTATAAAAGCCGATGCGCTTGACCCGCTGATCAGATTTTCGGCGATCGCCAACTGTGTTCGCCGTTTTCGTTGAGCATTGAGTGTAGCCGGTTTTTTCTGGGCACAGGTTCGCCCAATAAAGTCAGTTTTGCCATTCACAGTTTTCTTTTGTTGCTGTGTCCTCAACCGTCACTACCACGTGACAATATGGAACCTGGGGCCAGTCAAGCTGCTTTCTCAGCAGCTTTTTTCCCCTTGTTATTTTCCGCCACAACCATGTACCTCCTTGATTGTGGAAACAAATAAATAAATAAAAAGTAAATATGGCAAAGCCTCGGATGCTACACTAAACATAATTTCACCCACCAGACATTAATTAAACGCGAATAATTAAACTACGCACAACTGTCACTTCGCAAGCCGCGGCTAATTTCTTGAGAAAAGGGGACCGTTTTTATTGCGATAGTAATTATATTGACACTCCAGGCGCATTTCCACCTTCGACGAGATGTTCCGTACAAAGTCCGAGGGCGATAACATCGCTCCCGCGCGCCGTATGCTGTATGTGCGAGTGAAAGCGTGCGACGGTGAACCATACGATGGCGGCTCAATCTCGCGCACGCAAGGGAGGAAAGCGGGGAGTAAGCGCGCCGTATTCCGTCGCGCTTAAGGCACCGGCGGGGGTGGGGAGTTCTGCGTATGGCGCGGCCGCCGTACGCAGTCGCGCCATACACTACTCCGCGGCCCAATCTTGAAAGCTATCTTGCCTTCCTATTGCCTTCCTAATCTTTTAGCATACACAGGTGTATCCTAAAACCCTAACCTCCGTGCTTTTATTGTTTTTTTGTAATGAGGACGAAACATTTGATAGTATCTTTCTCGCATGTCGCCGCTTCAATGCTAAAAAAAATTATTTTTGGAAATTTTTCTTCACCGACTTGGCCTAGAGCTTCCCTACAGTTTGTTCACCGTCTTTACTATCTCTCTCTAACTCAATTTTCTCTTTTTCGCTGATCTTTCCTTGTTGGATGCAATTTAACTTTTCTCGCTGCACTTTTCATCGATGCTAGAATTCTGTTGTTATTATCACATACCTTATTTTACTCTTTTCCATATCGTACCCATAGTGGGCATAAGCCATAGGTTGCGAAAGGAAGGAGACGAAGAACATGTAAGTGCTCCCTGTGCATTGGCGTATTTTGTAGTAACTGTATTGACTGAACGTAAAATAAATAAATGTAAAGTGTAGTGTTTGATAGGATTTGGACAATAGACGTTCAAGCATTCACCTGAGCAGTGCCACCAGAAAGGCTTCTTGTACAACCACGGCAATATTGTACCCCGGAACAGTGCCAGCGCCGTTAAATGGATTTTGTCTAGTCTTGTAAAGATGCTTTAAGGCTTGGAACTTATGGGATGTATAAAAACTGACCTTCCTCTAAGTAAGACGATTTAACAAAGTACTCAGGCAACCAAAGTAGCCATAACCTGCTCAAGCACCGGTGTATACGATTTGTCTTTGTTCATGCATTGAAAAGGACGTTAGGGCTTGGAAGAAAATTAATGGGTTACTAAATTACCTCTAGGACTACTAAGCTGTTGTTTCAATCAAAATAATTATTGACCTTTATACTCTTGAAATGTCGCCCTTCATTGCAAACACGACTGAATCTCCAGCAGACGCGATTAGATACTTCTTAGACGTAGGCATAACAGGACCAGACGCTAGTTTATTTAATAAGAAAAAACGAACTAATAGAGATAAGGAAGAAGCAGCAGTTGTCAATAGGCAGGTCCCGGAGAAACAAAGCCATTTGCGCAGGAAGAACAGTTCATGTCTAATAACGAATGCTGGATGATCGTGACAGTGGACGAGATGATAGCGAAGGCACCATCTACGTTTGTATTAACAAAAGAAACTCTTAGTTATTTGAGGCCTAGGCCTATACCGTCAGACAAGGTACATCCGATTAGGAAAGACACGCGCTAATGACGCTCTGTGTTAATCCACGTGTTACTGTATGACTCTGAGACCAACGGCTGAACAGCGCGTGAAGTTGAGACACCTTATGTACGCCGCAGCAGCATGTAACGCAACAAGGATCGCGCAAACTGTATATATCTAAAAATGGAGTCTAGTATGCGCCTAGTCTTCTGCGGCTTATATCGGTGTTTCAAGTTTAGCCGACTCTATCATTGGTGCCATGAGTTCACATAAAGCAGCTGTCGAAAAAGAAAAAGATGTTACCGCTCTTTGGACATACCGCCTACAAAGTAGTCGATAAAGAAGTCGGTACCGCATCTTAGTCCGCACTTGCCAATGTAGACTAGTATTGACAAATTGATTCTTACGAGAGAACTCTTCGTACAAGCAGGTTTGAGCCTATCGTGGTATTGGACATATCATTAGCGCATGCTGGCAGCCAATGATAAAAAGCTCTCATGAGTGAAAAGCCGATGAGGGTTATGGGCTTGTTGATTGGGCATATTCTCATTTCTTGTAGCGTGGGGTCACAACGACACTGGCGTAGAAGGTAGGTGAGACAACACACAGCGCTATGCGAGCGCTGTGGTTTCTGATGTACTTTCTATGTCAGTATCGTTGCGCGTGCGCTAAACAAATTATAAGAACCAAAAGTGTTGTGAGTTCGGCCACTGGGCCAATACTAACAAAATTTGTCGCACGTTAAAGATCGTTTCCTTATTTGCCAGAGCTTGGGTGCCGGCCCGTCATAATAGCGATAAGAGTGATGACGACATGACCGCCACAGCGATGGCCATTCGAAGGTGGCACTTACGTAAGAGAGGTTTTGTGAATAGGGCGCAGGAGACCGAATTTTAAAGATTTATCTTTCGTAAGAATTGCTAAGAACTGGCCCATTACCTTCGCTAATAATATCTACACTATCATTATTGGCCGGAGAATGCTCTTACGAGCTGCTTTGTGAAGGCGCCCAGGGTCCATATTCACAAAGGTGTTCTTGCGCTAAAGCTCTTCGCAGGAGCAGTATACCAGTCAGTCGTAACGTTGGAAGCGAAGGTGGAACGTTAATGGCAAGCAGCACTTATGAACGGAAAGTTTTGTGAGTTCGGCCCCACGGGTTAAATTCATAGAGCTCTTCATTCATAAGTGCAGTTTGCCATTAGCGTTCCACCTTCGCCTAAATATATGCAAGGTTGCGATTGATTGGTGCCTGCTCTTGCTATCAATTTTAGCGTAATAACGTTTTTGTGAGTACGGGCACAGATGTTTTCACTGACGCCACGTGACACAAGTTTTCGACGCCGATAATACACTCTACTACTGAAGTCAGATTCAAAAAGTATGCAGCGGTGGTAAACATTGATTAAACCAAGCGAGGCTGTTTATCACGCGTTTTAATGTGACAAATGGTTTGTAGGTGGACTGTAGTTGTGTACATCCTACTGAGTGGAGTAAAATAACCTTGAGGGGGGTGAAAGGGCTCGCCGTCGGCTAGCCGATCCAGCCGTTAGAACCGCCCGAGCCCAGGCAATCCGACAGCAACGAGAAGATGCCGAGCTGAGGGAGCGGGAGGCCGAAGCAATCCGGCACTGTTACCTGCGGGGTACTTAACCGTGACGGAGGTCAGGTGCACGCTGAAAAAGCTTCGCTTACCCCCATTTTGCGGTAGGAAAAGGGTTGGTCATTTCTTTTCTGTTCTTTTATCTTCCGTAGTAACGACAGCGGCCAGCATCAGTACGCCATGAGATGGCTCTACGCTTTGCTCCCTGTAGCCTGGCTTCAAGGTGTGGCGTGCTCGAGAGTCTGGCGCGTCGTTGTTGATAAAGGCTCTGCTCCCACGGTGCCACCGATACATCCCGGCAGCGACGATGACGAGTACTACCTCGAGGACACGGGCGAGAAGGAGTACTACTACTACGATCAGGACGAATACTACGAATACTTCCAGGGTGAGCCGCAAGAGAGCGCAAGAGAGAATCAACGGTACAGGTCGCTCACTGAGGCAGTGACTCTGGCCGTTCCATTCGTTGCTGATTTCGCTTGCATTCTTGGACCAAATCAGACATAAAAGTGCGTGAATTGAAAATCAAAACCACTCTATGGTTGCCATATATCGTGAAGTTCGAGGCAAAGAAATGGCCGTTTGGCGTACGATTTGTAAAGTTCCCAGGCTGTTGCAAGCATGATCAGCGCAGCAGCAGGCTCATATGTCACGGCTAATCTGTAAATTGTTGCGTGTTTCCCCCCCCTTCTAGATATTTGTGGCTCTAGGGTCGGAATCGCGAAGGACTGGAAAGATTAATATAAAATCAACTTCACATCATACGGAATTATGAAGTGCAGATGACGCCTTGCCAAATAAAGGACTGTTATTGATGACCCAAAGGCAGTAAACTAACAAATTTTATTACTCGTTCTGGATGACTTCGTCAAGGGAGAGCACGCATTCATCGCTCTTTATCGAGAATGTACCCACACTTCTCGGGCATGTTGGAACATCCTGAGGTTGATGTGCAAGTACCAGCATCGCCATGTGCCTGAGGTCCAAAAACAAAGCCGAGCTCTACGACATAAACACGAATGTACGACATTATTTGGAGGGCAGCCAAAACCCACTCAACACGACCGAAAGATAGTCGCTATAATGAGTGAACGTAGCCACCATGACTGCTGTACTGATTCTAAGGGGCGCTTCTAAACACAGTATTAGTTGGGTTGTCCTACAATGAGCAAACCCGTAAAGCCTGGTGGCCCACTGGCTTTTTATGTCACGTTTCATAACAGGGCAGTACGACAGGCTTGACTGGTGCAACGAGTATAGTTGACCAACAGCAATTTGATGTCACTATTAACGCACTCGTTAGGAGAGCAGATGCAGTTAATCCCAACAACACATACAAACTGAGGCAGAGGAATAAGAGTGTCTTCAAATACTTAACTGCAGCATTCCTAGCGTGCTACAGCGGCACCCATCGAAATTACCTCGCCTTACATCCCGGCATAGCAAAATTCATTGCGAATAGCGCCAAAAAGTGAGTCTAGCGATTTTTTTAGGCCCTGGGCAGCAATGCTAGAAGGTGGCAAGTAGCATCATCTCCAAATGAGCTGTAGTTACATTCTTTACATTCCACTTATGGAACCAGCAATTGCAACATTTGAAGTGTCTGACTCATCGCAGCTTTCTGTATTCGATATAACCTGGAGGAAATACAAAAATTAAAAGGACACTCTGATAGGCTATAGTTGGTACTGCATATAGCGGTAGGTATAGTGCAAACGGGCGCTGTGTCTTCGTCTCCTCTGTCGTTTTGCGTGCCCGTTTACATTATACATCATATTATAATAATCGCAGAAAAATTAAATGAAAAGACAACAATTAGAATGAAAATTAAGGGAACTTTCCGCCACATGGCGAGCGCACTGGTGATTTTGAAGAACGAATTACAGGGGCAAATTGGACAATATCTTCAACCCCTTATTGGCGGAATGAGCAAACATGGCGCTCAGACATTTTTAGTATTTAAAGCCTAGAGCTATTTTGAACCTAATATTTAGAGCCTATTTAAAACCTAGAGCCACTGTTTCTGCTAATTGAATTTTGTGTTATTGAACCGACTGTCACCATCTTTATTGTGTGGAGGCCCTGAACCAGAGGCTTTTTGGGAAGTCGCTGAATATCTGTTTCCCATTCGCCAGCCGTCTTCATTAATAGCATGTCAGACGCCATGTTCAGCTGTAATATACTTTTACGAACAGTTCTAGCACAATAACAATATATGTGAGTACCGGCTCTGGGGCTGAACTACCAAAGTTTTTCGTTCGTGAGAGCCTTTAATCATTGGCCTGCTTTCAGGTGCCAGCCATCCATGCTAGCGATCGGGATGATAACGAGACGACCGCCTCTGTGATTGTCAATGGCGGATGGCACTTACATAAGTGACGTTTTGTGAATACGGGACATCCGCATTCACAAAACTTGCGTAGGTGCCGACAGCGACTCGATGACTCCACGGCGATGGTCTTTTTATCACGCCTATCGTTGTCGTGAGTTCTAATCGCCCGATAAGCCAGGAAATGAGGAAAAGCTCTTCCTAAGAGAAGCTTTCTGAATTCGCGCATTAGGGCCATATTCACTAAGCAATTTGTAGGCTATAGAGTGGCATGTTGGAACAAGTGCTAGGCCAGTCGCGATAGCGAACATATTGTTGAGAAGACGGCCGACCAATGACAAACGTATTTTACGAACAAGGAACAGAATTCAGAATGCAAGGACATTTTTCTAATAAATACCTAGGGTCCGTATTTATAAAAAAAGCTCTTCCGCCAGAATTGTTCGTAACGGCAGGTGCCAGAGAATCGGCTTACTTCGCAATATTAGCGAAGGCAAACGACCTTGCAAAAACCTCTCACGGACGGAAAGCCTTCGGAATTCATCCCCTGAATCTTTTCAAATTCCGCACCTGCTTCGGCGCGAATCCCGGAGAATAGCTTCGGATTAGCAGTGGATCGACCGCAACACACTCGCGGTGCATTATTTGTTCATAGCATCTGGCACAAACAAAATATTGCGCAAGCTGTCGTACATTGCATAACTTGGCGCATAGTAAACGAAATCCGCGACAGAACGGTTAGGATGATTGAGGATTATGTCTGCCTAACGAACAAGCCAAAACGACGTTCCGTGCTAGAGATTTGAAAAGCTACTTTCGCCCGTAAAGTTACTTTCGCCAACAGTGGCAAGAAATTAGGTGCGTAATGTTAACGACTAAGGTGACATGACCTACAAGTTGTCAAGAACGTACACAGTACTGCGTTATTTCAATTGTTTTTCTTGTTTTCTTCTTGCTTTCAGACAGGAAGCCCATTGCATCTTTGCGGAACCGTAGATTAGAAAAGGCCATCAGAAAACTGCGACGCTTGGCTCAAGCAGGTTAGTAAACGAATATAGCATTAGCACGAAAGACCTGCAACGATTTGAAATATTCTCCGCAATTTTTTTAACGAGTGCTGGCAATATTTTTATTACAGACATTTATGCTGCTGTTTTTTATTTGCTTTCTGCAGCGCCCGTACAAGGATGCAACGAAACGGAACTTGTAAATGCAAGAAATTTGTGCGAGAGAAAAATAACCTTGGCCAAAAAGATCCGCAGCAGAGGACCACCTAACAAGAAAATGCGGCCTCTCCATCGGCGAAGAGTTTGCAGGTAGCTCTTCTATTAACCTTTTACACGGGCCTGTCGATATTGCGGTTGGTCTACACCAAAAGATAAAAATACGTCCTACGTATAGGGCTATAAGTATGATATAGCTAGATTTATAGGCTGAGTCTGTCTTGCACAGAAAAGAGCCAACGTACTTACAACAGCAGGTCAGAATGTTTCGACGACCACAATGGCGTGCCTCATAATCAGATTGTGGTATTGGCACGTGAATAAATCAGAATTTAATTAATTTAAAATTTGTTTCTTGTTCCACAGGTTAGTGACCGAGTACGCTGATTGCCTATCAGCCATAGCGCCCAACGGGGAATGCCCGGACGTTGCTTTCAAACTGAAGACGGATGGTCAGCGGAGTATCTACATTGAGGGATTCCAAGTGTGCTGCTCCTCGGTCACTGAGCCTATAGCTTGGCTCTTCTTGGCAACAGCTTGCATCTACATCCGAAGGCTGTGGTCACATTAAAAGCCCCGAATCTGACCACCTCCTCATACTGCACTCGCTGCCTTCCTCTTTCACTCCTGCTGCGAGTAAATTATGTTAGGAATAATTTTAGAAAGCTTCAGCGATACGCATACTCTTAACGCATTATGAGCTGCCGAAGGCCAGTGGTAACGTTGACCGCGTGTCCTGTCACACCATAGGCTTCTCTCGTGCGTTTTTTTTTCCTTTGAGTAGCGAAACTAACTGGGGAAGCATGACGTCTGTAACATGTATCATTGCAGTTGATGCGACGGCGATTTCAATTTGTCGCACTTCTTATACGTCAGTACAGCATCATAACTAATGACGCGAATAGAATATCTGTAAAATGACGTTTCATGTGTGGTCAAGCCTGAGTCGCCTAATAATCAAGCCGGTATCTCATTTTGAAACACGGTACTGGTGAAACTAGCCGACAATCAGCCGTAATTTCTAGAAGCGGTGATTGTTCCGCTCCGAAATATTCGGAACCACTGAAACATACATCGCTAACAATGACTGCATGCTGCAAACAAAACGAATGAATAACAAGTCTCAGTAATACCCTGGTGTCATATGCAAAAGAAAACAATCATGCGAAAAGGTCAAAGAAAAAAAAAAACCGCTTAGAAGGTGGTGCTTTTTTTTTGCTTTTTGTCTTAATACGTCTTGCACAGGTAGGGAACAAGAGTTGGGGCACGGTATTGCTACTTACGTAGGGAGGAAAAAACGTGACCACATCACCGCGAGCTTACTCAAAAAGCATGGTTTATACCAAGCCCAGGAATCCGGGACATCGACTACTCTCGTAGCCGACATTGGGGCGCTGCGGTCGGCGTAACTCTATGGGAAGCATTTTTCAAAAATCGATTGCTGAACAATGCCTCAATTTCCGCAAATTGCACTTTAGGCACTTAATTCTGACAACGGTCTCACGCTATGTGTGGCGTCTAGTTTAATTTCACTGGCTGGATTTTTTTCCTGGAACATTTTGTGGACCCACTTAAAACGCATGGGGTGATTTTTTAAATGCTGATTGCAGCGCAGCGACAACTCATCCGCTAATTGCACTCTACTGGCATATGCTCTAGGCCTCGCTCTACATGTAGGTTCAGTTTGGTTTTATTCCGCTTGCTGAATTTTTTTCCTGGGGCGTGATTGTTCGGCTACTATGCGGCGAAGCAGCACTACAAGAGCAAAAGATTCGTCCGTTGTTGTATTGAAGGGAGAGGGTTCGTCGATAATGTTAAAACTCATAGACTCGAATGTTCAGCTATGATGCACATTCGTGCCCGGATGTACAAGGAAAGATGACGGTGCCAGATTTTGCAACAAATAGCAGACCGAATGGCTTTAAGGAATGACATCCAAGCATTAATCCAGGCTACGCGCGATATTTTTTCTTAAATATTGGCGCATGGTAAATTGTTTTATTTGATATTTAGAAAAATAAACATTACGTTTTAGCTTTACTTATGAAAGCCAATCAATAATTGCACTTAATTAATGAACAGTTATGTAATACAGGTAAATCAATAGGACTATAGAAGTGATCACGAGTTACTGACATGCTATGCTTAGTTCTCTCGGTTTTACACACCTGTAATGTCTTGGGTATCAAATGAAGTAGCATAAAACCAGTCATTCAACAATGATGCCTGCTGGGAACTGGTATGACGAAGTCAATAGTGATAATGGGTCATTTATTTTACTGGTACAACAGTTTAGATCCATGCACGTCGTTATCGGGGTCAATCGTACTTTAAAATATTGAGCATTTTGGTTAACATTGCTAACTGATAATGCCGAGTCTACCTTTTAACAGCATTGCGTCATAGATATCAAATGAAAAGTCATTCGAACAGCGATTGAATTATAACTAGGAGTGGAAGGACTCAATTACTAGTGATCACGCATCACTTTGTTTAGTATGACAGTGGTAGCCTTTATTCATATACATCGTCATTGATATCAATCCAAAAGTCATTAAATGAGTATTTCTTTGGTTACAGCTGCTGACCGATTACGCCCGGTTATTAGTGATCATTAGTGGTACGCTCATTTCGATGTTCTCTTATTTTATACAGTATAGCTATTTAAGAGTATGAGCACGTCGAACTGAATGTATCATTAGTGATCACCAATGACTCGGCATCATCAGTTAGAAATGGTAACCGAAAATACTAATTTAATGGCTGCATGATTGACACCAATGACGTCGAGAACGAATGAAAGCTACCACTGTGACACTAAGCAAAGTGATTCGAGTTCGCTAGTGACTTAATACTACCATCTCCTAGTTATAATTCAGTCACTGTTTATGTGACTTTTCATTTTATATCCATGACGCCATACTGTACAGAACACGAGAACATCCAACCGAGCGTATCACTAGGGATCACTCATAAATGGGCGTTATCAGTTAGCAATGATAACAAAAAAAAAAAAAAAACTCGTGTAAGCACTTCTTGATTGATACCAATGATGACGTGCACAAATGAAGGCTCCCATTGTCGTGCTAAACAAAACTATTTGTGATCACTAGTGAGTCAACGTTACCATCTCCTAGTTATTATTAATGAATCATCGTTTGCATGACTTACCATTTAATATCCATGACGCTGAGCTGTATGAAAGTGCGAGAGTTAACACTGAACTGAGCGTATCACTAGCGATCACTAATGAGCGGAAGTAGTTAGCAGCGGTAACCAAAGAAATATTTATTTAATGACTTTTTGATTGATATCAGCGGTGACTTGCACGAATGAAAGCTACAATTGTACAAGTAAAATAAATTATTTGTTATCACTCCTGACTTAATCATAGCAGTTCCCAGTAAGCATAGATGAATCACTCCTTTTATGACATTTCATTTGATATCCATGACTATATGATGTGTAAAAGAGGGACAACTTGGCAGAGTATATTAGTAACTAGTGATCACTAGTTACTATAGTCTTATTAGCTGCAGTGTGTAGTTGCTTAGTTAATTGCTCAATAATTCACAGTGTGAATACTGATTGGTTTTCATGACGACGTGTTCGATAAGAGGATAAGAGGCTACCGATAGCCTAGTAGTAGTTATTTCGAATCACTAGCGGCCAAAAATTGCCAGTGCCTCGTGATCTTCAAATCTCTCTAATGTATGGATGCTTGCCAAAGTTACATACAGCGATTACTGCGCTATTTTACTGCCAGCTTCACACATCAGGTCTGTCTGTCTGTCGCGCTTTCTCTCTTTCTTTCTTTCTCTTGTAAGCCTGACTCCCAAAAGTTTTTACGAGCAGGTGCTTCTAAGATTTTTTTTTAGGTTTTATTCGAAAACCCAGAACTGTGGCTCCGTCGCAGCAATGCCGGACGTCGCCTTTAGTTGACAGCTTTTACACCACGTGGTGTACGGACCTTCAGCATTCAAAATTCGCGCTATGACATACGCAGTGTAATGGACGAAAACAGAATACACATAACTAAAAAAAAAAAAAAAAAAAAAAAAAGAAGACCAGGACCACGCTAGCAGCTTTCCCCGGCGAGAGCGAATCGAGAATGGGTTATTTGATAATCGCCGCGCGTATATAATAAGTAGACTGCTATGAGACTGTGACTGAACAGTTTTGCTGCAATTGATAGGCCTTTAGAGGCTCAGATGCGCTTCGGGAAAGCGAGTGCAGCATACTGAAAAGGTAACCTCATGGTGTTTCTCATGGTGCCTGTGTTTTCTTAGCCTTCTCACAGCCGGAGAAATCCACAACATAATTAGATACTCGATACGGGTGTCGCTCATGTCGCTTACCATGTCGCACCGGGGCTAAAGTGTTCAACCAGCTTGAACGGAAAGATTTCGAGTTTTAATTTGTTTGAAAAATAAAATGCATACTAAATCATTACAGGCTAGAATTGTGCTATCTGCCACAGGCGTTTTTTTTTTTTAATTTGAAAGTGTTGAAGCACCCAGTATATTTGCAATACGCTGTGTTGCAAAGGCAAATTTTTTTGCTACCATCTTATACTCTGACAGAACTCTTGGAATCTTTTATACCGATTTGGTCCGTGTGATTGTCTGTTAAAAGGCCCCTCACCAGACCCCATTGCGAATTTTGGTTATACACTGGAAGTTGTAAAACGCCGTATAGATATCGTCTTCCACGCTTTCACTCGCACATACAGCATACGGCGCGCCGCGACGATGTGATAGCCCTTTGACTTTATACGGAATGTCGCGGCGACGCCGACGACAGAAATGCACCTGGAGCGTCCCTATAATTGCTATCGGAATAATAATTCTTCAAATAGGTATATTGTTGGAGGAAATAAAAGAAATGCGCAATAAAAAAATAGCGCAACACAGACAACCCACATTTGCCTCGACAAATGACGAAGTAAATTTGGTGGACTGCCGGCATTGAAGCGCTAGGCCAACGCCGCAGATAGCAAAGAGATAATGCAAGCTGCTCGCGGGCCGGACCGGCGGTGACCTCGGAGACGTGACGAAAGGCAGAGGGGCGGCGACATCGACGGCACAGACGCTCTTTTTCCAGCCAGTTTCGGTTTCAAGGAGCCTGCCAAGGGGAAATAATTGTTCGCGTAGGTCCCACACGAAATCCGCTATTCAAAATTTGATCGTTGGCATAGGTAGTGTCGAGGGTGGGCCCCAAAGTACTCATTTGCTGTAGCCACCTGTTGTTGATAATTAGAAAATTAATTACCGTAACTTCGCTAATTACGCACGTAAGTGCGGCAATTTCTCTGTATCTAGAGGCCACCAATATGTACACTCGAATGGTAAACATAACATCACCGTGATTTATATTTTTCCAATTTTAAAAATTTGGTGCAGCTAAAAAAATAACACCCTATAAAGAATGGCAATGCAAGCCGTAAAATTGGAACTTTTGGAGTCGGCGTAGAAAAATGATGTACTGGGGGAACTAAAGAATGGGGGTTTAGACCAGGCAGGCGCTTAGAGGATAATACGCTTGTACTAACTCAGTGCATAGAGATTTCAGTAGCTCAGAATATACCTTTATGGATAGCACTTCTAGATATTAAAGGAGCCTATGGCAACGTAGACGGGGAATTGTTACACGATATTCTCAAACACGAAGGCATAGATGACAATTTCGTGAAGCTGCTGAGGCAGTGCAAATTGTATGGAAAGGCCGCAAATGTAACGAAGTGGTGGGAATTCACCAAGGACTGAAGCAAGGATGTCCTCTGTCTCCACTGTTGTTCACGCTTTATGCTAAGGGCATACAAAGACGACTGGAAAACAGCGAATTAGTGTTTTATTTATACTACATCCGTAATGGACAAATGGTGCAACAGAAGCTCCATGGACTGATGTGTGCGGTCGACATAGTGCTACTAGCGGACATAGAGAGATATTTACAGACACTTGCGAATATCTGTGTCAATGCAGCGACAAATCTAGGCCTCAAGTTTAGCCCAGAGAAATCGAGAATTATGATTTTTAATGAATAGACGAGTAATTACGTGGTGTGAATTCAATGCCAAGTCATACCCATAGTCAAGCAATATAAATACATCGACGTATACGTAAACGAAGGAGAGACTTACTCAAGCACCTACCAAGATAATCTGAAAATAAAAGGGAATTGGAATGTAGCAATAATGAAACATATAGCACTTTGGGGCCACAATAAATATCAGGTGGTTCGTGGAATCTGGAAAGGAGTAATGGTGCCAGCACTAAAATGCGCATATTGTATTCTGTGCTTAAAATCGGATATCTTGTCGGGGTTAGCAGTTAACCAAAGATCGGTAGGCCGGTTGACTTTGGGAGCCCATGGTAAAACGTCAAATGAGGCAGTGGAGGTGACATCAGTTGGGCCACTTTGAAATCACAAAAGCGCAGAGCAAAATTATTTTTGAGGAAATACTCAGGACGATGGATCAAAATGAACAGGTAGCTAAAGTGCACAAGTACCTGTAGCAGAAAAGCGTGGATGCAGAATGGAAGAAGAGACTGATATGTTGTCAATCAAGTACAGGGTGATTGAAAGTGTAAATAGGCAACCAAGAGACATCAGAAAGAAAGTGAGAGAAAAGGAGACAGCGAATTGGATGGAACGAATGTCAACAGAAAAAAAAAGACCATGGATATTTGAAAGAATGGGATGAACGAAATTAGAAGGGAAAATCTGTACAATAACACGAATGGCAGTGCCTAGCTATTTGAGGATGGAGCTGGTTGCGTAAGGACAAAAACATACCGGAGCTAATATCCGCAACAAGACGAGGCGTGCTTATGCTGCAGCAAAAAACCGGAGAACACTCAGCACATCCTAATGGAATGCGAATGTATTCACCCAGTGAGACCCGTAGGTAACGTGCATCTTCCTGAAGCGCTTGGATTTGAAGTGAACGGAAGCATCAGCCGGTCAGAAGTCGAGATAAGCAAGAGACGTTTAGACTATTGGTGAAAAAAAAGCAAGGAAGGTATTTATTCGATCGGATCCGCTACATGCATAGGTAGCCGCGCAAGGTAGATAGAAAAGTTTTGAGAAAAAAAAAAGATTAAGGAGATGTATAAAAAATGCTAGAATAAAAAAAAAAACGAATAGCATACCTAATTAAATCAAGCAGGCTGTGTGACAATTTGTCGCTGCCCCGTTTCAGTGGGGATGCCAATAAATCATCATCGCAGTCGAAGCGCGACAGAGGACACTCGGCTGCAGTACACGGCTCACACAGGACTTGTTTCTGCGGTTGAATAAGGCGTGTAGTTGCAGTGCTTGAGTGCTAATCGAATTAACGTCGACAGCCATTGTGAGATGGCTTCTGCCGGAATTTTGTGAAGGGAATAATGTCATACCAAATGAAAACTTGGAATAGTAAAATATGGATGAGCGTTGCTCTTAGTGAGACATTACAAAAAATGAAGACAGGGAAATCTTAAAACGAAGAATTTACTTTTTTACGGGATGAAGAAGTTTATTTGCAGTACACTCATTGTGAATAACCCATTCACTCTCGGGCAGTCCCCCGTAGTGAGTATGTGTCGTAACTGTTTCGGCTAACAGCAACAACAGCCTACCATGCGTACTGAGTTTCATTTGTTTTGTTTTTATAAATTCACTCTCTCCATTTTTCTTTTGATTCTAACCCACCTATTCATAACTTTTGTTGGAATTTTTTACATTTCTGATTCCATTTTCAACCACCCAATACTTGACCCATGCCATGCCGGGCGAGTATCCTTGTTGGATTTCGAGCGGAGAAGATAACCCCATCATCATCAGGGCAACAGCACAGCATCCAAACTCCTGCATCACCTACGTACCTTACTCTGACACCCACCTGTATGAGCCGTGCACTGCAGCCCAATCTCCTCTGTCGCACCATTCATTGTATTACGTGGTGAACAGATTTAATTTTGAAGCACAGGGCTGTGATTGTGAGATGTAAGTGCCGCCATCTGCCGTCAACTCAAAAGCAAGCAATGCAAGATTCAATATCTCCAGACAAAGAATTGCAAGCGGAGGAGGCACACCGAGCAGTGCAGACAGAAGAGACAACTCAACATCAAGAGGTAGAAGAGACAACGCAAGATAAAGCAAATACAACATTAGACACAAGATGAATAAAAAAAAACAATCAGATAGTTTTCTTTTCACGCCAAGCCTTGCACCCATTACTGGCGCGCAAAAAAGAAAAGAAACAGGCGGAGAAACTTGCACGTGAAAAGAAAGCTTGGCAAAACACAAACAGAAACCTCACGGCGCCAAAAAAAAAAAAAGAACACTGGGAGAACCGCAAAAAAAAAAAAAACACTCTTAAACTCACCACGCGAAGTACACAAAAGCGAAAATTAGGTGAAAGAATGGTGAAGCAAAAGATTTGCAATATAGACTGTTTGCGAAGTCCGACTTGCATGGTGTAACACTCGGTTTAACTATAACACTGCCTCGCTGTTCGACCATTTTCAGGGGCTGGAAGGGGCGATGATTCTTTTTCAAAGCCATCAGTGGCATGATCCACTTACGGCTTTCGCGTCACGTAACAATTTTGAAGCCTAGTCATAAAAACATACAGGAGATGCTCCTTGAAAATAGGCCCTCACCACGTGATTGCCAAGCCATAACTGATTTCTACCTATACGAACGCCCGGAGGGTATGGAGGAGAGTAGAGCGGAGAGCGGGTGACGAAAGTCGATCATGACGAGGCCGTCAATAAAAGGTACCGTGAATCAAACAATGCCTTAAGGCATTGTTTCGAAGTAGGCAGCTAAGGTACGCCTATTTCCCAAAGGTCAATGCGCAGGCGGACCCAGAAGCAAAGGAGTGGCGGCGTCAGTGGTCGTCGGCTGGAAGAGTCTTGCTACCTGACGTCAAACTCCGTTTTAGTCTTCTCTATGGTCGGGTAGCACACATTTTGTTTATATTAATCTGGCCAATAGCATTTATTTAATGCGACAGGAGCCGTAGCAAGGCAAGAAAAAATTTTCCGTTATGCACTCCGCATTTTTGCAGCGAGTAGAATGCGCGTACCGTGCCGTCTCCTCTGCCTCCCCTGCCCCTTTCGACACACAAGCTTTTACACTCCCGATTTATTCCAGAGCTTTATTGCTTTAGCAAAGCACGTTTCAAGCAGCTGCATTTTGTCGAAGTTGAGGACACTTCGCAGCGCGGACGCGATGCTCCTCTCGGGCGCGGTAAGCTCAGTGGCGCTGCTGCGCGAGCACCAAGAGTACGGCGACGGAGAGTGCCCAGAAGCTGGTGGACACAGGCGCAGCAGCGGACCACAGTGGGCGGCAGTCGGTGAGGTACTTGTAGAAGGAATCCTTGACGCGGTCGTACACGTACGTCTCGGCATTCTTGTCACTGGCGCACCCGTTCTTCTTCGTCGCTTCTATGGAACAATCCTTGAAGATACGCAGTTCCCTGGAAGGGGGAACGAATACAGTGTAGTTGAAAAAAAAAAACTATGCAATTATTGGCTGCTTAACTTGTTTCGATATTCCAAATATCGTTACTAACACTCCAGTACGCCGTCATACTGGCGCACAACGAAGTATTCCTGTGCACACAACTCTTGCTTGCACTGATTATTAATTTATGTCAGTGTAGCTAGACAAAGGCTGTAAACTTCGCTTACTGTGCGTAGTTAACTAAACCTTACTACTGGTCATAACGATCGCATGCACAATTCTGGTTTCCAAGCGCAAGTACACACTGTTATCAAATGAACTTTCATTTCGCTGGAAATGTCCAACTCGTCGTTTAATTCAATAAATGGGGAACTCGAGCCGATTTTTGTTGTTTAGGTTGTTTTGTTGTCTAAAGGCTCATTCACACTAGGCCAACTCGAGCTGGAAATGTCCAACTCGTCGTTTAATTCAATAAATGGGGAACTCGAGCCGATTTTTGTTGTTTAGGTTGTTTTGTTGTCTAAAGGCTCATTCACACTAGGCCAACACGGCACCGATTTCTGTCTGCCGACTGTCGGTGACAGCGTGACAGCGTTTGTCTTCGTGTCGGCGCCACTGCCACCCTGTACCGACGCCGAGCTCTCCGCCGACTGTCGGCTGATTGTCGGCGTCGGTATACAGTGTGACAGAAGCGCCGACACAAAGGAAAAAACGCTGTCGCCGACAGTCGGCAGACCGAAATCGGTGCCGTGTTGGCCTAGTATGAATGAGCCTTAACGAAATTCAACTACACAGTAACGCTCAGTGGACGCGGGATGATTATGCAAAGTGGTTATATTCTCTTTGTGTGATAAACTGGTGAGCAAATTAACACTGACGCCCTTTCTATGTCACCGATGATAGCACGCAGCTACTCTGCCGCGTAGATAAGCATGGGGAAAGAAAGGATTCGAAGACTTTCAGATCACTTACATGCAAAGATGTTTCGGCTGAGAGATGCCCTTCTTTTTGATTTGGTCGTACGCAGACTGTTGGCACGTGTCCACGGCCGTCCGGACAATTTCAAAGTTGCACTTGTTGTCAGCTGGTACCAGTGCTGCAGGCCCACCTCCGTTCAACGATCGGACGGCTGCCAATTCGAGAGAGTTGCTTACGACCTTCCGAATAAGGCGAGGGCTTCTTAGCTAAGAATATTTTACTTACTTACCTGTAAAGTTTCCAGATCCGCTGGCATCCATTTTTTGACGAAGATCTGGCGAATAAGAATACAGAACACGTCAGATACGTTATACGCAAGAATGTCGCAGAATGCTGGCGACCGCAGTGACTTACTTTCCAGCCTGGGTCGGTTGGAAGAAGCTCCGGCTTGGTCGCAGGACCACTTGTGGTGGCGCAGAATTTTGTCCGCGAAGTGGGACACGTGAAACATGACTTCAGAGTCCTCGCGGCAAGCTGTTTCAGAGACCGCCTCGTTAACGCAGAGCAGGAACGTGTCGCTCGCCCTGGAATAAGGCAACGTACGTGAAAGGGCGCCCACCTTAAAGTGTCGGAAGCGCGTCATTCACCTGCATATGTTCAGCTTGTTGTTTTCCTTATCTTCTAGGATAGGTTCAACAGTTTTGTTGAGCAGGCGGACGCACTGGTTCAGTTTGAGCACCAACGAACGCTCTTCGCACTTCTTGTCGCTCGCTGCGAGGAAGGACAGAGGAAACCTTAAGACGTCTGCTCCTTGGGGGCCGGCGCGGGTACTGAGTAAAGAACTAGTCTCACTCTGAATGTTTTTGCAAGCCCAGCGGTGCTCGTAGAGTACATGGACGATGAAGTGCGTCGTCTGGTCCAGCACCTCTTCGTCGGAGTTGCAGTCCGTGTGGGCGAGAGCGATATTAACGCACGACTTGAAGTTTTCGGTTTGCCTTTGAAACATAACAGTGTCTTACTTAGGGATTCTGTCTAAAAGCTAACTGAAAGCGGGAGGAATGAATAAGGTGCTTACGCGCAAATGAGTTTCTGGTTGGTTTTCTTGTTGTCCAGCAAAGGCTCCAAGTTACCTTTCATAGTCTTCAGACAATCAACCATGCGGCGCATCAATTTTCGCTCGCTGCACTTCTTGGTCACCAAGGGGGCTGCGCGGAACGAACGAATAACGCCTATAGCTCTTTCCGGCCCCCAGATGACCTACTGTTATTAGATAATCTGTCGGCAGCTACACCAAGACATTAAATGTTTTGGCAAGAAGCGGTACACACCTTTAGTTGCGGCTGAAGTGCTTTTGTTGACAGCTGCTGCATTCTGTGGCGGAAGCTTGGACGTTATGTTTGCCGTCAGAAACGCCACTGGGAGGAAAAGGAAGACTTTTGAGTATGCGCTGCTGCTGCGTTAACATTTGTTCACCTACATTCTGTACAATTCAGCCGGTTTTTGACGATAATACTGGTTGCTTTAGCCATCTCCTTCTGTGAGGCCGGGTCGTTTTCGCAAGACAGGAAGAGTTGGAAGTCTTCAATGCAGGATAGGTAGATCTTCAGCAGCCTGAAAGATGAAAAACGACACACCATGACGACGCCTTACAGAATATTACCAAAATGTAGGAAGGCCGAGACGTCACGGGTCAGTCTTGTGACGAGGGTTAGTTATTCTATGCGAATTTCAGTAATATACTCAAACTGACAATATTCTGTGCACCACTTGCACAAGAATACAAAAACTCACAAAATGAACAGTTGAATTAACGTTGCCTACATGAGACGCAAACCCGAAAAGGTCAAATCGATGCTGTCTTTATTTGACCTTGGTTTTATCACTGCTATTTTGACGTTTGACGAGTTTCTGCGGCCTTCGTGTAAGATCATTCCGTGTAAGCGTCACTGTACGCGAGTTTGGCAGCCCGAGAAGAGGGGTCTGAATATCTTCTTCAACAAGACCATGCCGAAACCGCGTTCTTTTTGTTACTCTGAGTATTAATTTTGTTACCCTGAGCCACTGAAAATTCTAGGCGTATCAAAAAGTGACAATTGGGCTATGACGATGTGCCCATCCACAAATTTAATCGCCAATTCTTTCAGCTCACGGCATGATGCTTTCGTGCCGCCCTCAATAGCGCCTGTCCTAGCTCTTTCTGCTTGCTTTCACTAGTACCGATCTGTTGCGGTGTTTAGTAACAGTTGCCTCATACACAGAAAACTGTGCCCAGGCAGGAGTGAGCGCTAAATAAGAAGCAGCGTTGATCGTCAAAATTGATCCTGAAACAGTATACACTGTCCCTCGTATCCCAGGTACATTTTTGGGAGCCAAAATCCTATGAACGCTTACATTAGAATTAGTACCCAAAATACAGCTCAACTACTCTTAAATTACCATAAGGAATGGTTCTTACTTGCAGGAGTCATCGTTCTTCTTTTCCGAAAGATATTTTTCTAGAGGCTTCAGTCCATTTTCGCAGTTTGTGATGCCTTCGCGAAACTTGTTTTTGTCGCAGTCATTGGCGCCTGGCTTTTCTGAGTGATCACTTCCTGTTAAGAAATGAAGAACGGGAAAACATCGCGATTACGTTCAGGTACATGTTTGAAATACAGATAGAGGCTGGTATTATTTTTTCGTACAGTTTTCCTTGTCTGAACATGTTTGCTAAGCATGCATGTCCCAGACCGGAAAGAGTTTCTTGGCAACAAGAGGACAGAAGGGTGCTCCCCACTTCCCGTACGACGCCGTTGTATGGACCGGCCTGACACGCGCCTTTAGTAAAAACAGTAAATATATACAGCAAGGTATGGGAACTGGCTACTTGGTGCTCCACCTTATTAGAATTCACAGCTCGGAAAGCAGACAAGGATTATGAAACCGGTCAGAACTGGAAGTTGGCGCTCGTCTCTGTCCGGGTTTATTTTCCTTGTCCATTTTCCCGAGCTGTTAATTTTAACAAAACGCTTATTGTCAATTTTAACAAAACGCTGTATTAACAAATACAGTTAATTGTCCTAGCGAAGTGACTCCCCAATTAGAGAAGTGCTTTATAATAGGCCATGTAGCGTTTAGACTGGTAACTATAACAATGACATGTAATGTAGCGGAAATCGTCATCATACGGGATTAATTTAAATCACTTTCGAAATCTGACCCATGTGAAGCACATTCCTATCGAAGCGGCGCGGCATGCAACCGCGGCTTTGTTAACGATGATAGTTTCTCAGTACGTGTGAAACAAGGTCAAACAGGTAACCGTGTATAATAGTGAGCTTCCACTCCATTATCACTTATTCCCATTCTCAATTAGGTTGAAAACTTAGTTTTTTTACTCAAGTGAATTTTTGGGGAGAGCCACGACATTTTTCAGCACACGTAACGGTAACAGCATGCGGCATTTTTCAGCAGGCGCTGTCACACTGCGCAGATGGTCGACTGATGTGGCGTGCTGACGCCGTATTTTATGATACTGGCGTCCCTATTGCAGCATGAAGTCAACGTTCGGCAGGAGGCTGGCGGAGGCACGCGTTCGCACTAAAGACCGCAGTTGACCGATATCTGCGAAATTCCTTGCCGCAGGTATAGCGTAAAACAGCCGGTTGACTCGGCACAGCCTCTTTTCACATGCTTCCACTTTTCGCAGCGATGAGTCGGTGAGCCGGCACGTGAACTGTCTCTTGGAGCCATCGCGCTGCTGCTGCTTCGCGTGCTTCGCGTACGAAAGTATAAGGGAAAAAAGCAGTATGACTTCACTGCATGCGCCGCGAGCGTCAAGATGGGAATAAAATAAATAAATAAAGTAGCATAGCACAGCAGCCAAAGAAAGGGGTTTAAAAAAAAACGTACAGTATATTTGTAGCACGTGTGCAGAGGGGTGAGGAAGGAAGAAATTGCCTGGACACGTGGCAAAGGTTCATAGCACTCGCTATCGGTCGGAAAAGCGGTTCTCTGAGCACCACCGACTTGAAAGCCTCTCAACGCTGCGACAACTTTTGGCCGTCGGTCGCGCTGGCTGTGGCGTCGGTCCGACGTGACAATTCGGTCTGCCACCAGCATTTGTCAGCAAACAGTCACTGTCGTTTTGACGTCGCGTTAGCGTCGGCGTCGTGTTGGCTCAGTGTGACATCGCCTGTACTGTTGCGGAGCATCTAATGCAAGAAAGCTGTATCGATCATCAGAAATTGAGCCGGAAGGCTACGTCCGAGCTGCCGGAATAATTGCACTTGTGTACCCGACTCAAGAGAGTTTGCTGGCGCACTATCGCCGCTATCTGGCGTCGCATCATTAAATGCGACTCACCGTCGCTTCCTGGTCTTGCCTTGTCGTCGACCCCAAGTGCGTCCACCCGCTTTTCTTCAAGGAGGGAGCGTCTTGCGCTGCCTGTGGCGACCGCCATGGCTAGCAGGAGAGCGCAGACGGGCCGCATGGCGCGCTGCCCAGTAGGACCACTTCGAAGCAACGGCCTGGTTCCGGAGAGAGCACGCGCTACAAGGGCTTCAGCCTGATGGACCTAATCAAGATGATCCACAAACACGAATGCGCTTATAATATTGCGTTTGGCAAAACCATTATTTTAGTGGTTGGGTAAACTATTTACGTAAGTTTAATCTAATGATCGGCATCGTCGGTGTGATTATATGCCTATTTGAAGTTTCAGTGCAGGACGAAGGCCCTGCGACCGTGAATTTTTCGTGTCTTGCATCAGCCTCTAGGACGTCTCATTCCTGAGAATTTCCTGAATCTCATCACACAAACAAATTCTCTGTAATCCTCAAGTGCGTTTCTTTTTCTGTTGGCAGCCATTATGCTAACCATAGACCACCGGTTATTTGCAATACGCATTACATGACCTGCCCCAACTTTACTTTCTTACTCTTAGCTATAGAATAGCAATTACACCGTTTGCGTTGTAGTGTAATCTTTGCTGCTGAGGCGCTATAACATAAAACTATTCCAAACTTTTCTATTCCAATTCTGCAATCCGCCCTCCGCGATTGGTCAGACTTTTATATCACCCCCACTTCGTCTGTCTGTCTCGCGACGTCATGAAAACCGCGATAGCTCCTCATCTGATATGCCGCGTACACACTCATTCTGCATGGTTGGACCGAACAAAAGAAAAATAGTTATTTCAGATTCGACGCCTTTTCACCATAAGACCTCGGCTATTGGTCAAAAGTTTTCGGGCTGCACCCACTTCACCGGCCTGTCACGCTGCGTCACAAGACCGCGAAAACTCACCGCGTCAAAGTGAAGTTTACGCGTTAAAGATGCATGAATATGCCGAACAAAACTGAATTTTTTTCTGAATAGCCGCAGGCTGCCCCGTTCCGAAAGGAATAAAAGATGGCCGCCGCCGATCACTCACTCGTCGGCCAACCGCACCTGCCAGAAAGCATGGGTTTATTTTCGTGTTTTCGACAGTTTCGTGTTTTCGACAGCGCTTTCGACAGTTTTACGACCTCGTTCTGCCAACTCTTCTTTGCTGAGGATCTGTTTTAGCATCATTCTTAAGCTTCCGTTGCATGCTGCCGCGATTTTCGACCAGTCACAGCAGGCTAAGTAAGGGAAAGGGGACCAATCGCAGACACCGGCACCACCCTCTTCATCCGGTTATCGAGTTTCAGTGCAGTGGCTAGGCCCCATTGAATCCCTCTGCACTTTAGCGTGCTCCTCGCCTCTTTTCAGCCAATTATATGACAACCCGCTCAGCGTAGGCAATGTTATTCGTTTTTAAAGGAAACAAGAGTGACCTCCTATGAACAAGAACGTTTGATTGGTATGTTCAGACAACCCTGCGAATCACCGCCCGATGCTTGCGTTGGCGGTTACGCAAATTTGACGTCAGGAGATTGGAATAAAAACATATTGGAATAGTTTTACGTTATAGGGCCCCTGGTTTCTTGTTTCTGCCATATCGTAGAAGTAGAGAGGGTAGTAAACATTATGCACGTCAGCGCCGCCCAACGTGGTATCACCATACACTTTTCACTTTCGATTACGCTAGTGCGTACCCGATGCCTGTCAGCGTCTTGGCTCGAGAAGAAGTGCTAAGTGTGCAACCTGGGTATTATATTGGATAAAAACGATGGCAAGAGGCGTAGTAAGGAAACCCGAAACGACCGTTAGCATCGGGCGTTCATGCTGTGCAGCTACCCAGAGCATCCAGCGCGTTTCCAGTGTCTGCCCACTGCGCGAGAGGTCGCGAAGGGTCGCTCACCTGTCCTGGACGGGCGAACCTCGAACAGTCGCGGCCTGTCGGAACGAGAGGGACCTGAGGCCAACCGACGGGCTTCGAGCGTTCCAAGAGCGTGCGCCGCGTGACGTCTGCACCGGCTGCCAGCAAAGCGTCACGGGCGGCACGTGCACATTTCGCGTGCTACGCCAGGTCTTCGTTCTTCACACCGGAGGCGAGTTTTCGCTCGCAAGCCAAATTTCGACTCGCATCGATACTGAAACTGAAACGGAGTTCGAGCGATATTCTTGAAGACAGCTATAAAATTTTGGCAACAAGAACAACACATGTTTCCTAATTTTTCGTCTGCCATCGAGACTGCTCCCGAAAGACGAGCCTTTCTTTTATCATCTGGAACTCTTTTCATTGCTTGACAATTTGAAGTTTCATTCACGAGAAGGCGTTGCCGAAAACCAATGCGTAATTTTTATTCCCACAGGTCTGGTTCGACAACTTGCCCTCATTGTTTTTATTGCAACAAACCTGAAGCTATGGAACGTTTCCCCTTCGCCAACTTGGATTGGGCATTACGCTCCCTGTGATACTGTCTCTTGGGGCGTCGGCATTAGGACACTGCAATAGGAACGTATTTGATGCCATATTTAATTTTGTAAGTGAAACAAAGAGACTGTCATGTTAATTTCCTTGTTTTACTTTTCTGTGGAAACAACTTTACTTTAAATCCGGCAAAGATTAACGACCCGGGCTCAGGGCCGCTATCTTGTACACGTTCGAAAAGCCGACGTTCGATTTCGCCTCACGCGATTGGACTAGATTGGCCTAGGCCGCGATATGTACACATAAATATTAACTTCAAATCTTAAAGTTATACAGCCTGAAAATTGATAACGATTAGTATTCATTTAATATTATTTCTAAATTACAAATTTCTATTTAAGTATTGCTCCCCTCTTACCTACTACCGCCCGATTCATGGCCGATCTTCCGTAGTGGGTTGAGCCATATCCGTAGGCACCAACCCAATGGATGGAAAAAAACTTTATTTTAAATCCGGCAAAGATTAACAAGCCGGACTCAGGTCTCCCATGAGGGGACTTCGAGGCCTTGCCTCGTCGCCGCCTCTCGGGCCTGCTGGACTGCCCACTCTTGTGTTTTGAGGTTGGAGCTGCGCAGAGCGGCGGCCCACTTCGAAGCAAGAGCCTCCGGAGCTACTGCCATTTTAGCTGATATAACAGGACACTGCCACGACGTGTATGAGAGCGTCGCTCTAGTTGCCTGGCATAACTTGCCAAGAGCACTCGGGTATTGCGCGGGGAAAATGTGCTGCAATCGCACCGGACTGGGGGAGGTTAGTGTCTACAGTCGTCGCCAGACAACTGCCTGGCGACGTTTCAGTTTGTGGTGAGGTGGGGGCAATATAGCCTGCCTAGCTGGTAGTGCTTGGTGATGTCGTTGTACCTGACTAAGCGTTCTCGCATGTTTCGAACCAGGAGTCCCGAACTCGAAGAGGGGGTCTCCGATTCTGCGCGGTGGGTCAGTACTCGCGCAGAGCGGTGTGCTACCTCGTTCAAGTTAGGGGGCCCTCGTCGGTGGGTGTGGCGACGTGCGCTGGGAACCACATCATCGTGGTGGTATCGAAGTGCTGTCGACCAACTTTCCTTAGGATATGAAGGGCTTCGGAGGAAATGCGCCCACGCGTAGTTACGAACTGCGCATTGCGAGTCGCTAAGAACTACCTTGTAGAGGGGGTCAGTAAGCGCAAGCGCAATCGCAACCTCTTCCGCTGTTTCTGATTATTCCGTGCTGACACTACATGCGTGCGTAAGCCGGGAGTTAAAGTGTACGACTACCGCCGTGAACCGGTGTTCTCGTGTGTTTTCTGCCGCTTGTACGTAGCACGTAGTCCTCTTCCTACCAAAGGAGCGCAGCAGTGCCTTGGCACGGGCCTGGCCTCTACCCCGTTATATTCGGGGTGCATCTTTCGAGGGATAGGGGCGACGATCAGTTTAAAACTGGGTCCCGATGTGCCTGCGGCGCAAAACAATACATTGTTTTAGACGATGTTGATATGCGTGGACTTGTATAAGAACCACTTTCTGTCGCCGCCAGCTTACTCGTTATTCTTCATAGGGTCGGTAAAGACGCGATTGGGACTCCAGTTTTGTAGCTGCAAATACCGTTTGTTCTCTCTCTCTCTCTTCTATAGCTTTTAACAGCGGAGCTGTTTAAGCTTTTAGTTCCGCCGTGGAGCGTTACCAGAAAACTCAGCCCAGCTGTGCGCCCCCTCGCGTTGCTTAGCAACCATCTGCGAGACTACCGAGCCATGTAACTTCCTCGCACTCCACGCGCGTAGGGCGAAGTCGTGACGTCACAGGCGAGTTGAAGCTCGAAACAGCCGGCGCGGCGACACACCTCTCGCCTCCTCTACTCCGTGCGTACGTGCTGCTGTCATGGGAAGACCAAAGAAAGTCCAGACGCCCGAAGAAGAAGCGGCTTACCAGGAAGAGCGCCGTACTGCCAAGCGAGAAGCGATGCGTCGCCGCCGAGCTGATCGGAAGACCACGCCGAAGCTGCGACTCAGAAGAGGCGACGCCGAGTCGAGGATCCCGAGTTTCAGTCCATGGAACGAGAGAGTCGGTGCCTGAACGCTCGACATCACCGAGAAAGGGATCCCGGCCTGCGACTGCTCGAAAACTTCCCGCGTCAAGCCCGTCGAGACCAGAACTTGGCAAAACCTAACATAACCTCGCAAAACCTACAAACAACTTAGGCAAGCCACGTAAAAGCTAGGTGATAGGTGACCACAAGCTCCGCTGTTGACTCCAACCTTGCACCACTAGTGCAAGCTGCGCACGTTCTTTCATCACTGTATGTGTTCCCGGGCGTCATGATCGGCCTTCCAGAGCGTTTACCTGTCAGGGAAGCCGACCTGAAGATCTACCTGTAGAATCTTGCCTAAATCTCACAAAAGAGCTTCAAGCGCAGATTACTTTTGGCAGTAGGCACCAGACATTTTTCCGCGCGCATCCGAAGTGCGACTTGTACCGCCAACAACCGCACCCAGCGAGTTTCCAACAGGTTGCGATAGGTTGGGCCATAAAAGCAGCAACCTTCTGGCGCGTCGTACCTCCTGTTTTATTCTCCATCACAGGTTATGTGTGGCGTGTTTTGAACTTGGGCGACATGTCGGGAAAGTGCTTACTTTCGGACGAGGTCGTTTCGCAGAAATTGGTCTTTTCTTTCAGTATATAGAATTTGGGAATATGATACAACTTTCTGAAATACCATCGCGACGCACTCGCTGAAGCACACGTACAGCGTAGTCCCCTGTTAAAGGCAACACTGTAATGTGCAGCTCTTTGCTAGCGCGCTCTCGCTGCAAGCGCTGGCCGAAGATATGTCGATGCACTGCACAGGTGTATAAAGGTGCAAGTGTCACCAACTACAAGTGCACGCTTGTTACAAAGAAAGATACACGCGTGCTTTACACTCATATGTTCCCTTTAGGAGCGGACCGCACAGTACAACAAGAAACGCGCGCGCGTCTGTGTGTTGTGGTCTGCAGTCCTCGGTCCGCCTTTTTCTCCAAATATTGTGGCCTGGCATTAATGTGTTTCACGAACAGGTGCCGCCCATGGTGATTATAGATGGACACAGATGCACTGGCCAGAGTTCCGAGCACTGAGGAAATGGTCTGTCCTGGGCTGCAAGAAGAGAGAGAGAAAAAGGATGCATAAAAGGCAGGGAGGTTAACCAGTGGCAGTGCCGGTTGTCTACCCTGCACGGCGGGAAGGGTGAAGGGGGATAAAAAGAGAAAGAGAGCGGAAGGGCGAGATAGAAAGAAATAGAAACGAGCACGACTAAACCGCGTACACTACAGAGCGGTAGAGGGCGGCGTTCTTACAGTCTATTGTGAAGCCCCGCAGATCGCAGGAATCTTAATAACGCGAGTAAGGCCTTTGGCGTGGATGTTCTGAGGGAGTACTGACCTAAAGCTTTGAGTTCTGATAGTGGACGATTGTCCAACTGGTCCAGTACTCTGCACAGCACTTGTCTCCGGGCGCTATATCGCGGGCAGGCATAGATAATATGTGCGAAAGCCTCATCGATGTTGCATGTGGCGCACGTGGGGCTGTTGGCCATTCCAATATGGAAAGCATACGAGTTCGTAAATGCAACGCCTAGCCACAGATGGTACAGCATGGTCTGTTCACGTCGTGGTAACCCAGGCGGTAGGTGCATCCGTATGTCCGGAGACAACGAACGCAAACGACACATGGTGAAAGCGTTCGAGTCCGTCCCAGAGAGGCAAAGCGCATTCACGGGACATCAGTCGCAGCCCAGCCGCAGCGTCTGTCCGCGAAAGCGGAATCAAGAAACGTTGACCACTTTCATGTGCAGAAAGGGCGGCTTCGTTGGCTTGGTCATTCCCGCTGATGCTGCAATGTCCTGGAAGCCACTGAAAGATTATGTTGTGTCCCTTGTCATTTCTACGATGATACATGCGTCGAATTTCTGAGGCCAGTTGTTCATTGGGTCCGTGGCACATTGGGCTTTGTATGCTCTGAAGGGCTGTCTTGGAGTCACTAAAGACTGTCCATTGTTGCGGTGATTCCTGATTAATGAAATCAAGTGCAGCACTTACTGCCGCAAGTTCAGCACCCGTTGATGTGGTCACACATGAAGTATTTAATTTGATTTCTTCAGATTTTGCCGGGATGATGACTGCAGCAGCTGAGCTGTTGAGTTTTACGGAACCATCTGTGTAGACATGTTGCCGGAATCTGTGTACGTTGTCAATGTGTTCCAAAGTTGCTTGTTTCAAAGCTTGCAACGGCGCTTCAGCTTTCTTTCTGATTCCTGGAATTGTCACTTGCACTTGCGGCCGGTGCAGACACCACAATGGATCTGATAATCGTGTAGCAAGCGTAAAATCTGATGGCAAGTAGGACTGATGTCTTACAACACTTTTGGTAAAGGTTGAATGTGACCTTTTTGCTGGCAAGCAAGCAAGATGGTGTAAGGCAATCCGAGTCAGGTGTCGGATATGGGCTCTCAGGACATCTGTATCTATATAGACTGTCAAAGGAATGTCCGCGACAATGGCCACTGTCGCAATCGATGTGGGCTGCACAAACGAGACAGACAGTAATGGACACACAAAACAAGAGCCAAATAACAAAGAAGAGCGAGAATACATACACTAAGCTATATATATATATATGTACAAACAAAACAACAGTGCAGCACGGTGGCACAAGGAATTGGCCGAGAGCGCGGTTTCGGCAGCGGCCGGTCCGATGGGACTGCGAACGGCAGGGTTGGCTTTGGGCAAGTGCGTTTCTACAAATTATGAATGAACACATTACAAAGTAAGACGTGGACGCAGAAGAAGGGCCCATTTGTTCATTTGGAGAACCGCTTCTTTATATGCTGTAGGTTGGAAACAATGAAGAACGTTTTGCCATACTGCTGGGAAGGCGTGTTCTTTTAGGTTGTTAAAGGGGTCCTCAACCACCCCTTGTGCTTGGTGAAGAAACATAGTCCGCGGATAGCATACGCTGCTGTAAACACCTCAACCAAGTTTTGCAGCCATGCGTGGGGCGTGGAGCTCGCAAGCGGAGCGCGAAGTCACCTTTCTGTCAAACGCTCTCTTTTCAACAAAAGCCTGCTCATAACTCTTTTCTGGACGCTTTACTTCGTAATATAGCAGATTCCCATGCGCGACTGCTATTGGCCAATAGCTGACATCAATCAAGAAAGCCGTTTGGGTCAGTGCGATTCTTCCTACTGTTACTGTGTATATTTGTTGACGCAGTTCAATAAAGAGGCTGAAGTAAGCGAAAATCTGCTTTCCAATTTCGATAATAATTGCGTAGTTTCGGAAGAACCCGACTATCCTGCTCACGCTTGGCTGAGGCCGTCCGCGTATGAATTAAACATTGGCCACCCTGTTTATCGGTGTCGTAGCCGTCGGGTCTCGTTAATTTCGACTTGTTTTGAACACTCAACTAGCCTCGCACCACGCGAAACTTAAGGTCAGACCACACGCACGCTTGCCAACGCGCGCTCACTCCTGGCCGCTCCTGGTTGGACGCCTTGGCCGGCTTCGCTTCGTATTGAGCTATTCATAGCTAAAAATACGCAAATGCGGCTACTACGCGTCCGTCAAACTGGACCATATGAGGGCGATCACCTACTCAAGCCGTGTCGTGCGCAAAGCAAACGCTGCCTATACGTACTACAGTTTCATGTAGCTGTAGTTTGCTACGTAGCATACATACCGCGGCCGCCGCAGGGTGCCGCGACGAGCCTACCGGCTTAACGTACTGCGGCTCACCGAGGGCAACCACGTCTGGCTCGCGTATGGCGCTGTTGCGACTGGAGGTCCGAAGATGTATATTTTTTCATCGTGGAGGAGTAAGGGAACGTGGGGCTGGGCCCGATATCCAATGCGTTTTACACACAAATTTATATTGAATATTTACAAGAGTTTCAGATAAGTGCAAAAAAATAACTTCATGAAGAAGTTGTAGCAGGCGATCGTTCCAGGCGTCCGTCGCTCTTTTTATCCCCTCTGTTCTTATTGTTCAGTCGCCTTCCCCCAATCCGGAGTCAGGAGACGGGTGACATCAGGTTCCACCAATCCGGAAGTTTGTTGCGCTTTCCCTCCGAAGGGAGCTTTGTCCAAAACACACGCACATCACTGGGCACGAACAGGAGAGGGGGGAATAGCACACTGACCCCGTCTCCGGCGTGGACGCGCCAGTTTGGGTGGATGACAGGTGAAAGACGGTCGCCTTACTAATTGCTCAAACCTTGCCTGACCCCGGTGCACCCCGACCCCGGTGATGCCGAAGCCTCTCCCCCCCCCCCCCCCCCCCCACGCGCCCAAAGTGTCATTACCAGAGCTTTTTCACACACATCATTTGAGGTTCCTTTTGACTTGCTTCGACCTTTTCACTTCAAATTTTATTGTGGCTAATAGCTTACTACATCATCGTAGGCGCGGATGTGCACGGCTTTTAATTGATACTTTCGCTTTATTTCTGCGAATCCTGACAACAGGCGCATGAGCGCATTAGGAACACCAGCTGCGGCTGCCTCATCCGCATTTTCTCACTTAAACATTGTTTTAAATTTACACGGTAAACATTATGCACATACACAATATATTTAAATATATACACAGTACAAGGTTCATTATATTTTTGAAAGAGACGGAGGTAGCCAATTAATTATTTCTAGAGGTATAGATAGCCTATGCCTAGATAATGAATATGTTGCGGTATGTTCACCTCGCTTCAAATTGCTTTGCGTGCTTTTGTGACCCTGCAAAAAAAACCTATTGACTTCAGTGGCCCCTTCGGCAGAGTCTTTCATCAACGGCGTGTGAAATGCACGTGAATTAGATGTGTCGCAGAATTGCTTCGCTTTCCAGTAAGCAATGCTAACGACTCATGAAAAAAAAAACACATTTCTAATAATTTATGACAGTTATTAGGGATGGAAATATCGTCAGTTGCATGCAGAGGTCATAAATGTATACAGGGTGTCCCAATGAACTATCATTCACCAAAATTTATAAAAAAGAGCAATGCGTTTCAAAAAGAAAATCTAGTGAATATTTTTTCCGGCATAGTGGAGTAGCTGCCCATAATTTTTTCGTTACTGAGATTTAATTAGGTCATTGTAATCAATTATCTAACTGGAGGCGTACTATCCTAATTATCAAAGTGTCAATGAGGCATTTGTAGGCACAGCCAAGGGACACCTAATAGCCGTATTTTCAGCGACGTACTAATGGCGCACTAATCTCTTTCCGACTTATCAATAAACCCTGCGAAATATGGAGAATACCATGTGACTGCGCTTCCAGCCGCATCATAAAGCGACGCCCTCGGACAAGCTCCCTCTGAGTTAGCCAGAACGAAATAAAGGAAATAGAGAAAAGCATCGTGATCGAGCTAGTGCCTTATCTGCCACGCCCCGGCCAAAGTAACACGTCGCGTTTGGTGTTATTTGGAAACAAGCTGTGATAGCTGTTGTCTTAGCGTAGATAAAATGCACGGATTTCTTTTTTTTTTTTGCCACAAAACCGATCACCGCAAAAGCGACATTGACAACGTCAGTGCAAATGTTCAAAGGTGCGTTTCGTTTCGTCCTAGGCGCCATGCCTTTCTCTAATGATCAGAAGGAAAACATGATGCTTGCCTTGGGAGCTGCAAATGGCAACAAGAGGAAGGCTGCAAATATATAACAGTCATGGAAGTGTGGCGGTAGATCAAATGCGTGGACTACCATCTGAAATGATGAAAACCTGAGACAAACCGGCATCCAACCCTCATGCTAGCGTACGGAACGTGGCCGCCCAGGTGCCAAATTCCAAGTCATCAATTTGGAGGATAGTAAATTACAGCCTTTTACCCGTACCACCTTAACCAGCACCAATATTTGAAAGATAGGGACCTGTAGAATCGCCTAGATTTCTCGAATTGGGTCCTCACAAAAGCTGATGCGTCAACGGACTTTTTGAGCAACATCATGTGCACAGGTGAAGCCAATTGCCGGAGAAACATCCAGGGAAATTTGCATAATGCACACTGTTGAAGTGACTCCAATCCACACTGGGTAAAGTGTAATCGGCACCAGCACCACTGGTCCCTCAACGTGAGGTGCGGAATTTACGCCGGTGCTGTAATCAGTCCCATCTTCTTCGATCACACACTGACTGGACAGCGTTACGTGGACGAAATTCTTGGAAGAGTGGTTGGTGAGTTTCTCAGCCAAGTCCCGCTGCCACGTCTTCCGCTTCTGTAGCATCAGCAAGATGGGGCTCCCGAACACAGCAGCAGCTGAGCACGAAACTGTCAGGATGCGACTTTCCATGCGCAATATATTGGAAGGCACGGGCATGTAAATTGGCCGGCCAAGTCACCTGACCTCTCTCCACTCGATTTCGTTCTTTGGGGTTATGTGAAAGATCGTGCTTACATGATCAAGACGTACGCTCAAGACAAGAATAACGGATGCCTGCCGTAGAATCCCAGCGTCGGTCATTAAGAAAGCCACTGAAGATGCGATAAAGCAGACTCAGTACTGCGTAGCTGCAGAAGAAGGCGTATTCGAACGCGTCCTCTAAGCAGCAGCTGGTCTTCAACGGAGCTTCCGAATTCATAGATATTAAGGGCACTCTCAAATCTGATGTTTTCTTTGTATTTTTGTGTGTGTGTGCAGGGATCCCGATTGCCAATTCGGCTCATATAGAAGTGGTATATTTCCGTTCTTGAACGCATTATTTTTGCCTTTTCTCTACATGGGGGTCGCTTCTCGGTCTATTTGTTTCACTTTTATTTTTAGCCACGAACCTGTTTTTGCAGCACGCATGCAATTTCATGAAAATGAAACCATCACTTTAATTTGGCTTTGGTCCGAAGCAAGTTTCTGGCGCGAAATATAGCTGCGCGCGTACTCTATCGATGCGGTGCGAGCAGAGCCAGGATTTTGAAACATTCCATACTTATTCCATTGTGTTATGTTTCAACACCACAAAGGCGTTAATTGGACGTTTTCCATAAGGCAAACCCCCACCCATCCATCAGGGCCTATACAGACGCCAACGCAGCGTAGATACCGACTCTTCACGGGTCCCAAAAAAGGCCACAATCCCACCAATACCTGGTAGCCTGAGCTTATTATGAAAGGGGGAGGGGGGCATGCAATGCTACCAAACAACGAAGGCGACCTGGAATTCACCGTTAATTAGACGTTTGCCACGAGGCAAACCACCACCCATCCATCAGCACTTACCCAAAGGTCAAGGCAGCGTGGACACCGACTCCAGACGGGTCCACAAAAGGCCACCAACTCCACCATTACCTGATAGCCTGAACTAAGGATGAAAGGGGGGGGGGGGGCTTTCAATGCTACCAAACAACTATTGTGATCCTGGATTCGCAGGTTGCGATCCTGCCGCATATTCATACTGTTGGGTTTTGGAGGCGGGGTTACTGCGGAGTGTTGCGAGCATGGGCGTGGTATCGCAAAGGAGTATTTGTAACTGTGATTTGCTGCTGGACAGTCTTCAGATTCCCTAGTCGACTCGCCTAGGGAAAACGACAATATTAAAAGTGAAGAGTTTTCGAGCAATGGGACAGAGGGTCCTGATGTGAACTCGGACGTATAACTTGCTCCTGCATTTAGTGGGCTTCCGTAACTGGAGCCGTGTAACTAAGCTAACGAACCATTTTTCCTTCATTATTACAACTTGACGTAGCAGTCGATGGGCTTGGTGGCTTCCTTGCCCTAACGCCACCCTAAGCCGCAACAAACTGGTTGGCAGCGGTGAGATCAAGAAGGCAGTCCTGACGATCTCGGATCGGCGGACCTGCGTGCATGGCTCCAGGAGACACGAACTTCGAAGATCGAGGGAAACTACGGACGGAAGAGCGACTTCTCTGGATCCGGGGTCAGCAGACCCCTTCTTCGTGGCTCAGGGAGGCACAACCATCGCAGTAACGGCGTGGAGTCTTGGACGACTCGAGGAATTTGGAAAGAAGAGCAGCAAAAGGCAGTTCCACGATCTGGTATCGGTGGACCTGGGAATGTGGCTCCGGGAGACACCACCTTCGCAAGCTCAAACTTAGGTGAGTGCTTGAGCGAGCACGTTTTGCAGAACAATTAGGACACGGTTCTATCGAGCAATTAGCTGTGGCTGATCGCCACCGGGTGTGCGGTCAATACAGGGGACGTTGTAGTTAGCCCTCGAAATTAAAACATGGATATTTACAGTGTTAAAGAAAGAGGAGCTGTTGCTCTTAACAGCAAAGCTCGATATGATTACCTATAGGTTGAGGAAGCCAGTAATTCGTACTGCGATTGATGAAATAGGTTTCGATAAGGACCTGCTCACAGATTCCTGGAAAAAGATATGTCGCAAAAAGGAAGAGCAGGAGCGCGAGAGGATAGAAAGAGTGGAGGGAGCGCGAGAGGAAAGAAAGAGGAAGAGAAACGAAGGTAGGGCTGAAATTGAGCTTGCGAAAATAAGGCTAGAGCGAGCGAGATTAATGCGGAGGGCGGATACGGCGTCACCACAAACGCGAAGCGTAGAAATAGCGAGTTTGCTTCAGCCGTACGAAGCAGGCAATGACATCGGTCTCTACCTGAATAATTTTGAATGGATTTGTGAGAAACGATCATTTCACCAGGACACATGGCTGGAGCGTTTGTTTGAGTTGATGCCGGGAGAAGTAGTGCAGGTCGTAGTCCGACTGAGCGCAGCTGAGGCAGGCAGATACAGTTTAGTGAAGGCGCGTTTCATCGCTGAATTCAAGCTGTCGGCAGAGGAATTTCAGGAGGAACCGATTCCCCGACCGAAATGGAGGAATAAGTTCTGGAGCTGTGTTACGACGCGGAACTCAGTGCAAAGAGTGAGGATGAAGTAGCTAGCTTGGGAGGCGTAGTTAAGCCGGAGGAGGAAATCCTTCTGATTTCCTCGACAGAAAATCAGAAGGAGGAGCAGGCGCTGTGCTGCGACGCGGAACGCAGTGCAGAGATGGAGGTTGAAGTGGCTAGCTCGGGAGACGCAGTTCTGCAGGAGGAGGAAATCTTTCATTCAGGAAGAGAGTGAGACGCTGAATTACGATGAAGAACACAGTGCCAAAGGAGGAAATCTTTATGATTTCCCCGACAGAAACTTGGGAAGTTGGTCCGGCTGAGGAGCCGCCCGCGGAAAGAAAAGAAAGGCACTCGGAACTGAGAACCAGAAACAGTGTCAAGAGAAAGAGGCGTCGCAAATTCAGAAATACTGCAGAGAAGACAACGCGGCCGAGTAAATCTAAAGCCACTAAACGCTGTGGGGAGCGCAGAGAAAGATTTAGAAAGGCGCTTTTGTCGGTTGGAATGTTTCGAGTCAGAGCGCGTCCGAGTCGTCAGACGAAGTTGAAAAGAAAGCGACGTTGGGCACGGAGGAAGACAAAAGCCAGGGGGCAGTCATGATCCCCCTCGTTTAGTTTTTTTCGAGGAGTAACCTGCATGACAAGGGAGAACGAGGCGTTCAAGCGACGGCGACCTGGTCATACCAGGCAGTGCATTGCGAAGGCAATGCCAGAAAAGCAGGTGGACAGTATGAAAGGCATCGGGACTCTGCAGCGAGGGGAATGACATACGTGCCATTTGTATTCCTGGGTTGACAAGTTTGACAGGAGCTTTCAGACAGCGCCCGCCTCGAGTACGGCTTAAGAAGACGGATTTCGCGCTCATAAATTTTGGAAACTTTGTTTTTTAGATATGTCGTTCTTTTTTTAGCGGATAGGCTTCATTTTTTTAATATGCACTTGCACCGCCAAGTCTAGGTTATTTGGTAGAAACCTGTTGGACGCGCTTCAGTAGGAGTTCACTTTTCCTAAGTGGTCGTGAGATTTTTTTCCTTGGAAAAAAGACGCTATAATTAGCGGAGCCGTTGTTAACTGCACGATTTAGAAGGTGTTAGTACTGTCCCTTTCGGGTCTGTTGGTCTCGGACACAAAGAGGCAACGCGTTTGGGAGTGTCTCCCACGTGTATTCATCAGACAGCAGCGTTTTAGTATCGCTTAGAGCGTGCAGGACATAAATCTTCGTGTAATTTCAAGCGTGTAATTTACGCGACATTTTTTCGTTTTTGCATTAGTGCAGCTCCTTTGTGGACAAGAGAAAAAAAGTGTTAGTGCATGAGTCGCACGAAAGTGCAAGATTGACGGGGCTTATTACGTGTATTGCTTTGAGAAGGAAGTTTTACTTTCACGACATGTACTTGTCTTGCCAGGCTTCTGCTGAGAATGCATTCTCTGGTGTGACGCTAGCAACCGTGGTCAAGGTGTCGTCCTTGCCCAAATCAACGAAAGCGGTGAAGCGCATCCTGTGCTGTACTTCAGTCGAAAACTGACACCGCGAGAAGAGGCTTTCAGCACCTCGGAGAAAGAATGTTTTTACATGGTACGGGCAATTAAAATACTAGGATGCGATACTCAAGGCATTAAATTCATGGTCGAGAGTGACCATGGTCATTTTGCATGGCTGAAGCAAATAAATGTCGGAAAGAAACGGAAGACGGATGAGATGGTCGCATTCGGCCGGAATAAGAATGCAGACGTGCTGAGCCGGGGCAACGAGCTCAGAGCATTTTTTAGGAACGTGTTTGGCACGAATCGTTACCAATATTATTTAGAAAGGCAACTAATTTCTGTCTTGCCGAGAGTTGATCACGACTAGAAAGGAGAGAGACAGAGAGAGGGGTAGAACATTGTAGAGCGATACTGGGATGGTAGCGTCCGATAGGCGTGTCGCTCGGGCACGCCGACCAGTGTGCGTGTGTGCCTGTGTATTCACAGGGAGGTGGACAGAACGAAGTGAGGGCTGGGCCCTCGAGCGGCCGTGTGCCGTCAGCCATCACTGCTAACTAGAACGATCCCCGAGGCCGCGATCGAACATCGACGCTTCGCGCAACCTGACATCTGGTCACCCTCAGTTCGAATCTCTTGGCGGCGGAGGTGTTTGTTACGTCTCAACACCACAAAGGCGTTAACTGGACGTTTGCCATAACGCAAACACCCGCCCATCCATCAGGGCCTATACAGGCGCCAACGCAGCGTGGACACCGACTCTTGACGGGTCTCAAAAAAAGACCACAACCCCACCATTACCTGGCAGCCTGAGCTAAGGATGAAAGGGGGAGGGGGGCATCCAATGCTACCAAACAATGAAGGCATTCTCTGGTGCTACCAAGCAACGAAAGCGACCTGGGATTCGCCGTTAAGTAGACGTTTGCCACGAGGCAAACCACCACCCATCCATCAGCACCTATCCAGAGGTAAACGCAGCGTGGACGCCGACTCTATACGGGTCCACAAAAGGCCACCAACCCCACCATTACCTGACAGCGTGAACTAAAGATGAAAGTGGGGGGGAGGGGGCATCCAATGCTACCAAACAACGACGGCGACCTTGGCTTCGCAGGTTGCGATCCTGCTGCATATCCATACCATCGGGCTTCGGAGGCGGAGTTACTGTGGAGTGTTGCGAGCATGGGCGTGTTATCGCAACGGATTCGATTGTGATTTGCTGCTGGACAGCCTTCAGATATTTTAGTCGACTCGCCTCTAGTCGGATACAACTTTAGAAAAAAGGGGAGGCCCCGCCCAGATGACCGAAGCGCGACAGCCGATTGCCTCAGCGACTAAAATAGTCCCGCTCGAAAAATCGTGCTCCTGAAACGCGCAATTCTCGGTATAAATAAAGACTTTTGTATTTTGATGACTGGTTTAGTAGAGCTCTCATGCGCTACAGCACATGCCGGATAGCGACAGAAAAATAACCCCGTGCCTTCTACAACGCTGCCCGTCGTCTGCTCTTTAACTTCATTGCAAGTGACAAAAGTAGAAAGAGCAGCTCTGCATGGCTTTTGCGCTTGTTCGCATGTACATGGAGTATCTACTACTCGTTTTCCAAGCTTAAAATGAATCAGTTGCTATTGAAAAAGTACTTATATAAAACAATGCATTTATCGCTGAAGCACACAGCTGACGCGACTTCGCCCAGTTCGAAGCGCGGGCGGCCATCTTCGGCGGGGTCACCGGCCGTCCGGCTCATAACGTCAGTCCAGAGTGCGCGCCCATTGGTGGATGCACGTGTGCATTCGTGTCGGAGGAGTAAACGCCCCCTTCTTTCTAAAGTTGTATCCGACTATAGTCAAGACAACGTTATTAAAAGCGGAGACTTTTCGAGCAGTGGGATGGAGGGTCCTGATGTGAACTCGGACGTTTAAATTGCTCCGGCATGAAGTGGGCTTCCGTAACTGCAGCCGTGTAACTAAGTTAATCAACCCATTTTCCTTCATTCTTACAACCTGACATAGCAGTCGATGGGCTTGGTGGATTCATTGCCCTAACCCCACCCTAAGCCGCAACAAATGCTTTTCGCGTTTCGCGCGTGGTCAGAGCGGCGCTTCAGCCGCGTTATCAAGGAGCTTTTGTTATCAATGTGATCAGTCGGCCTTGAGAGACGGATAATAAATGGGCCGCAGAAATGAGAGGAAGCAATGGCTTTGAAACGCGAAGCCTGCTGTTGGTGCTCCTTCCGTATCATCAAGGTGATGCGCTGTCTCTTCGGGTTTGCGTGCGACAGGCAGTGCAGTTGCTTTCAATTAGCTTATTTGAGGGCGCTGCTCTATGATGCGGGTGGGAATGCAGTCACGTAGTATTTTTCATATTTCGGGAGGTTTCTTTGCCAGTCGGAAAATATTGTACGCACTTATACGTGGCGGAAAGCATCGCAGTTAAATGCCATTTGGAGGTGCCTACAGATGTGCGATGGACACTTTGATAATTAGGACAGTACTTCTCGAGTTAGTTAATTAATTGCAATTACCGAAATAAATCTCAGTAACAAAAAAATTACTGGCGGTTTGAGTATCGCTATTGCTCCTTTTTTAAGTCGGTGCATGATAGTTGGAGCACCCTGTATAATTCACTCAGTAGCCAAAATGAGGTCAAGCCGGATTCACTCGAAATTAGAATCAACAGCAGTCATGCGTAGCGGCGCTTATACTCGAACTCACAGAAAAAGCGAAAGAGATAGATAGATAGATAGATAGATAGATAGATAGATAGATAGATAGATAGATAGATAGATAGATAGATAGATAGATAGATAGATAGATAGATAGATAGATAGAGAGAGAGAGAGAGAGAGAGAGAGAGAGGCTGCAGTTCCACCGGAAAGGCGAAGCAGTATTAGTGATAGCCAAGTATACGACAATTACACGAAGGAAGATTACACCACCGAGAGACGCCAGTTCTTGGTGATGCGAGAGGACTCAGGCTGTGAAACTGAGCTGTCTCCAACTATGAGGGTTTTGCAAATTCTCATATTGTCATATTCATATTCTCCGACAGGTGATATATATATATTGGGGGGGTAGTTCGGAAAGCTGGTCGAGCCCCCCCCCCCCCCCCCCCCCGGAAAGATGAAAACTTTCCGCCTGTGTATGTGAACATTCAAAATCAAATATGAACTGCGCGACACGGCGACTTTCAGTAGGCGGAGTGTTGTGGGCACGCCCCGCTCCGCCATAGCCTTCGAAGTGCAAGGCACTGAAGAAGGAGCGGAAGCACCGCGAAGGTGGTGTTTGAATGCCAATAACCCCGCTTCTGCTGAACGCATTAAAGTGATTCCCGCGGCAACGTATTTCTGAAATAGCCTATTTTAACTTCAAATGGATTCCCCCACTTCGATAAAAATTGATTCAGGGCCCCTTTAAGGAACCAATGCCGAAAAGGAATATGCGGCTAGATGCGTATGAAATTAGATTTGACGCCCCTTTCCCATAATACTAGAGCATCCGCTGAGGTCGTGGGAGGCAGATCAGGGGTTGCATGCTCGTTCACTGGCGCAAATTCCAATGAAATTTGCCCGCATCCTTAACTCGGGCATTCCTGCATATCACCCTTGAGCTGTTTCCGGGTACGTATACCGGTAATTCCCCCAAGTTAGTGGGGGAATATGGCATAGGCTATAGGAATAGCAGGGGAGAGTTATTAGTAGAGTTTGCAGAACAGAATAATATGCGTATAATGAATACCTTCTTCAGCAAGCGGGACAGCCGAAAGTGGACGTGGAGGAGCCCGAATGGCGAGACTAGAAATAAATTGACTTTATACTCTCCGCGAACCCTGGCATCATACAAGATGTGGACGTGCTCAGCAAGGTGCGCTGCAGTGACCATAGGATGGTAAGAACTCGAATTAGCCTAGACTTGAGGAGGGAACGGAAGAAACTGGTGCATAAAAAGTCAATCAATGAGTTAGCGGTAAGATGGAAAATAGAGGAATTCCGGATCAAGCTACAGAACAGGTATTCGGCTTTAACTCAGGAAGAGGAAGTTAGTGTTGAAGCAATGAACGACAATCTTATGGGCATCATTAAGGAGTGTGCAATAGAAGTCGGTGGTAACTCCGTTAGACAGGATACCAGTAAGCTATCGCAGACGAAAGATCTGATCAAGAAACGCCAATGTATGAAAGCCTCTAACCCTACAGCTAGAATAGAACTGGCAGAACTTACGAAGTTAATCAACAAGCGTAAGATAGCTGACATAAGGAAGTATAATATGGATAAAATTGAACATGCTCTCAGGAACGGAGGAAGCCTAAAAGCAGTGAAGAAGAAACTAGGAATAGGCGAGAATCAGATGTATGCGTTAAGAGACAAAGCTGGCAATATCATTACTAATATGAACGAGATAGTTCACGTGGCTGAGGAGTTCTATAGAGATTTATACAGTACCAGTGGCACCCACGACGATAATGGAAGAGAGAATAGTCTATAGGAATTTGAAATCCCACAAGTAACGCCGGAAGAAGTAAATAAAGCCTTGGGAGCTATGCAAAGGGGGAAGGTAGCTGGGGAGGATCAGGTAACAGCAGATTTGTTGAAGGATGGTGGGCAGATTGTTCTAGAAAAACTGGCCACCCTGTATGCGCAATGCCTCATTACCTCGAGCGTATCGGAATCTTGGGAAGAACGCTAACATAATCCTAATCCATATGAAGGGGGACGCCAAAGACTTGAAAAATTATAGACCGATTAGCTTACTGTCCGTTGCCTACAAAGTATTTACTAGGGTAATCGCATATAGAATCAGGAACACCTTAGACTTCTGTCAACTAAAGGACCAGGCAGGATTCCGTAAAAGCTACTCAACAATAGACCATATTCACACTATCAATCAGGTGATAGAAAAATGTGCGGAATATAACCAACCCTTATATATAGCTTTCATTGATTACGAAAAAGCGTTTGATTCAGTCGAAACCTCAGCAGTCATGGAGGCATTACGGAATCAGGGTCTAGACGAGCTGTATGTAAAAATACTGAAAAATATCTATATATAGTGGCTCCACAGCCAACATAGTCCTTCATAAAGAAAGCAACAAAATCCCAATAAAGAAAGGCGTCAGGCAGGGAGATACGATCTCTCCAGTGCTATTCACAGTGTGTTTACAGGAGGTATTCAGAGACCTGGATTGGGAACACTTGGGAATAAGAGTTAATGGAGAATACCCTAGTAACTTGCGATTCGCTGATGATATTGCCTTGCTTAGTAACTCAGGGGACCAACTGCAATGCATGCTCACTGACCTGGAGAGGCAAAGCAGAAGGGTGGGTCTAAAAATTAATCTGCAGAAAACTAAAGTAATGTTTAACAGCCTCGGAAGAGAACAGCAGTTTACGATAGGTAGCGAGGCACTGGAAATGGTAAGGGAATACATCTACTTACTACAAGTAGTGACCTCGGATCCGTATCATGAGACTGAAATAATCAGAAGAATAAGGATGGGCTTGGGTGCGTTTGGCAGGCATTCTCAGATCATGAACAGCAGGTTGCCATTATCCCTCAAGAGAAAAGTGTATAACAGCTGTGTTTTACCAGTACTGACGTACGGGGCAGAAACCTGGAGGCTTAGGAAAAGGGTTCTACTTAAATTGAGCACGACGCAACGAGCTTCGAGCACTTTGCGTGTATTCACGGGCTTCTTTCACGCTCAGAAAAATACTTTTATGTAGCGCGTATTGAGCAACAGAAAGCTGTATCGGTAGTTTTTCATGTCGCTCTACAATTTTCTCATTGGCACTTTTCATGTAATTATAATATTTTAGGAGTTAATTAGTTAAGACTAATTATCGAATTAGGCGGAATGTAAAAATAATTTGAGTATCTCTAATCCACAGCAAACAAAATTACCTTGGTTCTGTCCAGTTACGGGGCATTAGCACATGTTTAAACTCTGGCTAAAGTTAGCTGGGACACCCTGTATACTTCTTTTGTTACAGTGGCACATAGCTATTCTAGTGAATACTACAGCAGAGAAAAATACTGCGCCTGGTGAGCACGGTCACGCCGCTAGCTGCTATGATTGGCTTACGCTACTTTTTGCAGCTTACATACAAACCAGCACTAAGGTGAAAAAAAAACTTAATTGAAGCCAGTGGTAAACTGCAAACGGCAGGATAGGAAAGAAGGGGAAAAATAGCCGTGCTTCTCCACTTCACCAGTAGGACCAATCCTCCTCGTGCGTATAGCCGTGTGCTGAGGCAACAACAACTTCACCACCCTGGGAACGCTACTTCCATAATGCGTGAAGTTTTCTTCTCGATAGGAGATTGGCTCCGCGTACATCGTGAATGTTTCCCACAACCGATACCACACGAAACTGTGGAAGACTTACTGCCGATGCTAGAAGACTAAAAAACAATGTGTCCAGATAGCTATGATCGGCTGACGCTACCCTTCGCAGCTGATGTATAAAACAGTGCTGAACGAAAAGAACTTAAACGAAGGCAGCGGTAAGAGAAAGGTAGGATAAGAAACAGAAGGAAAGGAGCCGTGGCACTCGAACCAATGGGTAGCGCCTGCTACACGAACGAAGATGACTTCGGTACAAACGAACTCGACATTAGAAAGCTTTCTTCTTTAAAGCAGATTGCTAGCGCGCATATCCGAATGCCTACTGTAACCAATAAAAGACGAAACAGTGCAATGCTTACTGTGCCAGCTATCACGTTCTTGCTTTGTATTATTGACGAAACTACAATTTCTCTGTTTTATTGATAAAACAGCTGTAAGATACCGAGTTTCACGAATATTGCGTAATTGTTCGCTCTTTTACAATGTGTTGGTTACCCAGTAAAGACTGGGTCCCCAACACATCGGGCGCCATAATTGCAAACGAAGCGGTTAAGGCACGTATAATTTAAATGTCACATTCAATATCACATCGCTAACACAGCGTAGTCATTCTTTACGCGTTAAGTACTTCACGAATTTGGAGATCCCAAGAATTTGCTGCCGACATCTTTTGTGGAAGTTTCGTCATCGCTGGCGTGCATTTGAGTCGTTGCCCTCTTATTGCTTAGTGCACCCGAATTACCTGGAGGCGATCTAAAGAAGGTTAATTATTCGCATTAATTTTCTCGGGTTCTCTTACCTAAATTCTTAGATCAAATAGCCATCTGCATTTTCTTCTACTTTTTATGCACGCTTCGCAGTGATCGTTAGTTATTATCTTGCTGCTGTTCTCAGGCAATGACACAAACCTTCTACGGCGTGTACACTATAGGATTGTGCCTTTGTCCGAGAACATGAAGAACGACAAAGTAAATATCCAGCAGGTTTTTACATACATCTATAGCATACTTATTTGATATTTTTACCCCGTCACTACATCTGGGGCGCGAGTATTTTTCGACTCCGATTCCCGCTAGACTCCGTTGGCATGACGCCACTAAATTGTCAAACCCCACTCTCGTCCTCATCAGAAAGTGCAAATTGGGGTGAGATCCCTACGGTAAAGCTATGACTACTGTAGCTAATGGCTTTGGCCTGTCGGGATTAGAAAAAAAAAAAAAAAACTCCGGCAGAACCCATCACACGATGAGTGTCAACATGATGCGATTAGCATTCAAGCAATCTAGCGACATACCATATTGCCAACGCCTAGACGTGTCATGCATGAGTCGTGTGTGCAGTCGGACTCCTCTCGCGCACTTCTCACTGGACACGCTGCGCCATCTAGCGGCGACGCCGCGAAGTCCGCGCGTGACTCGTGTGCGAATATATTCAGACAAGATTACCTAAATATATAGCATGCGGGTACAATTCCTCCCAGCACCTCAGAAATTTTAAGAGCGGCACATATCTAGTGGTACATACCCAATGGCAGAAGTTGGCGTCAAATAGTTCCGTTGATGAGCAGCACATACGCAGTGCCACATACTGAGTGAACCGAGTTAGCGTCAAATATGTTTATTGAACAGCCGCACATACCCGCGCAGTGTTACATACCCTGTGACCCTAGTTGGTGTGAAAGAGGTTCATTGAAGAGTGGAACATGCTCTGTGTCACCTACCCAGTGTCCCAAGTTGGTTTCGAAACTTCCCTCAGCACAGCAGCCCGACGCTCTACCCATTAGACCATCGAGTACCCAGTGACCCAAGCAGGCGGGTAAACCGTTAGAGACCCAGATAGACATATTGCCTGCGGAAAGTGCGGGAAGTTTAGTAAGAAAGCTAATCGCATTAAAAATTACACGCGCGTGGTAGCCCGTTACAACTTCCCTTGCAGCGCTCGTGAAATATTTTAATGCAAAATCATCTACAGAAAGGGAGCCGTACTACAGCGATATTTGTACTCGAAAACTCCTCTCCCATCCCGACGGGAGTGGAAAATAGGTGGAGTGCGTTGCGCACTGGGGGAGAAGTGCAGAATAATGGCAAGAGGAGGCGGGCGCCGGTGGGGCTGATGTACTCTGTAGAGGGTGAGGAGGAGTGTTAAGAGGGAGCGCGCGCCGGTCTGGGAAAGGAGAGACAGCGGAAATCAGCCAGGCGCATAGAAATGCACGGATGGGTTGGCGCGACCCTCTTGCTCAAGTGCGGGTTTGGAACCACGGAGAGGCGGAGAGTCGTCTCTCAAAGAGCGATACAGCTGAAAAATGGGGCCTGCGTCTTAGTGGGTGTAGAGCACACTATACTAATCAGTCTTTTACGAGAAAACTGGGGAGATTACGATGGGATGTGTGGGCCCTGGTAATTGTGATAATGAGCAGATGAAATGAGACCGAAGTAGGGATGCGAGAACATTTGAAATTTTGAATACGAATCGAATAATCTTTGCTATTCGATTCATATTCGATTCAAGAATTCGCTATTAGAAATTGTTGAACATTAGTTTATTTCCAATATTTAAGGGAATGGCAACATTTATTGGAGTTTCAAAGGAGAGATAACGATGGAAATGAGGGCTGATCCGGATGATAATTGTGCAAGGGAGCTGTGGCTGCAGCTCAGGGTGTCAGTTTCTCAGCGAGCGCACAAAGAACTACTGCTCAATGAGTTTCCGTCATTTATTATGAATGCTTCACTTTTAGGCAGCCTCTATGAGAATTTGTTGTCTTCATTTAGACAAAGCATTTGGCTATTCGCACCATATTTTCGCAACTTTAGAACAGTGTATGTTGCTGTAGCTAGAGGACAATCGGGACGCGTACCCCAGCGACACGTGCCCCTCATGCGGAGACACGGCGACCCTCGCACACGCGCTCCGGGAGTGTGGAAACACTCTTCCTGACTCTTCCTCGGACAAGTGGGAGAAGTCCCTCAGCAGTTCACTACTCGCCGACCATCAATGCGCCCAGCAGGCCCGCGAAGCGGCCGCCTAGTGCTCCCTGTCGGTCCCTACGTGGGAGACGCCCGCTACGCGCTAAGCGCGTCCTGCAGGACCACAATAAAGTTTTCCAGTCCAGTCCAGTTGCTGTAGTATCACACTTCTTTCCCTGAACGACCTCAACATTCTGCGTGCATCTGGTGACATGATGTTCCTTATTTTTTCCATTACTGTCGTTGTCTTTGTGAGCTAGATATTTCAAAGCAGTTGTTTCTCATTTACAAGCCCCTTCATTTGGGAACTGTTACATACATTTAAATATGCCTGCAAATAACCAACGTAAATAATATCAACAAGTATTTTTGTGCCAGGGGGCTCGACGCCTACGTTATCTTTCTCTGTGTTTAGAAATAAAGAAAACTTGATATTCGATTCGATATCTGCAGGTCGTTTTTCACGAATTTTCGTATTCGATTCGATTTGAATACTTTACTATTATAACACCCCTAGATAGAAGTAACAAAGATAGTCAACGTGCCTCAGCCTATGAAAGCCATGAAGAAGCTGATAGGCGCCGATGCAGTGCCGAAGCGGCAGGAAAGCGCTGCTCTGCCGAAACGCACGACCAACGCGCTGCGCGTTCGGAAGCGACGAGGATGGCGAAGCGCAGGCACCTCGAAAACGAGACGGTTGAAGTTAGTGCGTGGAGTCTATTAGTAGTTGTACACCAGAGTAAGCGTAATATTGTCCATCTTCACAAGATATTACAGTGGAGCCCTGGACGGAGGGCCTCACCCATGAGACTCTATGACCCCTTCTCCTCTTTCCTTTTGAGTGAAGTATGTCATTCATTCATTCCTGTGTGCAGGGCGGCGCGACTCATGTGACACTTGAGCAGGTGGCACGCGTTACAGTTGGTGGTCGCTCAAAGCGTCACTGAATTGACATGAATAATGAATAGACGTAACATAAACGATGACCAGAACAAACAGCTGAGCAAAATACAAACGGTTGACACACAGACACACCAAGATGGACACTACCTATGCTTTCGCATCTTTCTCACTCAATAGTAGCGTGAGGTTTGCCTTCAGTTTTGTTTTCTTTTTTTTCATTCCACATTTCCTGCTTGTGTATTTTTTATGTTGCTGTTACAGATTTGGGCATCTGTTTCCATCGCCTGTGTTCCTGCTTCGTAAATTTCTTCCTTTGCACATTGGAATGAGAAGCGACCTTAATTGCAAGTAGGTGGCGATGCAAGCGGAAGAAAAAGAAGTGCTCCTTGCTCGGGCCCAGCGCGTGACTTCTAGAACCACGTCTCTTTGTACCCTTCAATGCCAGCAACTGCATGCTGAGCGCTGGCAGAAAAAGCGACTTCAACTGCCGATGAGTCATGTAAGTAGACTTGACATTGCGTAGGGTGAACGAATGCGTTTTTAAACTTACCGGAGCTGTGATTTCTTCTTTCCTGGCAGGTCGACAGGCTTAGCAAGGTGGCGGGCTCTCTTAAGCGTACTGTTACAAGTGATATCGTTGGTTCTTGTCGTCTTTGCGTGTTTCTTTCCTGTCAGAGTACTCACAGGTATGTTTATGTTCATTTCACTTCTGCTACTTGTTTTATACTAAATGGTAGACTTTATCAACTAGCTTCTCGCCGCTCAGGGCTGCAGTGGCTACAAACTCGGCGAGGTGATCGTGTGGTTCTACCTGAAAAAGAAATTTAGTTTGCTAATCTGTGGAGCTGCTTTTCAGTGTTCGTGAAGCTCTCGGTATCTTTTGTGTCGCGATACACTCGGGTGACCGTACAGGCGTTTCGATCGGGCGGCTTTCATCCCTGCGTGAGCTCAATATATTCGCTGTCCAGGAGCTAGTATAAGTAGAAACGCTGCTGCGCGACATCAAGGTCATTTGTTCATGCGTGTACCATGGGAGGTGAGCTGCTTGTGACATTACTGCGGCGCGTTTGATTATAATCTTGTTAAAATAGTGCATGAGATGCTTCTGCCGTGATAAAGTAGCTGAAACAAAACAGTTATCTTTTGACGCTGGCCATTTTTGGAGTCAATTTCTTTCCACAATTTGCTAGGACATTCTTTACTCTCGCTCTCGTGCTCTCGGCCGAATCCACGGACACTTTCATTCGGCTGTGAGGAAATGTGTGGAGGTAGAGAGGAGGAGGGTACGTGTAGGGAGCGTAGTTGATTGAATAGTTGCGTCAGTGATGGCGTCATTCCCGCCACGCCTGGGGCACATCTGCGTTCGGTCGCGACAGAGAGGGCGCGCCTGAGTGGCGTGCTTTATCCAGGCACTTTGGCTTTGTGCGTTGTGTAACACTACAAAGATGGATTAAAATGGAGTGCTTATCGATCGGTGAAGAGTAACACAACACGTGAGGCTGCTTTAGCTAAAAGACGACGCCCCGAATTCACAAAGCTTTTTTTGTTCATTAGTGCTCTTTGCCATTAGCCGGCTGGCTGCTCCAGAATGGGCAACGCTATGATTGCTTCGTAGCTATCTCTTACTAACGATTATAGCGTAAGGACTTTTTCGTGAATATGGGGCGGAAAGAGGAAGTGAATATGAGGGGGAGGCAGGCTAGGGGTTTCAACGGCGGCTAGAGAAGGCCAAGTCATTCGAACAATTGGAAGCTTCGCTTACTAAATAACTTTTATTTTTACCGTTGATTATTGTCACAAATCGCGTGCTGCCTTTGAAATCTCTATGGTAGGCCACTTGGCGCCGCCACCTCTCTATTGTCAAACGATCCTAGACTCGAAGCTCTTCGTCCATACTGGTATGTGTTGCGCTTTCTAAGACACGGACACAGTGAGACACATAGATAAAGCTCCCGTTTGTTTGTCTGTGTGCCTCACTGTGTCCGTGTCTTAAAAAAGCGCCACCCATGCCAATATTCAATTTCAACTCGCCTAAGAAAAAGCACTCTTCCTCCACTCCAACGAGTCGACCGTAAAACGCTACGCCTCTCAAGAATTGTCCTGGAGTGTCGATGCAGCGCAGTGTCTGCTTCTTACGAGGGCAGGCGCTGCCATTACCTTTCTAAAGTCGAGGTGTAGTGTCGACTGGAGCAATGTTCTAGAACACCGGGGTTTAAAATTGAAACTAGCGAAAATAATCGTTGTGTACTTTATCAGTGCGTGGTAGAAATGACGAATTCATTGTCTCAACTTCACTGGTATGAATGAATTCTGGGGTGTTGCGTGCCAAAACCACGATTTAAGAGGCACGCCGTTGTGGAGGAATCTGGATTAATTTTGACTGCCGGGGAATCTTTAACGTGCACCCAATGCACAGGACACGGGCGTTCTTGCATTTCGCTCATTCGTATGAAGAAGGGAGTTAACTATTTTGAGATTGTCATAATAATAACGTACGATGGTTGCGCTTCAAGGGAACATATCAACTAACGTCTGCTATTCTTTGTATACCCCAACAGAATCGAGTTGCACGACAAAAGCGTTGGTTGACGATGTGCTTCGTTGTTACGGTGCATTTAAACATGGAGCTTTCCGACGGGACGACGCGGAAAATTCCAGCTCTGGTGATCTGAGATTGAGAAACTTGGCGTTCTCCTCGCAGCATTTGGATTCTGGCAGAAGAGTTCAGGAATGCATGTGAGTACTCGGCGGAGCACAATACAGGTCTTTCCCAATAATCGATTCAATCATGAGCGTTTTGATTCTAAGGTCTGTTTCGTGGGTTTGCACATTCTTTCTACCGCTTGAACGGTGTAGCCTATTGATGCACGACGACACAACTTTATTGACAGTTCTTATTAAGGAAGAATGGCATTTAGAAGCCAAGCTGAAACGTTCCTGGTGACCAAGAAGCCTCAGCGTTCTCTCTCTCATTTGTGGGGGGTTTTCATGTTCATAATACAGGCACTGTCGTTGTCTGGTTTTCGACAGTAGATGACTCGACGCTTTCTCTCCACGTAGGCTCCTGAATTCCTACGAGGACTGCGTCCGCGCAATTGTAGAAGGGCGATGTCGGTCGCAGATGACGCTGTTCCAGTACGACGAAGTTCGGTCCTTGGCGGCTAACTTGGTCGGATTTGTCAACAGCAGCTGCAAAGCAATTGAAGTGTACGGTAAGGGTGCAAGACTTCTTGAACGTTGTGGAATGACGTACTCCAAAAAACAAACCAAAAGCGAATGTAGGCGACCACGTTTTTTTTTCTCTCTTTTTATTGACTGTGCGTTTGCGCTGACATTTATCTCTATCTGCTATTCGTTGCCTTTTTGCTGCTGCAGAAAAGCATGCGGCAAATGGCACTGACGCTCTGTCTGGGTTGAGAGCGTGCCTCACAATACTTGGTAAAAAGGTGGCTCCTTTCCTTGACTCGGATAACAAGGACGTCGTTCGGAAAGCCTGTTGGTGAGCCAACGTTTCCTTAGTTTACTTCGCGAAAACCCTGCTGAACGTTTTCTTTTGATGGCTTTTTTTTTCTTGTTTTTAAGGATGTCATGTAACTGATATGCCGTCACAAACACAATCTTGGTGAACAAACTGAGGACGTATTTCCGGGCGATCACTTTCGGAGAGGTCACTTTCGATGTGCGCTTATTAGCTCGTTGAGCAAGACCGCTCGAATCATCCAACGCGCCGTTTATTAGGTCACGCGAAAGTGAAAGTATCGCCGAAAGGGATCCTCCGGGAATACCGCCCCTGGTGCTTTGTAGGTTCGGGGCCTAATTCATAAAACCTTTCGTTCGTCAGATTTTTTGTCATCGGATGACTGCCTTCGCTAATAATATCTTCAGTGTCCCCACTGGCCAGCCAGTGTTCCTGCGAGCCGCCTCTGCAGTGCCCGTACTCACAAAAGGTCTCCTGATTGTTCGGTGGTCAGCCGCCTGCCAATCATGATAGAGCTTGCCATAATAACGATGAAGACGCCGAGTAGGTGGCCAATCGCTGGCAAAAAGTTTTGCGAACCCGTTCGCGTCTCTAGGACCTAATTCATGAAGCTTTCTTTTTTTCTTTCGGGATAGCTATTTGTGAATGGCAGGCCGCCTTCGCTATATGTTCGTAATCTTTTTTGGCTGGTACTTGTTCCCTACGACCCGTTTTATTGTTTGCTTGAGAGGTTTGTAAGAGCAGGGTGGCGAATTGACAAAGCTTTTCGTCCGGCAGAAGTACAGTTCGCTATTGGTCGGCCGCCTTCACTAATGTCCGACATCACGATTGGCTAGTATGTGCTCTTACGAACACTTCTAGCGTAAAAATGTTTGTTTGTTTTTTCAATAGATGTCGACCAACCGTGATGTCGAACAACACTGGCGCATGTGGTCGGCGAATGATGAACGGTTTCTTGAATTGAATTAGTTGGCCACATATAGGGCAAACACTTGACGGCGGTAAAGACTGGAACAAGACCGATACAACACACAGATGTGTGTTGTACCTATCTCGTCACCGTCTTTAGTGCCGTCAAGTGCTTTCGCGATGTACAATTCTTGCGAGTGAATAGCTTTGTGAAATTCGATTTTAATATCTAGGGCTGAATTCACAAAGCTTTTCGTTCTTACGCGGTCTTTGCCATCGGTTGGCCGTCTCCGCTAATATGTCTAGCATCAGGACTGGCTGAAATTTTTTCTTATGAACAAGTATATTGTAATAGGTCTTTGTGAATACGGGCCCTGCTCTTGCGTGAGCACGGTTTGCAATTGGCTAGCTGATGTTTTAGCTGTCGTCTTGTTGTTATCCTATTGGCTATCGTGATTAGCATTTACTAAGCACCAATAAATCGCAAAACTCTATTACTGAGGCAACTCACGCGTTAAGTCATGCATTCGACAAAATGATAAGTAGCGTATGCCGCTGTTGGCATTTTAAACCACTCTGGAACGTCTGCAAAGTGTATGTACATAAGTGTATATGCGCAGGAGGGGTGGGAGTTGTGTGACGTCCACAAGTGCTTAGTCCAAAGCAAACCCTAACATCAAAGTTCATAAATGCTTTATGTTCATAAAAGCAATGGTAATTTAAGCAAGCTCATTCTACGGAGTGTACGCCGCCGCGGTGACTCGGCGGCTATGTCCGCCACGCTGCTCAGCACGTAGTCGCTACTTTGATTTCCCGGCCGCGGCGGCCGCATTTCAATGGGAGCGAATGCAAATGTGCGCCTGTATCGTGATTTCATCATCATCATCATCATCATCATCATCATCCTGGTTATGCCCACTGCAGGGCAAAGGCCTCTCCCATACTTCTCCAACTACCCCGGTCATGTACTAATTGTGGCCATGTTGTCCCTGCAAACTTCTTAATCTCGTCCGCTCACCTAACTTTCTGCCGCCCTCTGCTACGCTTCCCTTCCATTGGAGTCCATTCCGTAACTCTTAATGACCATCGGTTATCTTCCCTCCTCATTACGTGTCCTGCCCATGCCCATTTCTTTTTCTTGATTTCAACTAAGATATCATTAACTCGCGTTTGTTCCCTCACCCAATTTGCTCTTTTCTTATCCCTTAACGTTACACCTATCATTCTTCTTTCCATAGCTCGTTGCGTCGTCCTCAATTTAAGTAGAACCCTTTTCCTAAGCCTCCAGGTTTCTGCCCCGTACGTCAGTACTGGTAAAACACAGCTGTTATACACTTTTCTCTTGAGGGATAATGGCAAACTGCTGTTCATGATCTGAGAATGCCTGCCAAACGCACCCAAGCCCATCCTTATTCTTCTGATTATTTCAGTCTCATGATACGGATCCGAGGTCACTACTTGTAGTAAGTAGATGTATTCCCTTACCATTTCCAGTGCCTCGCTACCTATCGTAAACTGCTGTTCTCTTCCGAGGCTGTTAAACATTACTTTAGTTTTCTGCAGATTAATTTTTAGACCCACCCTTCTGCTTTGCCTCTCCAGGTCAGTGAGCATGCATTGCAGTTGGTCCCCTGAGTTACTAAGCAAGGCAATATCATCAGCGAATCGCAAGTTACTAGGGTATTCTCCATTAACTCTTATTCCCAAGTGTTCCCAATCCAGGTCTCTGAATACCTCCTGTAAACACACTGTGAATAGCACTGGAGAGATCGTATCTCCCTGCCTGACGCCTTTCTTTATTGGGATTTTGTTGCTTTCTTTATGAAGGACTATGTTGGCTGTGGAGCCACTATATATAGATATTTTTCAGTATTTTTACATACAGCTCGTCTAGACCCTGATTCCGTAATGCCTCCATGACTGCTGAGGTTTCGACTGAATCAAACGGTTTCTCGTAATCAATGAAAGCTATATATAAAGGTTGGTTATATTCCGCACATTTTTCTATCACCTGATTGATAGTGTGAATATGGTCTATTGTTGAGTAGCCTTTACGGAATCCTGCCTGGTCCTTTGGTTGACGGAAGTCTAATGTGTTCCTGATTCCATTTGCAATTACCTTAGTAAATACTTTGTAGGCAACGGACAGTAAACTGATCGGTTTATGCAGGCCCAGGGCCGGTATAATGTATAGCGATTCCTTGCTTTCGATTCTATGCCACTCTTGTGATCTACAGTTCACTGCCAGCTGATCCCGTTCATACTGGGCAGAGCGCGATGTGAAGAAGCGCGAAGGAAGGCATTGGCACTGGCATAGAACCTTGTCATTATCCCGACTCATGACAGGCGGACCGGAGACCACTGGCCGGAGTCGAGAAGGACACGGCGACGGCAGGCAGCGCTCATATACAAAATAGGAACTACTTTTCGCCGGCCTGTGACCAACACGGTGGCATGTAGTCGTCGTCAGTAGCCTGGATGCCGCCCAGGTCGTGTCCGAGTCCTGCAAGCTGTAGCAACGTTGTAAGCGATGCGTTGCCACAAAACCACTCTACACGCGCCATGTATACGGCGCCTGCAAGCCGGTAGTCATGGGGACATTAGACCGTAGCAGTTCTGGGATAGCCACGCTATGGGCAGGGACTTCATGCGGCTGTCGCTGAATGATAGGACGCCATATTATTATCGCATTACAGTCGCTCACGTATATCGGGAAGACCTGTCGAGATTATACCTTTATATTAAATTCTGGGGTTTTACGTGCCAAAACCACGATCTGATTATGAGGCACGCCGTAGTGGGGGGCTCCAGAATAATTTTGGCCACTGCGGTTTCTTGAATGTGCACCTAATGCACGGTACACAGGCGTTATTGCATTTCGTTCCGCATGTAAATGCGGCCGTCGCGGCCGGGATTTGATCTTGCGATCTCGTGCTTATATAGCAGCGCAACGCCATAGCCGCTAAGGCACCTCGGCGGGTACCATATTATACCTGCTATAGCATTTGTGATCGTAGTATCTGCATTCAATAAATATGTATGAAATATTTATGACGGAATGGAGAAAAAATATTGTTTAATTCATGTATTCACACGTGAGTAGATGCTATATATGCTAGCGAAGTGTACAATTTACAAAATGCATTTTTTTTACTATTTCACGTCGCTCCTGTATGCCTTTGCAATGGGGGAGAGGGGGGAGTCTGCAACTTCGTGAAGTGAATTTTCAGCTTTTGAAAACAGGACAAAAAAGCCGAAGACCAGCAATGCCTTCCGTATAACAAAACACAAGAACTAGATACAGCTACTTCCGCAGCACGTGTCGCATACATAAGAAAAGCGGAAGGTCGTCTTCCTGCTCCGCCGCTTCACCTCCCCCTTGTTTTCTTACGACGGGGATACGATCGCCGGATATTTTTATCTACTGCGTGACCAATTTCAGCGCGGTGTTAGGTTTTTTTTTCTTCAGTATCGACAATCTCATTAGCGGAGCCCGTATGTGCTATCTTTTTATTCTGTCTTAACCTATCTGATAGCTTGCAGTAGGTATAAAATGATATTGTAACAGTTGTGCCTGTTGGGAAGTACTCAGAACGCTTGAAGTATTTTTTTTCCCCAAGGGCGAAGATTATACTGAAGACATTTCCTGGAACGGTACCTTTGCGCATGCTATTTCAACGGTCTTTTCAACTTAAATAGTTACAAGCCCATAGCTTCTTTCTACCTTTTTAAGATTAGACATTTGACGGTAAAAAAAAGAACACTGGCAAGTATCACGCCGGTTACGGATTTTAAATCGTTGTTTCTGTATTACTATTTAGCTGTTGCAAACGCAGGTTTGAGGCAGCCTACTTGGAAACGACTGTTAACAAGAGACAGATACAAGAGAATTAAGACAGAAAAGAATTTTTTTTTAATATGATACTGATGATGGTCGAGCAACGAACGCTTCAAATACAAAGAATCGCCAGAATGTAGTCACTGACTTTGTTACTGATTTTACAAAAATGAATGACTGCGGACCAGCACCGCGCAGTGTGACGGTGTCATACCAGCGCTCAGAGATGCTCGTGGCATGCGTGGAGTTGCTTAAAAGGACAAAAAAAAAGTTATAGGTAGAGACAGATAACTGGGGTGTGAAAAAGCTTGAACCGCGAAAGAGAACAGCGATGCAAATCGCGGGTATGAGGCAGTTAAGAGTCAAGCGACTTGTAACTTCAGGTTTGATTGAGCTGCTTGTCGTGTACATAAAATGTGGCTGAATAATATTCTACTTTGAGCTACTATATATATATATACCCATTAAACCACAAATGTATCTGTGATGTACGAATTAGGTCCTAATGTCTAAGTTCAAGACAGACACTGCTAGACCGTCACAGGCAGATTCGATTTTGACAGAGAAATCCAGGGCGCCATGACTATGTTGCCTTGACTTACGAAACGGACGGCCTGTAGATTTTATCGCATGATCTCTAGAGTATGTTGTAATAACTTGACATATAGACCTTTTTCACTTGACAGATGAATAGTCGTCATCTTAGAGGCTTCATTTTACAGTCTCTGTTTAAAAAGAAAAGAACGTTTTTCTCATGTGCTCAAGTTATAATTCGAAGTTGTCATGTCTGCAGCTTATATGTGTACATCTACTTTGCGTTTTCTGAAACAATTTGCTTTTAAAACTGATTAATTCAATATGCTACTGGTACCTGGCAGGATTTTTAAAAGAATGAGTACACCGCACTTCCTCGTGCGTGCGTATACGCACATACGTGTGCACGCAATGCATCTGTTGTTGCTGTGTGGGCGTTCTGGCCATTAATTAAGAAGACACAGCGTTTTCTGCTCAATTAATATTCATTATAGGAAACAATCCGCAAAGGCCCATGATATACTGGGAAGCCACGCATGTCCGTGACAGTCGCAGCACACCACCTAGGCAACGTAAATCTGACATCTCCGCGCTATATTTGATATTGTTACGTGGAGGTAGACACAAAAGGAAAACGCACATACAATATATTTACTAGGCGATCAAGCGCTGAACCATATCGTCGAGAGCGTGCGCCATATAAAAAAACGTCTTCTTCATCGGCGCTCTTCTAGAGGAATGGTACAGTGACATGACCCCCAGCTGCTGAAGCACCGTCACGGTGCTTGCTATGGTGTGGGCGAGCGGTAAGGCGGGATACGTGAACAACATCTGTAGACAGTGAAACGGAGGGAGATGAAGACTCGAGCGGGTCTATCTCGTAAGTGACAGCTATTACGCGTCTTAAGACACGGTAGGGTCCGGATTACCAGGAAAGCAATTTTTCAGAGTCCAACATGCCGAGTCGGAGTTCATCGAAGCACAAGGGCTCCCGGAATATCGTAACGTCGTGATGATGGGAGTCTAGGCAAATGGACGGCAGCGCGAATGATAGTGTCAAATGGTAACGCTGGGTCGCGCCCAAACAGAAGATAAAAGGGATGAAAACCAGCGGTATTGCGACGGGAGGGACAGTAGGTTTATGGTATATTAAGGTGTTTTATATAGGTAACATTCTTGCAACATGATTTCAACCACTGTTTTACGATTGCGGGTATGTTGATTCTTAGTAAAATATAAAAAGGAAGCTCTCATGAATGTTTCTTAGGTTCAACCAAGGACATCTCATAGGTGTTAATGCGACCTATGTGAGTTACTAATTGGGTAAAGAACAATAGCGACAGGAAGCAACACTAACGGTAGAAGAGTGACGTGCGCGTACAATTATGTATTACCGCAAACGCGACAGCGGTGACTAAAGCACGATGACTCCATTGGCACAAACAACACTGTACTGACAAATGCAAATTGTGATGTAGAAGCACACAGTTACAGCTATGGTGTTAAAGAGCTTCATTGGCTCATAATTTTCGATATTAAAGGCGCGGATTTGGTTCCCAAGAGCAAATAATCGGGATATCAATGCGTTACACCTGTCAGTGCCACGCATAATAGTAAATCCTCTTCGTGTGAAAACCACGTCACCGAGAAACAGCTGATCACACTAAACTTCTCAGCTTTAAGACGACCTTCCCAGAAAGTACGTAAGAAATCAATCTTTAGGAGAATAGCAGCAAATGAGTAGCAAAGAAATATGAAGGAAAAGCGCGAAATGCAGGGTGAAGTCGAGGATAGAGAAACAAAGTGCTATAAAGCAACCAACACTGTTTTTGTCCATCCTGAATTTCGTCCTGCTTGCTTCTTGAGTTTTCTTCACGTTTGAGAATGTACTAAGCGATCCATATTAACACGCCCAGAGTACAAAAGAAAGGAAGTTCGGGACCAAATTCGAATGGAAGGAAATTCGAAGACTCTAAAGACTCTATATAAGAGGAATAGTATTTTTAAGTCTCTCACTAGACACTTGCGCACGTTAGGCACACACTCAAGAGAAGCCAACTCAAGCATTGATACTTCGATTAATCGAAGAGCATCAAGCCATTCTGTACGTGTGTCGCTGTTGGAAAGCTTACTTGACATTGAACAAGCTCCAATCATAATTGCGCGCCTTTCGTATAAAGCAGTGTAAGCTATGTATCATTTCGCATTCTGTGTGTTTTCAGGGGACTCGCAGAATACGACAAGTGCGCGCAAAGAGAGGTCAAAACGATTGACAAAGACTCGCTATCTCTTGAATCCGAGAAACTTGTTGGCCTGTACTCCACAACTGTCGTGCAATCATTGCGCTGGACATGTTTTGGTGAGTAACGACGTCTTTCATGCATGAAAGCTGTGATTCAGCACTAACAAGCCTATAAATGACCCAACAGATAATAACTGTGATAACGACTCACTGCTTATGAAACTGGACAACTGTGACAAGATAATCAAAATCGGTGTTTTGCCAAGTATACGGATGAGCAACTCAACTGGGCTAGTGAAAGCCTGCAGGTAAAACTTCTTTTTTAATATTTGAATTGGCTTATATCATGGAAAAGTGCTCACTTCGATATTGTCTTCTCAGCTACGTCAAAAAGTTTGAATGGTGCATTAGGCAAGCACGAATTGATACCGGCTGCGATAGCGACCCGTCTGTGCTCAACTCTATGGATGTCCAAAGACACTTGGACAAAGCTTCAGAGTATGCTTGGATATGCGACCGCAGTGGCGGTAAGTGGAAATCTGCCGGCTGATGCCCTAATGTCTTCTAGGCTGATATTGTTAATTTCTTTGTGAAAGGAGTGAAATCGTTTTACATATTCTTTAATGTACTCAGGACCTGTCTGTGAAGAGACCTATGTAAGGGAAAGCCTCAAAGACTGCTATCAGCTCGCAGGCGCCTCAAGTTTTCAGCAAGAATCTTCGTTTTCGAGCCGAGAAACATTGCATAGGCACTGCAGGTAAACATTGAGAAAACACTAAGATGATATTTTGAACAGTCGCGCTTACAGGGAGTATTCTATTTTTGTTTTTTCGCAGAGACGTCAGGGCCTTTAAGACATGCATGCAAGACATTCTGTCGTCGAAGTGTGAGGATGACCCACGCATGTTCCACCAGTGGGACGTTTACTACTTCAGAGACCTGATAGGACGAGGGATGAACTGGACTTGTTTCGGTGAGTTGAGGAAGCATCGGACAAGAAAGAATGCGCTGGAAACTGAAGCTGTGCTTAAAATTTTTGATCGTACTTGCACGGCACATATGCTGTCGTCTGATCCGCTTTTAACTTGAGACGTGGACACGAAGTACCGGCAGATTTCGAATAGGCATTTCTCGGGCTCACTACACAAAACTGCAATTTACGTTGTTTTCTAGTTACACTAAACTTTTGGTGGCAACAAACGCCATCTATTTGCCTGATAGGAATTGTGTCTGTTAAATGTTTCGCATAAGCACCGTAATTTGCCTTTTTTTTTTTGCAGAGTACGATTGCGACATTAACGTCGTTTTAGGGAAGCTACATGACTGTGATAAATTAACCGAAGAAGCTTCTGCATATGTGGACAACACATGGCGAACTGGTCCCTCGTCGGTTTCCTGTTGGTTAGTATTATTTTACTCGAGCATGATAGTTGAGGCAAGGACAAATATTGAAACGCGCATTTCGGTTAAGGTAGGTTACCGGTAATACACGCCCATTGTTTGAATATTTTGTAGCAATGTAAACACGAAACTAATCCGAGCAGTTATTATTTATTTATTTATTTGTGAGACCCTCAAGGTACATAGTTGTACATTGCAGAGGGGAGGGGCGAGAATACATTGCAAGAGTAAAAAATAGAGAAGTAGTTCTAGCAATTCACAGTGCAGGGAACAAAAGAAGATATTGAAAAAACAAGTAATATTTACAAAGCAACCGGAAAAAACTTATATAATATCAAGTAATTTAATGCACGAAGAATACACTTTACCAAGCAGACAATACTCAGGAATAAGTACGTAATTACACCATTTGTTACCATACATTATTCATGTTGATTAGTGCATTCTTTAAACAAGCGGGGTTACTGATGCTTACTAATGATGTAGATAGATTATTCCAGTAGATTGAAGTCCTAGGTAGGAATGATTGCGAGCATGCGACGGTGTTATGACGGGTTACGTTAACTTTATGTACGTGATCGCGACGAGCTGAATAATAAGGCGCAGGGTGAATCTAAAGAAGGCGAAGAGATGTGTTGTGGTAGTAGATTTTATGAAAAGGGGAAATGCGTGATTCCTTCCTGCGAAGAGGTAATAATTGGATTTGAAGGGTACTCTTCATTAATGTAACACTAGCAGTGCGACGGTAGTTAGCTAGGATGAAACGAACAGAGCCATTTTGTACAGATTTAATCTGGTAATTAATGTGATCTAATGAGGATCCCAAACGGATGAGGCATATTCTACTTGGGGGCGGACGTAAGTTGTGTACAACAGGCGTTTTAATGAAACAGGTTAGAATGCCATCTTTCGAGAAACGAAGTCGTATTGGTGAACTTTTTTTTATGCAGGCTTTCTCATGCACATCTGAACTGCTATAGCACTGTTCTGAATTCACTTTGCGGAAACCCAAAAGAAGCTTTGAAAGACCAGCGGGTAGCCAAGTACAGCGCTGAAGTCAGACAACGAGTACTGCGGTCTTGCCAGACACAAAATGGTTGGTAAAAGATTGAAGGATGACGTTACTTTCAGAGGCTTCACTTGTGCTTCTTTTTGATGCAGCGACAACATGCAACGAGAGAGAGCTTCTCAAGAACTTATCCGCCTGTGATGGTATTGTGGACACGTTTGTTGTACCCTATTCGAAAGACTCTTCTGACTTCGGCAAAATGGCCACCGCTTGCACGTGAGTAATTCTCAGTCGCTATCGGTGGTTACTGCTGCCTCTGAAATACCTTTTGTGGTCACTAACGCGATGTAAACCTTTCATTGTTAATTTAGAAATGTGAAACGGTTTCAAAAGTGCGTCCACAAGACTGCCCCGAAACAGTGCTTCGAACCAGATGGCATCGAAATGGTTGCAACGCAGAAGTATCTTCGGGAGTATTACTACCAGTACAACTGGATCTGTAGAGTCATCGAGGCTAGGCCATCAGGTGAGCCCCATCTGATCGTCATGCATTGTGACAGAAGACGCAGGTTGCCAGACTAAAAGCTAACACTGGGGGCACCTTGACTTGAGTCGCTGAAAACGTTAGTGGGCTAGTCGGTGCGTACTACAGGAATGCAGTGTGGAGCAGCAAGGCTTGTTAATTACGCTGCAGTTCGATAAAGAAGAAACAGTAAGAGAGGCCCCATGAGTTCTTTTTTTTGATAAATCTTCAGTTCCATGACGAGCTCAGTTCGCGCTCGTATAGTAATGGTCTAGCATGTTATAGTGACGAGCTGTTGTTAATCTGTCCATAAACAGTATACAGTAAGAACATGTAGTGCGTTTTTCGTTTGTGTTTGCCAGTGATTAGCGTAAACTTCAAGCAACCAACCGCTGAAATCCGTAATCAAAATGTAACCACCACCCTTGCATTAAGATAGCTTGCAATTACGTTTTTTATGTGCGTGTACGTCTGAAATAAGCTGTTACTGTTAACGACACTGTTAAATCTACATAAGCTGTCTACAATCGTGCCAATAAAAATCGCGAAGCGTTGTTATAACTAAAATTGGCATCAAGGAATCAGGTCCCATATTTATTAACGACTCCCTTACGGCAATGCGGTTCTCAAGAACAGGCGCCGACAAATAGCGAAGGCGGCTTGCCAATGACAACTATTACGAGCGTAGTGCTTGTTGAATGTGGACAGTGGAATTTATTAGATTTAATTTCATTAAATTCCGGCATCTTACGTTCCGAAGCCACGGTCTGCTTATGAGGCGCACCGTAGTGTGGGACTCCGGATTAATTTAGACTGCCTAGAGTTCTTTAACATGAGATCCTCTGCACATTACACGGGCTTTTTTGCAATCCACCCCCATCGGAATGCGGCCACTGCGGCCTGGATGGAACCTTCGAGCTCAGCTACCATAGCTCACCATAGCCACCATAGCTCAGCAGCGCAACGCCATAGCCACTAGCTGGGCTACCACGGCGGGTATTTACTCAGTTTGTTCACCGCTAACAATGGACAACGTCATAGTCGGGCCCTCCGGTTGACCAATCATGCTATACACGGACGGGGAAGCTGAGGCGTTAGTTATACTTTAGTGTTACGTACAAAGCTTTCGTGGCCTGCAATAATACGACGATCTCATCCTAATTGTATTCCAAATGAGTAATTCTAGCTTTCTTAATTGGCTTTGAGAAGCTCTCCGGTAATGTTATCACGACAAATACCAGCGAGTTTGAATAGTTGGAATGATGGATTAGAAGGAATTACACAGTATATTAGGATGCACTATAGTCCAATCAATACAATCGCTGTCAATCCCCGATCCTGAATAGCTCACGCCTGCTGTAGCTTCCACAATGCTACTTGGTGACATTGCAAGTAGGCTGTAGATAACGTTCACAGTTTTCATTGATTGATTCCTTCACTGACTGATGTGGTTCCCCGTCTCAAATGTTACATGGCCTATGGCAGACGCCATAGTAGAGGGCTCTTCCTGCTTGTTGTACCTATTGAAAATCGTGTGATCTGGAATGGGATTTGCCGCACTCGACTCCCACCATTCTCTTATGTACACTTCCCAGTAATGCTGAGTTCTGCCCCATAAACCGAATTACCAGAAACCAATTCGATTCAATTTTGCAGCAGTTCCGCGCTTTCAACGAAAACGCTTAGCCTTATGCAAATAAGGCTGGAGTTTGTCGTAAGGGTCATTATATGACCTTCGTTCACTCAGGGAATAAAATGAACAGCCCCGGTTCTCGAGTGCGCACTCACTGAATCCAGTTAGTGTTCGACGGCATACCGGGGTCAGGCCTTTAAGATACGTCACAGGCTCCCCATTTGTTCATACCGAGAAACTACCTTACTTTGGCATAAAGATTTTCCTATACAGAAAAGTTCAAGGGGCACTCAGTTATCCCTACGTGGATGAATGAGATAGCATTGCGGCCACGTCAGCAGAAGCGCGGCGAGGTCCGGTGGCGCCATTGGCGGTGTCCCGTGGCTCAAGCGGCCATGTCAGCAGAAGCGCCGTGACATGACCAACGCTGTTCGTCACAATGTGCGCACAATGCCAGTCATGGGTTCGACTTCCACCAAAGGTCGTGGGCTCGAGTGCCTTTATTAACTGTACCTTAATTAATATCGTCTTAATACCAAAAGTTATGGGTTCGAGTACCTTAATTAACTATATTTTAATTAGTACCTTAAATAACTTCGCCTTCATTAAAACGGAAGGTCGTGGGTTCGACTCCCACCAAAGGCCGATTGTTCGCAGCCTTTTTGGACCATGACGTGGTAACGCCAACGCCGGATTTTCCGCCTCATGAGCCATATAATGCTTTCGCATTAATAAATTTCGCACGTTACGTCGCTGTGGGCGACTTATGTGACGCATATCAACGAGATCGCACTCTTGTATGCGGCTTTGTTTACTCGTCCAATGAGGCCCCAGTGCTTCTTGACGTCACCTGTACTTATGTTTTACTCAATATTATTTTTATTTCCTGCAGCACCAGCGTGTAGCAAGGCTCACTTGACTGAGCGCTTGCCCGAGTGCTCTGGCTTTGTCGTGGGTCGTCTACTTAAAACAACCATGCCCTATATAGAGGAAAAAGATCTGGAGACCTACACGAGGTGAGCACTTCGTGCTTAATACTGCCGAGTTCTGTACATCAATAAAAAAGCATTAACATCTTCATAAAGCAAGTGTTTGTGATCATAATCGCGAGGACGAAATCGAATAATCGTTAACAGGGCAATCTAGCCGTTGAGTTAAGCAACTTGCTTTTTGTTCAGGATAAGAGTGCTGAATTCTTCCCATTGGCTACAGTTTGTCATACCTTGCAATGACATATTTGTAGGTACCAACGTGACTACGAAGTTTGTGTCTCCATGGTCATACGTGATGTCTGCGGAAGCACGGCTCACGTACCGGAGGATAGCTTAGACGTAGTAAAGTTCACGCGGGACTATCTGCAACTAGGGGCCTCTCTACAAGAGTCTGTCTCGTCCAAGGCTGGTAAGCACTCGAAAGCTGTATTTGGGCTAATCACCACTTGTTTCGAATTGTGGTCGCCAATTCTGTTACACATCTCATATATGCAGGGCTAGAACGCAGATAAAGCCCTCCCTTCCCTTCCCCAGCACAAAGACGAAAAAGTGTGCTACAAAGACACTATTGATGAAACGACGCACTGTTCTGCGTATCCCCTTCAGTCACGAGTTCCCTCGATATATGTGCGAAATTGACGTAATTTTATGCCAAGTTGCTGGAAAGCAAGCCAAGGTGGTGGAACCACTCTTCGTGCATTTTCTAGTGAGTCATTATAGTTAGAGTAATTAAATGTCTATTTAACGTACATTCAGCCATGCAATGTTTTCTCATAAAAAGATGTGAATCACCCGCTGGAATTACATGCACCAGTTGGTTGCAAGCCTTTCTAGAAAGGGTAAAAAATCATTTCGCAATTGCTACCGAAACACACCTAGTAGTAGTGTCTTTATAGTAGTGTCTATAAAAACGTAGTAGTGTCTTTAGTGTTTGTTTAGTGTATGTAGCAATATATTTCACGCAGAGGTAAAACCGAGAGGTAAGCAAGATGTTCAATTTGCCCCAAGTTTAATGTTTGCGGTCTATTCCTTGCCCCCACTGCACAAAAATGGCAAAAGTAAGTCGCGCACACAAACGTACACGCCGTGACTGGAGGAGGTGTATGACTTGCGTCTTTCTTGCTACTACAGGACAGCTTTCAACATTTATCACCTACTGTTTCTGCAGATCCAAGATGCTTTCGCAACTACGTGAACAAAAAGCTTAGGGAGTGCGAAGGGCTCATTGTTGGGTTCCCGTCACCACAGCTTTCCAAATCCTCTCACGCCGCCCAACTTGAAGAGTCCTGCAGGTGTGTGTAAACGATTGTTTCCATTTATGCACGTATTCCTCATGAAATAAGGCCCATTAACTTTGTAGCTGCGCATTGGCCATACTATGGCTCTCTTTCTTCAACTTTTTCAGTCTTGCTCCTGTGTTGGGCACAGCGCTTGTTAACCTAGTAATTGACCTACTGTTGTTGCTGGTATTTCATTTACATGCTTGTTTTTACCTGAACCTTGTACATTCAAACAAAAAGCGAGCAACTGGCAAATTGCTTGTCCCATATTTAAGAGGAAGCTTTTCCTTGAAAGCTCCTATCTAAACACATGATGAATTAGAAAGTTGTTTGCTCGGTTCTCATTGCACCGAAGCTTATTAGGCTGTTTGTACTTAAGTGAGAAAGTTAAAATACGTATACCGACTGTAGGCAGCACATTTTGCTAATTTAGGCTAGCTATTTTTTAAAACAAGTAGAAGTTAACGAAAATTGGGAAATTAAAAAAAAAATTCTAGCGTCAAGTTTAGAACTCAGGAACGCAGCAATACAAAACTACATGCCATTTGTTGAGGCATATGTAGTGGACGAAAATATTACATATATATATATATATATATATATATATATATATATATATATATATATATATATATATATATAAACGAGAAGAAAGGGGGTTAACCGAGGGGCCAGCTAACAAACACTGACACCAGGGACAACATAGGGGAAATTACTTGTGCTTAATAAATGATATAATGAAACCATAAATTAATGGAAATTTAAGTGGATGAAAAAACAACTTGCCGCAGGTGGGAACCGAACCCACAACCTTCATCCACGTTTTTTCATCCACTTTAATTTCCATGAATTTATCGTTTCATTATTTCATTTATTAAGCGCAAGCAATTTCCCTTATGTTGTCCTTGGTGTCAGTGTTTGTTGGCTTCTTATGATATGACTAATATATATATATATATATATATATATATATATATATATATATATGTACCGCTAATTTGCGAGTGGGACGTTTCAAATTTTTCTCAATCAAATACAATGAATTTTATTCATACTGGTTCCATGCTGGAAATTATTTCTGCCTTTGAGATGTTTATGTACATGTATATGAAAATCGGAGTTGTCGCCGAGCTAAACTTCATTTTACTTTGTGCAATATAATATGGAAGGTTAATTATGTGTGCTGTGTGAAATTATCATGATGTTAAGGCTTCTCTTGAAGTTGGATCGTGATTCTAGGTCGCTCAAATCTGCCGTTTATTTATTCATATTTTTTTCTTTTGAATGTCGACAGCAGGCTGTTACGCTTGGCGTTTGGCTCCAAACATGTTCCATGCTCAATGGGTTTTCTTGTACATAGGATTGTATTGATGTATAACAACTGTCAAAGTACTAAAGGCGCCTAAAGTTTTAGTAGCACAATGCCTTGAAAACGCAACTGTTAAAATATGCTGGACTGCCAACGAACGTAAGTTAACTGCGCGTGTATTTTCTTACAGAGCCCTTCAAGACTACGTGTTCTGCGCAAACATGAAGCTGAACAAGGTGTGCGGCAGCTTGCGCAACAATCAAGTGACCATGGAAGCACGAAAAGCTATCGATGAAAAATATGACAACCACTCATGGGTTTGTCAAAGAAAAGAGGCAATGGGTAAGCAGTGTAGAATGAACTGTGACTGACACACATGCGAAAGGTCGAGAGAAAATCGCTATTCACATTTTTTGAGCCACATGTCCGGCGGTATACGCTACGCCGCTTGTGTGCAAGACCGGGTGTTAGTCCACTTGTTGCGGGCATCTCGGCGGAGGCCGTTTTACTTGTACAACCATGGAGTGGCCATTTCATAACGCTGCGGTAACGCTCGATTGTCGTTCACAATAACATTCAAGTTGCATTGCAATAGTAGGAAGCCTCTAACGACGACGATCGGACTTCGCGGTACTGGAAGTGGTACATCAATCCGTCCATTCTTGCAAATATGGGATGCTGCGTTAAACGACCGCTGTAACGATGCCGGAGTTCTAAGAAACGACCAGTAGCTGACGTCATTAAACAGCACCGTTGTCAGTTTCTGGAACACGGAAGCCACGAAAAAAAATATAGCAAACCCAGTATCGAAGGCGCGTTTTTTTTTGGCGAATACCTGGCAGGAATGTGTGGGCCAGGTTCTTTTTTTTTTTTCAACGCCGCCAGAAAAAGAAAAGGAAATGTTACTGGCCACCGCGAAGACGTAGATGTAGGAGCACTCGGCCATCGAATGTGAACTTCTTGAAAGTTCGAAATTGATTGGTGCGTCCTGCGCCTTCGTGCGCGTCCTACGCAGCGCACATCTCAATTCCAAGCTGCGCGCACTGGCTGTCGCGGGGTAACTGTTTTGTTCGTCGTCCACGTTCCGCAAACTGTCACATTGGCGCATAGGAAGAAAGCGAGAAGGCCGGGGGGGGGGGGGGTAGGGTGTGGAGAGATTGTACCTTTTTGATAGCCTGGTGCAGCGAGAGTTGAAACGTCCGGCACTATTAGGCAAGGAGTTTTTGGGATCCGTTGCTTTTTATGCACTGAGAAGCGACAACTCGGTTCAGCTGTAATCCCTCGAATAAGCTCGCTTGCACCAAGCAGTAGCTAGCCGCTGACGCTGTGATGTATATATCGCATGATTACCTAAGCGCATTCATTTCGTGGTTTACAGTAATACGCGTTTGACTTCCTCCTGGAACTTTGAGTTCCGCTGAAGTTCCACTGGTTTGAGATTTTCTTTCGACCTGTGTCTTTCTCTCCTTGTAGAGAAAAGTTGCACAAAACAAGGAATAATCTCGAAGCTGAAACAGTGCGTTGGATTCTTGTTCGTCCATGTTGAGAAGTATTCTACAGACTACGATGTGTACAATCAGGACACGTGCAGGTACGTGAAGACGAGGCCAGTTCTGGTCAATCTGTCCTGTGTCGGGAGAAATTTTCGCTCTTAGCCCTCTTTTCACAAACAAAAAGGGCTATACACGTTCTATGTTTAAATTTTTGCAATATGTAGTACTAAGTGAGCGAAAACCACAGCTTTCAATGCCGTCAGAAAAAGAGAAAAAAATGTTATTGGCCACCGCGAAAACGTAGTTGTAGGAGCACTGGACCCTTCAAAGTTAGAAATTGATTGGTGTGCCCTGCGCCTGCGTGTGCAGCCTACGCAGCGGACGGGTGCACGCGATTAATTTTCGGAAACCTGATCATAAACTAGTACTTCACCTATTCTACAAGTTTTACTTAATTCAAGTCCATATACCATTTTAGCAGATCTGAGAGAGACTGACAACTCGTCATCGCCCAGTTTGCAAACATATCAATTAGAAGCGTTTCACATTGGTCAGCTTTCTTTTTTTTTTCTACGAAGCTGCTGTAGTTTCGCTGGTTATGCATACTATACTCAATTTAACTCGCACACGCCACATCTCTCTTTAGATACGTCCAAGAGTACCAGCGGTGTGTGACAGACATTCTTAATACATCATGCTCTCGACAAGCTGTATTACTGAAGCTCGATGACATCAAATATTATACAAGTCATCTGTACTCAAAGTACGAACACCTGTGTCGCTCAGGTAAATAGGTTTCATTTTCTTAGAGGGCCTATTGGACGCGGCTATTTGTTGGGACCGTAAAGTGATTTCTATCTTTGCGCAATATCGTACAAAGTTCCCTTTTGTGAGGAAGCGGCGTTGGTGAAGAACCTGTCACAGTGCACTGGCTACATCACTGTCAACGTTCTTCCGCATCTCAAGAAAACATCGGATCAGAGCAGACTTAACTTGGCTTGCAAGTAAGACGATATTTGTGTGCTTGAAGCGCTTCTGCCTACTTGCAGAAAAAGAGCGTTGCAATTTAATTTTTACTTTCAGTGGCCTGAAAGGCTTTCAGAGGTGCGTTAAGATGACTCTCCCAAGACAGTGTCAGGGGTCGAAGGTGATGTACTCGTCGAGCATCCTATACTACACAAGGGACATATACCAGAAGTATAGTTGGACATGTGACGCGACTGCGAAAAGTAAGCGATACTGTCGACGCTTAAAGCTCATCACTGCGAATTCATGGTCACTCCAGCCTACAAAAAACTCGAGAGAACTGATTATTTCTTTTTCCAGACCAGCTCTGCAACACTGAGGCGCTGCATAAACGACTACCCATGTGCTCAGGGTTCATAACGCATAAAGCAGCAGTAAACGCTGCCAGTAAGACTGACCGTCGCTCTCTAAAATTGGCCTGCAGGTGAGACACCCAGCCTAGCGATTTATTTTTATTTTCGTTTGGTAAATGCAACATGCTTTCCTTTTACATTCTAGCGCTGTGATGGACTATCAGAGATGTGTGCAGGGAATAGTATCAGAAATATGCCAGGATCGCCAGTACATGCCCGAGACGGCCGAGGTGAAACACTACATGCGTGACCTATACTTTAAGTACTATTGGACCTGTCAGCCAGACACTTCACACGGTGATCTCTCGCGTATCGCAGTAGCGGCCACTTTCGGCCCCGACGTGACGGACGTTTCAATGGGTGTAATTTTATTGCAGGGAAAAAGTGTGACGAAGCCAAGCTTGAAGAAGCTCTCCACAGTTGTCAAGGGTTCCTGCTAACGCAGGTTCTTGTTAACGCTAACGGAAGCCTTCTGCGTATGACTGAGGCATGCAGGCAAGTGTATTCACGAGGGCTTCACTGTGATTCATGCGAAAATAACATTTCGGGTGTAGGAATAGCAAATTAAGACATTGCTGGAGTTGACTGGAATTAGTCTAAAAATAAGATGACTTCAAGAAACGTCGTTCACTTCTTATCTTCATGCGCAGCGGGCTGGGGGATTACAACTTTTGTCAGTGGTATCTTACTCAAGAGGTATGTCATTCACCGAAATCGATCGACGAAATGTCAAGCGGAAATTACCTCTCAAGTGACCATCGCTTCGTGTGTGAGGCATTTGCAAAGCAAGGTTTGTGCGCTATGGAAGCGCTATTTCTCAGAATAAACACGTAACTGCCACTAGTTTTCCACAACATTCACCCGCTTTGTCTTGTTGCATGTGCAGAGCCCACTTGCAATAAAGAAGGTATTATCCAGGTGATCTCAGAATGCTCAGGATACATGAGAGATTACATCCTGCCTAACATAATCGAGTACGGCGAGGAAACGACGAGACCAGCGGCTTGCAAGTGAGCATATTTTTCTCGCTCACTTCTATCAAGCGATTTAATTTTTGCAAGAATTCCTGGCCTCCAATGATGACTGTTCTGTGGTTTCAGAGGCTTTGTCAACTACAAGGAGTGCGTCAACGCAGCGACGGAAAAAATATGCCCGAAGTCTAGGCTAAGTCCGACTGACGCAGCACAGATTGAGAGCTATAAGGACCAATTATACCAAAAAGTCAACTGGACTTGTTTGCCTGGTATGCTTAAGTAACATTGCTTAAGCTCTCCAGGTCACCGTCGAGCTTTTATTGTTTCGTTTCTCCTTCAGGCAATTCACATTTGTCCGACGCCTTATGCAATGTTGATGAGATTCAGATGAATCTGACCACTTGTTTGGGTTTCATCGACAATATCTTAAACTCAAAGAAGCTGAAAAAAACTATCGAAGAGTGCCGGTGAGTACTGCGTCGCTTTTACTTTTCCACCCAACATCCCCATTGGTGGTCGCTTTCAGCACGAACTTCTCGGTAATATATGCGATACTCACAACAGGTACACTATTTGCCCTAGGGATGTTACATGGGAAATACGGCGCTCACGAAGGCACTGTAGTTCGAGTCTTTCATCTGCCATTAACACAGTGTTGCAGTCAGGTCGAATTGCCCCGCAACATAAGCACAACAGGCGCTGTGTTAATGTTAGGGTAAATCATTTTTAAAGCTCAAAAGACTATCACGGGGACCGTTCTCAAGAAGGGAAAAAATTGTAATCACAAATGTTTCCTACGTGCAACTGGTGACTAAGTTCTATTGCTTTCAGTAGTTCGGGCGAGGAATCCGGTCCTCAATTTTGTTAAGAGGAAGCTTTAGCTCGGGGTCAACTCCGATGCCGCCTATTGAAATACATGCAGTACGCATAAATACTTGTGTGAGACAGCCCGAACCGATTTGAATAAAATTTGTTGCATTTGAGAGAGAAAGGAAAATTCTGGTGACTGTATGAAGCAGAATTTTTATTTATGGCCAGATTTCTTAAAATTTGTCCAAAATCGGCAAGCAAGAAAAAAGAAATAGAAGCACGAAGTTTACAAATTTGTAACTCGCTGCATGAAAAACAAATATCGAAGTGCTGTTAACTGCATCCGTTAGAGCATCTAAAGCGAACGCATTTCATATATGAATTTGCAGCTCAAGTTAATATGTTACAATGTTTAAGAAACGTCCTACTTACATGATAGTGCTATATTTAAAAGCGGTGCCTAATGCAACAAGTTCGTCCGCTTTGGATGTATTATTAATTGCAGTTTACAGAATTGTGATATTGTTTTTCATTGCGTAGTTAGAGTTGTAAACGCGGTAGTTTATAAAAGTTTTGCAATTTTCAATATATTATAAAAAAACTCGACGGCCTAAATAAAAAAAAATATTCATCCTACTGTAACTTTTTCTTTTAAATGTAACAAACTTCATTAAATTCAATGCAGTGGTTGCCGAGAAAAGCGACTTCAGCGTTTCGATGTATTCAGATAGGAGCCCCCGAGCTAAAGCTTCTTCGTAAGGTAAGATCTTGCTGGGTAGGTATGTTTGTCGCGAAATCGGCGTTGTCACTAAGCGGCTGCCGAACGAAACACGGAAGACATAGTAGGCTCGCGAGCTTAGCATAGCGTAAAAATAGTTTCTGAAAGGTGGTCACACAAACAGAGAAGAGAAATAGGCATAGCGGATGGTTCCATGCACGTGCGCGAAAAATGCACCCGTAAACGTCGAACGTGCACACCTCCGGGAGCTTGTAAACCGTGCGCGCATTTTTAGATATAATCGTAGCACCGCCGTTTCCTAAATCTGGAAACCTTAAATTGGCGCAGTGTGAATGTGAGGTGTAACTATTTTCATATTCTAACCACATAATTAAAGTGTGGAGACAAGTGAAAGTAGAAAAATTATCAAGTTGCCTCCGGTGAGTGCCGAACCTGCATCCTCCTCATTACGAGCGCGATATTCTACCAATTGAGCTACGGGGACGGCTGTTCTGACGTGGGAATTCTCGGCTCGGATATTTATGTATTTGTGCAAGATCCGATGCTGGGACTCTTAGCCAGCACCACTTCAAGGCCACGGCCGGCGGCGGATGTGGAACATCCATTTAAACATAGGCGCCACGTAGTACGTGAACTTAAAAGCAGGTGATTGGCCAATAAACTCTCGTATTGACACGTGTACTTATATTTATCGGGCGACCACGTTTCGCCGCCTAACAAATCTTATCGCACCGCGCGGGACGCACTTGCATGTATCCGAAGTTTCTGGAAAGTTATCGATGCTTCTATCCGCAGTCTGTCGTCGCCGCACCTTGTGTTATCTGATTTATTCGCCTGACGCGAATGGTGTAGAACTTTGTGGAAGGCACGCGGGTCCCAACGATTAGTCTGGAACATTCGACGATTCTGTATAAAAGCCGACGCGCATGACCCGCTGATCAGATTTTCGACGATCGCCGACCGTGTTCGCCGCTATCGTTGTGCTATAAGTGTAGCCTCTTTTGTGGGCACAGGTTCGCCCAATAAAAGTTAGTTTTGTGTTCCACAGTATTGCTACTGTGTTCTTTGACGTCACGACCACGTGACATCTGGTGGAGGTGCTTTTCGTCCATGTACCGGACGCCCCCGACAAGCCGTGATCCAAGCCCGGACCGCAAAGAGAGCACCAACGTAGTACTGGACCAGCGAGCAAGCCGTCGTCTACAACAGCTGCCCCCGGAGCACGGACTTCTACCTGAGAAGCCCAAGAAGATTGTGGCCAAGACAACCACGATGGCTGCCCCAGTGTCACCCATCGTACTTCAACAACCCAGGGAGCCCCCTACCTTCCGTGGAGCTACGTCAGAGGATCCTGAAACCTGGCTCGAAACCTTCGAAAGGATCTCGACCTTCAATAACTGGACCTCTGAGGATAAGCTACGACACGTGTACTTCTCCTTGGAAGATGCCGCGAGGACTTGGTTCGAAAACCGGGAGTCCACCCTAGCAACATGGGACCTATTCCGCAGTAACTTCCTGAGGACGTTCACGAGCGTTGTCCGAAAAGAAAGGGCCGAAGTTCTACTGGAAACACGAGGCCAACTACCCAATGAGACCATCGCCATCTTCACAGAAGAGATGACCCGTCTTTTCCGGCACGCCGACCCGGAAATGTCCGAAGAGAAAAAAGTGCGTTTCTTGATGCGAGGCGTAAAGGAGGAACTTTTCGCCGGAATGGTAAGAAGCCCACCGAAGACCGTCGACGAGTTTCTTCGTGAGGCGACGAGCATCGAGAAGACACTGGAATTGCGGAACCGGCAATTCGACCGCCGCACCAAGCCAACAAGCTACGCCGGAATTCAATCACTGGCCACGGACGATCTGCGCGAGACCATCAGGGCCATTGTGCGCGAAGAACTGCGCAAGGTCTTGCCATCGTCACAGCCTCAAGCGACTACGATTGCCGACGCCGTGCGTGAGGAACTCCAACAACAACTTGGAGTAGCCCCTGAATCGCCGCAGCCTGAGCCGCAAGCGATGACCTACGCCGCCGTCGCACGCCGTCAAGGTCCCCCTCCGCGACCGCGCCAGGGCCCTGTCACGCCGCAATTCCGTCGTCCGCCGCCGCCGCCGCCAGCACGACCACCCGTCGCCCAGCGCACCTACGCGAGGAAGACGGACATTTGGCGCGCTCCTGACCACCGCCCGCTCTGCTACCACTGCGGCGAAGCCGGCCATGTTTACCGCCGATGCCCATACCGCGAGCTGGGATTGCGAGGCTTCGCCGTCAACGCACAGCGCCCGAGGGAAGGTGAACGCCCTCGTGACATCGCCGACTACCTCGCCGCCACTCAGTGGAGCCCTCGACGACCGTCCCGTTCGCCGTCACCAGGCCGCTACCTGTCGCCACAGCGCCGACCATACACTGGCCCAGCCCGGGGCCGGTCCGTCAGCCCATATCCGGAAAACTAAAAGCAGCAACCGATGGAGGTGCGGTTGCTGTTCGTCGAACTGACGAAGATCCTCCGCCGCCGACGAAGACGCCGAAAAGCCTATCTCGACGACATAACAACGACGACACACCGCCGTCCCGACGAAGTCTGGCAGGAAAGAACACGCTGACGAAAGACCACCTAACGACGCCACGTACCAACCACAGGTCAACGCGACGCAGCCGTGATCCGACGCCGAGGCGTAACTGCAACGCAAGACAAAGAACCACCGACCTCGACGTGCTTCTCGACGGCCACGCAGTCACCGCCTTAGTAGACACCGGAGCCGATTACTCTGTCATGAGTGGACCCATTGCAGCCCAATTGAAGAAAGTTAAGACTGCATGGGAAGGCCCGTTAATTCGGACCGCTGGAGGACACCTAATCACGCCGAGTGGTATCTGCACGGCAAGAATTACCATTCATGACCGGACTTACCCTGCCACCTTCGTTATCCTGCAACAGTGTTCACGAGACGTCATTCTCGGCATGGACTTCCTGAACCAACACGGCGCAATCATCGACCTGAAGTCGAAGTCAATAACGCTGTCGGAAGATCAAGCGATACCGCCGGAGAGCTGTCGTAGTCACCACGCCTTGAGTGTGCTCGAAGATCAAGTGAGCATCCCGCCTCGCTCCAGCATTTTTATTTTGGTCGGCACCCAAACACCCGCTGACGTAGAAGGCGTCATCGAAGGCGACCAACGTTTACTGCTCGACCGTGAAATTTGCGTCGCAAGAGGGATCGCTCGACTGCACGGAGGAAACACGAAAGTGTTGCTGACAAACTTCAGCCAGGAGTTCAAGCACATCAACAAGGGCACGACGATCGCATACATCGAGGAAATTCAGGAAACCAGCGATGCCTTTGTCCTCTCGGATTCTGTTGCATCTACCCCGACGACCGTAGTTCCCGAGCCAGACTTCGACATAAATCCAAGTCTCCCCGTGATTAAGCAGCAACAGCTCAGAAGTCTGCTTCGACGATACAAAGACTGCTTTTCGACGTCATCGAGGATTCGACAAACACCAGTCGCAAAGCATCGCATAATAACCGAAGAGTGCGCTCGACCACTACGCCAGAGCCCTTACCGAGTTTCGACGCGAGAACGCGAAGCTATAAGACAACAAGTCGACGAAATGCTGCGCGACGACATCATCCAGCCGTCGAAAAGCCCGTGGGCGTCTCCAGTTGTTTTAGTGAAGAAAAAGGACGGAACCCTACGTTTCTGCGTCGATTATCGTCGACTGAACAAAATCACGAAGAAAGACGTATACCCCCTCCCACGGATAGACGACGCATTGGATCGGCTCTGCAATGCTAAATACTTCTCATCGATGGACCTCAAGTCTGGCTACTGGCAAATAGAAGTCGACGAAAGGGATCGCGAAAAGACCGCCTTCATCACGCCAGACGGCCTCTATGAATTCAAAGTTATGCCATTTGGACTGTGCTCGGCGCCTGCAACGTTCCAGCGCGTGATGGACACGGTTTTAGCAGGATTGAAGTGGCGGACCTGTCTTGTTTACTTGGATGACGTCGTCGTCTTCGCCGGAAATTTCGACGATCACCTTAAGCGGCTTGCGACAGTATTAGAGGCCATCAAGTCATCAGGGCTCACTCTGAAGCCGGAAAAGTGTCGCTTCGCTTACGATGAGCTTCTATTCCTAGGCCACGTCATCAGCAAATCTGGAGTACGCCCCGACCCGCAGAAGACAGCTGCCATCGCAAAGTTCCCGCAGCCAATCGACAAGAAGGCAGTGCGCAGATTCCTTGGCATGTGTGCCTACTATAGGCGCTTTGTCAAGGACTTTTCACGCATCGCTGAGCCGCTAACACATCTAACGAAATGTGATGTCGAGTTCAAGTGGGGAACGCCGCAGGCCGACGCATTTCAAGAACTCAAACGACGCATGCAGTCGCCGCCGGTACTTGCACACTTCGACGAGGACGCCGATACTGAAATCCACACTGACGCCAGTAGCCTAGGCCTTGGTGCCGTCCTAGTCCAGAGGAAAGACGGTCTTGAACGGGTGATATCTTATGCTAGCCGGTCGCTGTCAAAAGCGGAAGGCAATTATTCTACGACTGAAAAGGAATGCCTCGCCATCATTTGGGCTACAGCAAAATTCCGCCCTTACCTCTATGGCAGGCCATTCAAAGTCGTCAGCGACCATCACGCGTTGTGTTGGCTAGCTAACTTAAAGGACCCTTCAGGACGGCTGGCGCGGTGGAGCCTCAGATTGCAAGAATATGACGTCACCGTAATATACAAGTCCGGAAGAAAACACTCTGACGCCGACTGCCTGTCACGCGCCCCCATCGATCCCCCGCCGCAAGACGACGAGGACGACGACGCGTTCCTTGGAATAATAAGCGCGGAAGACTTCGCCGAACAGCAACGAGCAGACCCGGAGCTAAAAGGCCTCGTCGAGTACTTGGAAGGGAACACCGACGTTGTCCCTAGGGCATTTAAGCGTGGGTTGTCTTCGTTCACGCTACAAAACAACCTGCTCGTGAAGAAGAACTTCTCACCAGTCCGCGCCAGCTACCTTCTTGTTGTACCGTCAGCGCTGCGTCCAGAAGTACTGCACGCCCTACACGACGATCCAACCGCTGGGCACCTTGGATTCTCCCGGACGCTGTCGAGGATACAGGAAAGGTATTACTGGCCGCGTCTGACCGCCGAAGTCGCCCGTTACGTCAAGACATGCCGAGACTGTCAACGGCGCAAGACACCACCGACAAGGCCAGCAGGATTATTACAGCCGATCGAACCTCCTCGTCGACCATTCCAGCAGATTGGGATGGATTTGTTGGGGCCGTTTCCGATGTCAACATCCAGGAATAAGTGGATCATCGTGGCGACGGACTATCTCACCCGCTTCGCTGAAACCAAAGCTCTACCAAAAGGCAGCGCAGCCGAAGTGGCGAAATTTTTCGTCGAGAACATCCTGCTGCGACATGGTGCCCCAGAAGTCCTCATCACCGACAGAGGAACGGCTTTTACAGCAGAGCTCACCGAAGCCATTCTGCAGTACAGCCAGACGAGCCACAGGAGGACAACTGCCTACCATCCGCAGACGAATGGTCTCACGGAGCGCCTGAACAAGACCCTCGCCGACATGCTAGCAATGTACGTCGACGTCGAACACAAGACGTGGGACGCGGTCCTGCCGTACGTAACCTTTGCGTACAACACGGCGGTGCAAGAAACAACGCAGATCACGCCGTTTAAGCTGGTTTACGGCAGGAACCCGACGACGACGCTTGACGCCATGCTGCCGCACGTAACTGATGAAGAGAATGTTGACGTCGCTAGCTACCTCCAGCGCGCCGAAGAAGCCCGACAGCTCGCCCGCCTGCGAATCAAGAACCAGCAGAGGACCGACAGCCGACACTACAACCTCCGACGACGCTTTGTCGAGTACCAGCCCGGTGACCGTGTTTGGGTTTGGACCCCTATACGCCGACGAGGACTGAGCGAGAAGCTCTTGCGTCGCTATTTCGGACCGTACAAGATCATCCGACGTATTGGCGCACTGGACTATGAGGTCGTGCCAGACGGCATTTCGCTGTCACAGCGGCGCCGCTCACGACCTGAAATTGTCCACGTTGTGCGACTCAAGCCGTATCACCAGCGTTGACGAACTTTGGGACTTCGCATAACTGACCTTTGGACTTGATTTCTTTTCGTTGTTTTGTTACTTATGTTTAATAAGTGTCCTTTTGTGTTTCGCTCTCTTATATTTGTAGCATCGGGACGATTCTGTTTAAGAGGGGGGTATTGACACGTGTACTTATATTTATCGGGCGACCACGTTTCGCCGCCTAACAAATCTTATCGCACCGCGCGGGACGCACTTGCATGTATCCGAAGTTTCTGGAAAGTTATCGATGCTTCTATCCGCAGTCTGTCGTCGCCGCACCTTGTGTTATCTGATTTATTCGCCTGACGCGAATGGTGTAGAACTTTGTGGAAGGCACGCGGGTCCCAACGATTAGTCTGGAACATTCGACGATTCTGTATAAAAGCCGACGCGCATGACCCGCTGATCAGATTTTCGACGATCGCCGACCGTGTTCGCCGCTATCGTTGTGCTATAAGTGTAGCCTCTTTTGTGGGCACAGGTTCGCCCAATAAAAGTTAGTTTTGTGTTCCACAGTATTGCTACTGTGTTCTTTGACGTCACGACCACGTGACAGTATGTTACTTGAAGGCACCAATGCTGTCAGAATCGAGACGCTCGCTATGCAGTGGACGAGAAGAAGGAAATCAAGGAGTTAATTTTTTTTTGTTAGATACAACCACATGACGCTAACAATAATGACCTGGATTCTCGTTGTTTTTTCGGTGCTCTGCGAGGAACACTGTTGCGCTGCAACAATGCACTTCTTGCGAAGGTGGTGAAAGTTAATTTCGACGACGGCTACGTTTTCTGTGCTGATAAGTTTCTTCCCCTTGAAAAGGCACTTGTTCAGTGCTGGGAAACAGTTTAGACCTGCTCGCGAGCAAGAAACGGCGAGACGCTTTTCTTTGATTTGTGTAAGTGTAGCGATGGTTTTCTTCTTCTTAAAGGGGATGAATACGTTACAGAGTTACAATATACGTTACACAATGCTAAGTGATACATTTAATAAGCACACTTGGCGCACACGTGTCTGTGAGCTTTCCGTTGTACTGTAGTCTACTAGTCTGTCATTAACTTAACGTGGTGCTTTCTTTACTTAAAACCAGGCCATCGAACTGGAACTGCACCGAAAACTTGGAAAAGCCGTTATTTTTGCTCGCACCGGAACTTAACCGGAACGATGAAATTCTTTGCACTCTAGAGCGAAACCGACAGGAAAGAATAGTGGTTTCCGCGTCAGGTTGGCCATCTTTTCAGGTGCTTTTCATCCATGCATTGCCTGCCCTTGTGGCTCAACTATGCTACCTCACTTGTAAATACGCACCATCTTCCCGTGACGTTAAAATTAGCCGCACCGTTAGTACGGTTTGTGGCGTATTGCGTCATGCAGACTAAGTGTTGTGTTAACGCGACAATATTTGCATCCCATCCGACCCGCGGACTCGCTAGACTGTGGTGCGTGCAAAGTACCTGAGAAAGTACCTGAGAACGCTAGAACGTTATCTAGTGAGGCGAGTCTAGCAGTGCTATTGGAGGAATTAGAGGGCAGTAAATGGGGTATAATAGGGCTCAGTGAAGTTAGGACAAATGAAGCATATACAGTGCTAAAAAGCGGCCACGTCCTGTGCTACCAAGGCTTAGCGGAGAGACGAGAACTAGGAGTCGGATTCCTGATTAATAAGAACATAGCTGGTAACATACAGGAATTCTATAGCATTAACGAGAGGGTGGCAGGTCATGTTGTGAAACTTAATAAGAGGTACAAAATGAAGGTTGTACAGGTCTACGCCCCTACATCCAGTTATGATGACCAGGAAGTCGAAAGCTTCTATGAAGACGTGCAATTGGCGATGGGTAGGGTGAAAACAAAATACACTATACTAATGGGCGACTCTAATGCCAAGGTAGGCAAGAAGCAGGCTGGAGACAAGGCAATGGGGGAATATGGCATAAGCACTAGGAATAGCAGGGGAGAGTTATTAGTAGAGTTTGCGGAACAGAATAATATGCGGATAATGAATACCTTCTTCCGCAAGCGGGATAGCCGAAAGTGGACGTGGAGGCGCCCGAACGGTGAGACTAGAAATGAAATAGACCTCATACTCTGCGCTAACCCTGGCATCATACAAGATGTGGACGTGCTCAGCAAGGTGCGCTGCAGTGACCATAGGATGTTAAGAACTCGAATTAGCCTAGACCTGAGGAGGGAAAGGAAGAAACTGGTACATAAGAAGCCGATCAATGAGTTAGCGGTAAGAGGGAAAATAGAGGAATTCCAGATCAAGCTACAGAACAGGTATTCGGCTTTAACTCTGGAAGGGGACCTTAGTGTTGAAGCAATGAACGACAATCTTGTGGGCATCATTAAGGAGTGTGCAATGGAAGTCGGTGGTAACTCCGTTAGGCAGGATACCAGTAAACTATCGCAGGAGACGAAAGATCTGATCAAGAAACGCCAATGTATGAAAGCCTCTAACCCTACAGCTAGAATAGAACTGGCAGAACTTTCGAAGTTAATCAATAAGCGTAAGACAGCTGACATAAGGAAGTGTAATATGGATAGAATGGAACATGCTCTCAGGAACGGAGGAAGCCTAAAAGCAGTGAAGAAGAAACTAGGAATTGGCAAGAATCAGATGTATGCGCTAAGAGACAAAGCCGGCAATATTATTACTAATATGGATGAGATAGTTCAAGTGGCTGAGTAGTTCTATAGAGATTTATACAGTACCAGTGGCACCCACGACGATAATGGAAGAGAAAATAGTCTGGAGGAATTCGAAATCCAACAGGTAACGCCGGAAGAAGTAAAGAAAGCCTTGGGAGATATGCAAAGGGGGAAGGCAGCTGGGGAGGATCAGGTAACAGCAGATTTGTTGAAGGATGGTGGGCAGATTGTTCTAGAGAAACTGGCTACCTTGTATACGCAATGCCTCATGACCTCGAGAGTACCGGAACATAATCCTAATCCACAAGAAAGGGGACGCCAAAGACTTGAAAAATTATAGACCGATCAGCTTACTGTCAGTTGCCTACAAACTATTTACTAAGGTAATCGCAAATAGAATCAGGAACACCTTAGACTTCTGTCAAGCAAAGTACCAGGCAGGATTCCGTAAAGGCTACTCAACAATAGACCATATTCACACTAACAATCAGGTGAGCACATATACTTGTTGTTTGTCCCCAGTATGACTTTGAACGGCAGGCATTGATCTGTTTGTTAAGGCCGATCCACACGACGGACCAAATTGCACTTTTGGACCGAGGTCCGCGCATCACGGGATAGGACGTCACCAGTTCGTGCGGACCGCCGTTGGCCCGCGCAAGACCGCGGCCCTCGCGGTCCAACAAATCGCCGAGGCTTTTCCCGCTTCAGTTTTGGCGGCGGAGCGCATGCAAACCGCAGCGATATTGGTGTAGCCGACGAATGTTGTCCGGCAGCAGAGTGTCTTCAGCCAAATCCAATCTAGTTTTCGGCTCAGCAAAAGCCAATCGTTTCATGTCCGCCGTTCCACCTACACGTGCGTGCAGCAGATATATTTTTCAAACACCATGTCCTCTTGTAGTGACGAGGAGCTTTTTATTATGTATTCCTCGTTGAGCAGTTCCCGGCTTTGCGGGACTCCAGCCGGAATGATTACAATGATAACACGAAAAAGCGTTAGTGTAGCTGGTTGGTCTGCTCTGCCGTCTGCTATGGCGGTATGCCGTGTGGATGTGCTCTGCGCCGGACCGGACTGCGGCGGGCCGTGACCTTGCATCACGTGACCGATCGGCCCGCAGACTTAGTCCGTCTTGTGGATCGGCCTTTAGCGCCAATTAACAACAGGCCGTTCGGTGAAAACGTGTTACTGGGCCATTGACCGGACATATCAATGAAGCGAGCCATTAAGGCTCTCTGAGAATTTTTGGTTAACACAGGCATGTATTCAAGGGTGTGAACTAGCCCTTCGAATACGAAGGTGTATGTAATCGCATCGTACTGCCTGTTTTCATCCTCACACCCCCTTTCCCCCTGAGCAAAGTAGCAGGCTGGAGAACTCGGCTTTTTCTCAATATATTATCCTCTCTCTCTTTCTCCTCAATAAGCTTCGCTTCACATAGATTCCAGTATTTGTGTTGGATTTACATAATGCTTTTTAACTACCTGTGGCGTGAAGAACAAACAGGCGTAATCTATCAGTGCAGCTTGGCAGTAGCGTCGACTTTATATACAAAAAGAATGTGCAGTTTTTCTGTAATTATTCTTCGGTTATGCAAACGAACTTCAACCGGCTCGAACCGGTTTGAACATTTATTTTTCTCTCCGGAATTGAACCGGAACTGAACCGTTTTCGGTGAACTGAAACGAAAACCGGAACGAGAAAGTTTCGATTCGACACTCTGCTTAAAACAAACCCAAAGAAATGCCGACTTTTGCCCAAAATATTTTTTCTGTGTCATGTGTGAATGCTTCAATGTTCGTTTAAATTGCAGAAAGTTGACACTTTTCCACGAGTGCGTGAAATATCACACGGAGCTGCCTTGCTCTGGTATGCAAAAAGTCCTTGAGTCGAAGAGAGTCCAGTATTACACGCAGACAATCAGCAAATATGTGAGTGAAATTTGCGATGCACCGACGGAACCAGGTAAGACTAAAACAATTTTTGTGGTATATCGGGATAAAGTCGTATACGTAATAAGCCTTGCGATGGTATGAATGCTTTACAAGATAAGATGGGCAATGTAGTTGGGGGGAGGGGGGGATACATGCAGAGTTTAACTCTCCCCTTCCTTATTTGCTTAAGCCATTCGTGTATCATAATGAACTACCGACTCTCCCATGCTCACGCACTTGTATGCAATTGACAGCTTGTTTAAAATCCTGGCTTTTTCTTGCACGTTCTCATCTTCTAATGGCTACTTCATCAAACCCGAATAGCGGCCGAAAGTTATTCGTGCCCACAAAATAATTTGCAGCTATTGAAGCAAACTCAGTATTAAAATTCTAACAAGGCTCCCTACGCAACGCGATTTTTCTTTCTACTAGATACATGCATCAAAAAAGAGCTGGTTCCCAAACTTGCGGAGTGCTACAGTTTTATAAGATACAAGGTCATCCCAAGGGCGAAGTATATCAGTGACTCTTCTGAACTGGACGAATCCTGCATGTACGTATTCTGTCGTGCTTTTGCAACGGTTTTGTGGAAGGAGTGTAAGCCTGGTTATCTAATACAGAGCACGTGTCTTGCCTTTTTCTTTAGGGCTGTAAGAAGTTACCAAGCGTGTGTTCAAAATGTCGTAGAATCAACTTGCAACACCAGCGAGGACGTGATGAGTGATGATGACGTGTGGAAATATGCTGTCAGGCATTATGGAGCTTACAATTGGACCTGTCGCAACAACAACTACAATGGCAAGTCGTCGTTTACAAAAAAAAAAAAAAAAAAAAAAACTTTGGAGTAATCTCTCTGAGACCGTAATTTTTTTTTTTAATTTTTAACGCTCTTGACGCGAGCAGAGCCCTTCGACACAATTTTTTTTCCGTTCGATGTACAAGTACTTCTGATTCTTTACTGTGCTTTATTTTACAGATATGTGCCGCAAGGAGTTTCTTCTCGGAAACCTTACTGAGTGCGTAGGCTTCATTACTATATCTGTAATTCCAATGAGCAAAGACAAAACGAACCCTCTGCAGCTGCGAAAAGCTTGCAAGTGAGTGGATTCTATGCGAACTCAGCGCTATGGGTATCCCTATTACTTTAAAGAGACAATGTAGCCTCATGGCTTAGCCTGCACTAACTGGGTATTCGTTCTTACTTACAGCTCCCTCCTGGGATTTCAACGATGTGTGCTATCTCGCGTGCTTAGTTCTTGCCAGTACAACAGCGCCGTTCTTGAAACGCCTGAAATTCGTCGCTATACGCATGAGCTCTACGATCAATACAAATGGGTCTGTGATGTGCCCGACACTAGCGACATAGAGGGTAAGGCACTGTACTATTCATGAGATTCTCTCGCGCTTATTTTTCTTGTCGCGCATGATCTTCTGCTAGTAAGCTGCTTAACAATAAAATTCTACTTCATCTTTGCAGAAGAAATTGCTTGCAACGACCTGAATATAGTACAACACCTCAAGAACTGCTACCCATTCGTCGCCTATAACGTGATCCCTAACGTACAGCACACAGACATCGAATCTAAAATTCGTACTGCTTGCACGTGAGTAGACCTTTAACAGCGTGAATTTCTTAACGGATTGCCTCGCCGCGCAGGAAAAATCACAGTTGTCAGGAAAAGTAAAAGTAGCAGATGGTAGTACAGTTTTTAACTTTAAATTTGTAACCACCTATTAAAAGCTTGCTGCCCTACAGCAAAGCTAGTGAGTGAGCCTTTCGAGACCCAGTTAACCATGGCTGTAATTGCGACGCCACTCAAAGAATTTAGGCGTAAATACACTTTATGACGTGGTAAGTATACCAGTTATCCTAACGAAGTGGCTAAAATTTATAACAAAAAGTGTTATGCCATATGCCACCAACTCTATATTCATATGGATGCTATTATCCTAGTTGCGAACATGACAAGTCAGTTCTACGGAAGCTCGCAAGGTGAAGGAAGGTTCACGAAAGACAAAACTGGCATTAACCCGACTGTGACACGAAGCTACAAGGGAAACAAACCCATACGGGTTTCTCAGAAAGAAAGCTTCGCAGTTCAAGAAAAATTCGTCTTCGTCTGGGGGTCAAACCCGGACGACACTCTGCCTTTCCGGGGTGGTCGCTTTACCGTCTGAGCTGACCAGTAGGCTACCAGATAGCAGCGCTGCATCAAACTGATCTACAACTCGAAGAAGATGTACATTGAATATGGCAAAGCAGTTCTGCGGAAGCCTTCAAGATGGAGCAAAGTTCATTAAAGAAAGGTTGAAAGGGAACCTTCCTCCCACTTTGAGGTCTTCCGCAGAAACGATTGGGCATATTCAGTGTACATTTACTTAGAATTGTCGATCATTCTGCCTCGCGCTGCAATTTGCCAGCCTTCTGGCCAGCTAAGATGGTACAGCGACCGCCTCGAAAACCGGGTTCTATTGCCGTACCAGTACAATTTTTCAACTCCGAGCCATTCTTTCTGAGAAAACCATACGCGTTTCCTCTGTAGCTTGGTGCAACATTTGGGTGACTGGCAATTATCACTTTCGTGACAGTTATCCAAAGCGTGTATCGTGCGCAGCCAGTTAATTATAATTGGTCTGCTAAATTTTATTTCATCGATTTATTCGCTCAGGGTGTAAATGTGAAAGTTGTCGACGAAGTCGAGAAGCGACCAATCACGCGTTAAAAGCTACACAGGTCTTTATTGGTGCTTTTTCCCGATGAGCTTCTAGAAGTGCTGCGTACACAGCGACACCTAATACTACAATAAACATTCGCAGACGCGTTTAGAAAAATCTGCGGATGTACGATTGAAGTTGGTGACGCATTCTGGAAAAAGCGCCGGTTTTCAAGTTGCGAGACACTTCTGAGCTTTTCTGTGTCGTTTCGCGTATGACCGATTTACTACCGCAATCGCAAGAATAAAATAAAGTCAAATTACTGCTCTCTCTTTTGTCTGGTTCGAGGCGCGAAAGCGGACTGATGATATTATTGCGCAGCTTCTACATCAAAATTTGTCTCCACTTTATTGCTCATTCCACTTTAAGCGCGCATCTTTAGGCCTTGACATAACGTGAAGCCGTGTCTGCGAACGCCCGCCTGGGTAATTGCAATGGTTAAGTAAAAGGGGACATAACAATTAAATGAACAATTAAAATGGAAAGTAACATTTATAAACATATGACACCATTCGCGCAGAGCCCTTCGCTGTATTTTATTCTCCCCTAAGTCTTGGCGGCATTTAGCTGGGCAAGCCGGGATGTAGTTGTTGAGTACAGCTTCAGAGAGCTTGGTGTTTTGGCACTTCCACTTACGTAACTTTTCATTATGACGTGGTATGATGGCTAATTGAATACTGTTTCTGATTGTAGAACCCAATAAACTAACATTGCTGCTGCACATGTTGCAGTAAATTTTGCTGTAAGCGCTAATCTTCAAATAAACACATGCAGTGGCGTACGGGATTACCAGCTGTGCATCAACACCGTGCTGCAGACGTGCAAGCACAACGCTACTTCCCTTGAGGATATGGTAGTCAGGTATTACACCAACGAAGTCTTCAGCAAGTACAACTGGACATGTGAAACCGGTTAGTACTCTACATGCTTCCATTTCATTTATTAATGAGATTGTCACGATATAGTGACGGCGAAGAACCAATCAGTGCCAAACAGCGAGTCATGAATCTAACTCTTGGTTGGGCGAGCTTGTGGCTCAGCTAAACAAGTAACACTCGGACCAGAACGATAGCGGCGACGACTATCGTCGATCGACTCGTCTTGCGCCGAGCGATAACTTCCTAACAGGGGCCTTACAACGTAGAACTACTCCAATCTGTTTTATTCCAATCTTCTGACGTCAAATTTACGTAACCGCCGACCCGAAGAAAGCATCGGGCAGTGACCGCAGTGTTGTCTCTGAACAGCCCAATAAAACGCTCTCCTCGTTCTTAGGTCACATTTGTTCTTTCTCAAAGCGAATAACATTGTCTACGCTGAGCGTTCTTTTTTTATCTAATTGGCTGACAAAAGGCGAGGAGCATGCTTAAGTGCAGAGAGTTTCGATGGGGCCGAGCCAGAGCAGTGAAATTAGGTAATCAGATGAAGAAGGTGGTGCCGGCGTCTACGATTGGTCCGCTTCCCCCTACTTAGCTTGCTGTGGCTGGTCGGAAAATTGCGGTGGCGTGCAACGTAAGGCTTAGAATGCCGCTAAAAAGTGCCCTCAGCAAATAATAGTTGGCAGAGTGATGCCGTATACGTGCCGAAAGCATTCGATAACGTTTTACTGCCACGCAAAAAAGCTTTTTTTTATTATTATATGAAGATAAATCCATGCACACGGGCAGGTGCGAGTAGCGAGTACCTGATTGATTGGCCATCTTTTATTCCTTTCGGAACGGGGCAGTCTCTGGCTATGCAGAAAAAAAATTCAATTTTGTTCGGTATATTCATGCATCTTTAACGCGTACACCTCACTTTGACGCGGTGAGTTTTCGCGGTTTTGCGACGTCGCGTTAAAGACAGACGAAGTGGGCACAGCCCGAAAACTTTCGACCAATAGTAGAGGGCTAATGGCGAAAAGGCGTTTAATAAGGAATAATTATAATTTTTGTTCGGTTTAATCATGCATAATCAGTGTTACACGTCATATCAGATGAGGAGCTATCGTGGTTTTCGTGACCTCGCGTCACAGACAGGCGGAGTTGGGGGGTGACCCGAAAATTTTTCCCCCAATCGTGGAGGGCTGATTGCAGAATTGGAACAGAAAAGTTAGGAATAGCTTTGCGTTATAGCGCCCTAGCTGTTAGCCGGTGAAAGACGGTAAACGGGAAAAAATAACGAATGTATACGTTTTTAGCAACTGTACAAAAGGAAGGAAAACAAGGACGAAAAGAAGGCACACATACACGTACACACAGGCGCCTGTGTGTGCGTATGTGTGCATTTTTTTCTTCCGACGCCTGTGTGTGCGTGTATGTTTGCTTCTTTTTGTCCGTGTTTTCCTTGCGCTTGTGCAGTTCTTTAAAGTGGAATACTAACGTGCCCAGAGTGCCACAATGTATACGTGTCAATATTAAAAGGAGTACTGACAGGACAATCTTATCTTTAGGCATCTTCTGCCGGGAAACCGAGCTCATTAAGAACCTTACTCACTGCAATGGTTTCCTTACGTACAAAGTACTTCCAAACATTGTCGACAAGCATCACTACGGAAAACTACACATTGCATGCAAGTGAGTGTATTCAAATCTTATTAATCTACGCATAGTTCAGAGCTTTGCGTTGTAGCAGAGTCCAACGTTCCGATATTGACTACCCTATACAGAGGCATCAAAGATTATCAAAAGTGTCTGGACTACACTATTGATATGAAGTGCAGACACAGCAAAATTTTATCCAAGGACAATATCTGGACAAAGATATCCAAAAGTTACCAAGAATACAAATGGGCTTGCGATGCTGCTATGCAAGGTAAATGGAAAAGAAAATATTACCGAAGAAATACCTGTTCTGACGAGGACGTATTTACTAAGCGTCGTGCGTGGTATTCGCAGATACGGAGTGTGACGAGCAGAAGCTAGAAGAAAGCCTCAACGAGTGCATAGGAATCGTTGAGTACGACGTCAAGCCGTACAGCGATAATCCAAGGGACAAAGAGCGAATCAAGACGGCATGCATGTAAGTTCGCCATCCCAGCACTTAAGTATACGTGTGCTATATATACATATATACAAATAAATAAATACCAAATTTCTAGGAATCTGAGGGAAGCACAAAACTGTGCTAAGCTGGCCATGTTTCAAGTTTGCGACAACCTAGCGATGCCCGACAGTGCTAACATAAAGAGGCTACTGTACCGTATCATCCAGAAGTACAACTGGACATGCACTCTGGCCGTCGATTACAAAGGTATTTAGAATTAACTGCTTATTTGTAATAATGTACTTTTAATGAAATACATTTTTCAGTAAATAAGCATATCTTTCAAAATAAAAATATCCTAACGTCGCTTCGTTCCCACATGAAACTCACCGTATACATCACTTACGTTTTAAGTAACACGGAATCTTATGTATTAAGAAGGATGGCTTTGAAAGGCGATTGCTGCGCATCAAAGTTTGAACACCGTAGGCGCTCAGCAATTAGAACGAACTAATGGACATTGGACAAACGAGAATTCAAGCAAGTAACCATCGCTTAAAGCATGGGGAGCGCAGCATATGCGTGTTACTATGGCTCCAACTGGAACTCAGGAACAATTTTGTTAAGTTAAAAATACTAAACTTTGACCAAGTACAAGGCGAGCTATGTTGAGCTATAGCCGCTTGTATTGCGCTCACTGAAAGCAACTAGTAGAGAGCATCATCCCACTGCTGGTATCTCTACTGAATAAAAGGCGTATGATTCAGTAGAGATACCAGCAGTCATAGAGGCATTACGTAATCAAGGAGTACAGACCGCTTGCGTAAATATCTTGGAAATTATCTACAGAGATTCCACAGCTACATTAATTCTACGCAAGAAAAGTAGGAAGATGCCTATAAAAAAAGGGGTCAGAGAAGGAGACACAATCTCTCCGATACTATTCACTGCGTGCTTGGAAGAAGTATTCAAGCTACTAAACTGGGAAGGCTTAGGTGTAAGGATCGACGGCTAATATCTCAGCAACCTTCGGTTCGCAGATGACATTGTCCTGTTCAGCAACACTGGGGACGAATCACAACAAATGATTGAGGACCATAACAGAGAAAGTGTAAAAGTGGGGTTGAACGTTAATATCCGGAAGACAAAGATAATGTTCAATTGCCTGGCAAGGGAACAAGAGTTCAGGATCACCAGTCAGCCTCTACAGATTTTAAAGGAGTACGTTTATGTAGGTCAATTACTCACAGGGGACCCTGATCAAGAGAAGAAAATTTATAGAAGAATAAAAATGGGTTGAAGTGCATACGGCAGGCATTGCCAGATCCTGACTGGGAGCTTACCACTATCATTGGAAAGAAATGTGTACAATCGCTGCATTCTACCGGTGCTAAGATATGGGCCGGAATTTGGAGGTTGACAAAGAAGCTTGAGAACAAATTAAGGACCGCGCAAGGAGCGATGGAACGAAAAATGTTAAGCGTTACGTTAAAAAACAGAAAGAAAGCGGTATGGATCAGAGAGCAAACAGGGATAGCCCATCTTGTAATTAAATTTAAGAGAAAAAAAATGAAGCTGGGCAGGCCATGTAATGCGTAGGATGGATAACCGGTGGACCATTAGAGCTACAGAATAGGTGCCAAGAGAAGGAAAGCACAGTTGAGGACTGCGGAAAACTAGGTGGGGTGATGAAATTAGGAAATTCGCAGGCGCGAGTTGGAATCTGTTGGCGCAGGAAAGGGGTAATAGGAGGGATAGGCGCAGGGAGAGGTCTTCATCCTGCTGTGCACATAAAAATAGGCTGCTGCTGATGATGATGATTTGTTCAATGCTTATTGTTACATTTCTTTTGGCACATAGCTCAAATGATATGCGACAAGTCGAGCTTGTTGGAAAATATAACGGAATGCATGGGCTTCATTACAATCAGCCAGCCCAGCCAGTTTCATTCCTCAGGAAGCCGTCGTTCCGAGTCCCTGTGCAGGTAGGATCGCGGTATTTCTTACAGTTATCACAACTCCTCATTGTTTTGCTTTTTTCTTTTTTGTTCTTGTTACATTTAAAAAGTCATTACCAGGACTACAGGTATTGCGTCGCAGACAAGATAACAAGCGCATGCCAAACCTACGAGGATCTCCTGGACCATCCGGATGTTGTTAACGCCACGACCACCGCTGTGACAACCGTCAAGACTGCTTGCTCAAACAAAGTTTCTACCGGTATGGCTAGTGCTTTTTAACAGTTTATTTGAACACCAAAATTATCTGAGGTCGCGAACAAAAACGTCACCTGAAGGCTTGATAGGCACATCATGAAAGTGATATCGCTCAACCTTCAACAAACACTTATAGCGTGCTTTCTAGTTTAAGCCTTATATTAGTGGCCACAGAAAAGCGTATACACTTACCCTATAATGCACTTCCTATATGTACAGAGACGTCAGATGATCAAAAGCTCCTTAGCTACACTATGCATATTGCAGCAAATAATTATTCGGAAACAATATCTGGGAAACGAAAGCTTTCGAGAAACTTAACCGATAAGTGCCGAACGTTTAATGATAGCTTAATGTGAGCGAATGTTGCGCGTATTTTTCTACCACCTTAAATATGGATATCAAGTTCAGCAACAATTTTTACAAAAGTGTGACTGTATTTCGTGACGTGATCAACCGTAGTGGAACAAGGAACGTCACTGGGGGGAAGCCAACTTTCCAAGACCCTTACTCAAAATGCCGGCTCCAGCGACATTCCTGGTTTCATCACTGTTCATCACTTGAAGCAGCCATCTTACTGTGAACCTCCCTTGTTTTATATTTCGTGGGATTCGTTTAGCAGGAGACTAGCAGTTAATTGTTCGTGAAGACTAGTTAATTCTTTTTAATTTCCATATTGAGCAGTTGGTTTGAAACATCGATATATCACCAGTGATAGGTACTTGCTCTCAAACGGTTGTTTAATGTAAGAAGCGACGTGGAATGATATAAGAAGGTGTTCGCGATACGTAGAGAGTGCTGCCATGAACATGTCAGCCAAATACTTTTGCTCTACATGCAGCGTGGACCCCACAGTCACTCACAAGAGATCGTCTGCTTTCTCCTTTAGCGGCCTCCTCTCTGTAGTGCCGCCGCCAATGAAGTCATAGCCAACGCGACAGCTCATAGACGCGAGCCACCGGGCGATTGTTCGTGACGATAAATTACTCCCCACTGAAAGCTATCGAATGCATGCACATCCTTCCAATCTTCTAAGCGGGGGAGTGTCGGTTATTAACGCGTCGAGCTTGTCCTGTCACCGCTCCTTTGTCACTCTCGGACGCCTTTGTCAGACGACAACCTTTAAGGATTGCCATACGTGCAGCGCGTAAGAAAGAAAGAAAGAAAGAAAGAAAGAAAGAAAGAAAGAAAGAAAGAACGAAAGAAGCAATAGGCAGGGTATCTCTATCGCCGCTCCACTTATGAGGGAACTATGCGTTGAAGGGGAGCGGGGAAAATAAACATCATGGTCTTTATCTGTATGATCTGATTATGCCCTTTCCGAAATATACCCTTGCAGAATATATTCAATGAAAGGCATCAATTTATTCAATCTGTTTCTCATATCTGTAGAAAAGGTGTTTCATGTCCCCTTTAAATAGAACAGGTGGAGCGCAGATGCGCAGAATCGCCTGAAGCCCTGACGTGAAGAAACGTGTGCGCAAGTGTGCCGCTCTGTGCTAAAAAAAAGGCAGAAAAAAAGAAAGCGACATCATTTCAGACGGAATGCAAGTTCGAGAACAAAAACAATGGACGCGTAGACTTCAACTGACGATAGCGATAACGGTAAATACTGTCGCGTATTGAGCGAGTCTAAAGTAAACGTTGCAATAAAGAAGTAATTATTAGGCAAAACGAAAACGATAACCACGTCAGCCATCAGCCTTCAAAACAGGCGATTTAGGATCTGCCTAAGCAGTCTTAAATTAGTATTTTACAAAAAAAATTGCTTGCTTATTATAATTTCTTTATCGAGTGCACTTTTCTCGCTTGCACGTATCCAAATTGTTTCTTTTTACAGGACGGCATTGTAATCTAAATAGTGCACACAGCGAAGCGATCTGTTTTCATTTGCATGAGTGTATTCAGCTTTACTGTTACTTTCATTTAATCAGCCTCCTGTGTGTGTGTGTGTATGTGTGTGTGTGTGTGTGTGCGCGTGCGTGTGTGTGTGTGTTTGTGTGTGTATGTGTGTGCGTGTGTGCGTGTGCGCGAGCGTGAGTGCGTGTGTGTGTGTGCGTGTGCGCGAGCGTGCGTGCGTGCGAGTGTGTGCGTGTGTGTGTGTGTGTGTGTGTGTGTGGGCGTGTGCGCGAGCGTGCGTGCGTGTGTGCGAGTGTGTGTGTGTGTGTGTGTCTGTGTGTGTGTGGGCGTGTGCGCGAGCGTGCGTGTGTGTGTGCGTGTGCGCGAGCGTGCGTGCGTGCGAGTGTGTGCGTGTGTGTGTGTGTGGGCGTGTGCGTGAGTGTGTGTGTGTGCGTGTGCGCGAGCATGCGTGCGTGTGTGTGTGCGTATGTGCGTGTGCGCGAGCGTGCGTGTGTGTGTGTGTGTGTGGGCGTGTGCGCGAGCGTGCGTGTGTGTGTGCGTATGTGCGTGTGCGCGAGCGTGCGTGCGTGCGTGCGAGTGTGTGTGTGTGTGTGTGTGGGTGTGGGCGTGTGCGCGAGCGTGTGTGTGTGCGTATGCGCGAGCGTGTGTGCGTGCGAGTGTGTGCGTGTGTGTGTGTGTGGGCGTGTGCGCGAGCGTGCGTGTGTGCGTGTGTGCGTGTGCGCGAGCGTGCGTGTGTGTGTGTGTGTGGGCGTGTGCGCGAGCGTGCGTGTGTGCGTGTGCGCGAGCGTGCGTGCGTGCGAGTGTGTGTGTGTGTGTGTGCGCGAGCGTGTGTGTGTGCGTGTGCGCGAGCGTGCGTGCGTGCGAGTGTGTGTGTGTGTGTGTGTGTGTGGGCGTGTGCGCGAGCGTGTGTGTGTGCGTGTGCGCGAGCGTGCGTGCGTGCGAGTGTGTGTGTGTGTGTGTGTGTGGGCGTGTGCGCGAGCGTGTGTGTGTGCGTGTGCGCGAGCGTGCGTGCGTGCGAGTGTGTGCGTGTGTGTGTGTGTGTGTGTGTGGGCGTGTGCGCGAGCGTGCGTGTGTGTGTGTGTGCGTGTGCGCGAGCGTGCGTGCGTGTGTGTGTGCGTATGTGCGTGTGCGCGAGCGTGCGTGCGTGCGAGTGTGTGCGTGTGTGTGTGTGTGTGTGGGCGTGTGCGCGAGCGTGCGTGCGTGTGTGTGTGCATATGTGCGTGTGCGCGAGCGTGCGTGCGTGCGAGTGTGTGTGTGAGTGTGCGCGAGCGTGCGTGCCTGTGTGTGCATGTGTGCGTGTGTGCGTGTGCGCGAGCGTGTGTGCGCGTGCGCGCGTGTGTGTGTGCGTGTGTGTGTGCGTATGTGTGTGCGTGTGTGTGCGTGTGTGCTTGTGTGTGTGCAGGTGTATGCGTGTGCGCGAGCGTGCGTGCGTGCGTGCGATGCTGTCCATTTTATTCGAACTGCCTTTGTGATATGATGGATGTGCCTTTCGGGGAGCGCGGATCTAGTCAAGCTGTTAATTTTGCTTTATTCCACGCCTTCCCCATCGCATTGATGGAAATAATAATAATAATAATAATAATAATAATAATAATAATAATAATAGTTATTTATTATTATATTATTATTATTATTATTATTGTTATTATTATTATTATTATTATTATTATTATTAATATTAACGGCGTTTCGGCAGTCATTCAAAACTCTTCGATTTTGCTATATACTGATGACACTAAACCTCAAAGCGGTAAAAAATGTTAATGATTGCGCCGCTTTTCAGTAGGACATTGAGAATTTTCCGTTATGCTGCGCTAGAAACAAGGTGATCATAAATGCCTCAAAAACGAAAGTTGTAAGCTTCACGCGGAAGACTAAGAGGACTTGATTTCCCGATAGCGTTAGTCATGTTCTCCTGCCAAGAGCTCAGGCAACAAAGGACCTTTGAGCGTACATCAATAGCTCTCCGAGTTTCTCGCCCCACGCTCAACAGACAAGGTGTCTGTAGAGAGACTTCAAACAACCTGGGTCATTTGTAACTTCATATAAGAGCGTATGCCTTCCCGTTCTTCAGTACGCCTCCGTCGTTTGGAGCGGCACTTGTAGGTCAAATTGTGAACTCGAAACTGTGCAAAAAATAAATAAATAAAATGCCGACGGTTACGTTTCTTCCTAATGCGAAATTTGAGCGCAGCTCTTCAGCTGTTTCGGCTTTTCGATATATTGAGGCAAAGAATTCGAGCAAGACATGTATGTACAGTTACAGACAACCTTTGATTCTTCACAGATATTCCTTCTTCAAGAACACTCCACTCCCTGTTCTTGATTGTCATGAAGGAAGCTCTGTGGTCGGAGAAATATATGAATATATGCTCAACTTATTGCACCAATGCCTTGTTTGGCTTAGCGCACCTCTGGATTCTGGCGGCGACGGTACTGGGCCTCTGCTCGGGCAGCTCGTTTAGCAGCAGCGGCAGACGGACTTCCACCGGTTGCTTCGCTCATGGCTCAAAGAACTGGCTGACAATAAACTATTTATATAGGCAGACGGATTATAGTATAATATAAACCGTCTGTGAGCCTCGGACAATCCGTCTCGTGCGGAACACTTCGCACCAGCCGCCGCGAATGGAGCGCAGCTTGGCGCAACTGCCTCGCTTATCGGGAGGTCGCTGGAGGCAGCGCGTAGACACACAGGAACGTTGCGCGGCGAAGAGATGGCAGCGACTGACCGACGCCGCTGACGCTGCTAGCGAGACAACTGAAGAAGGTGGCTCTGCGTTTCGGCTTGGGAAGTGGGCACCGTGATCCGCTGATACCGAGCCGGCGCTTCGGCAACCGGAGAACACCCCGCGAGAACGCGCGGGTGCCGCCACGGGGGAGGGCGGTAGGGGTACACGCAGCGGCGAACGGCGGCTGCTGTGCGTTTCGGCTTGGCCAGCAGCACATCATCGAGATCAACCGCCACCGAGCCGGCGCACTGATTGCCGCCGCACAGGGGTGGCATTGGAGGAGGAGCGGAGAGAGCAAGGCTCGCGCCGTGCGCGGGTGGTGGCGCCAGGAGCGCGCGAAGTTAGAGCAGCGCGCTGGCCCCGGCTAAGGAGCTGGTTACGGCGAGGGACAACGGCGATGGCGACGCGAAACGCAGGACCGGGGGCCAAAGAGCTGCGCTCTAAAAGTTCACATATATATTTAAATATCGATTTTGCCAAAAGCCTTCCATCTCTATAGAGATTACACAGGCACTCACGTTACCTACCCTCACCTGTAGACGCAACAAATCAGATGTTATCTTTATCTACAAATTAATACATGGAGAAATATTCTGCTCGCAATTGCTTTGTAATGTTGCGCTTTTACATTCCGCAGAAAGACACAAGGAAACATTGCGCCTTCCAGCCTTCAGATTTTTGTGACCCTCTATTGCAGAGGAATTTCAATAACTGAACAAAGACTCTCATATCTGTTGTGTGTTCCGACATTCTGTAATTCTTTTTCTCCACTTTTGCTTTGTGTTCTCTTCGTGTACACATTTTGCTCTGTTAAAATCTGTATTCGCGAAATTATTCGCGCTTTTTATGTGTGCGCGCGTGTGTATATGTGTGTGGGCTTGCAGTGTTTTTCCTGTGCATTGTTTAGTCGAATGCGCCAGCACGAGGACCGTCGTGGTTGTTCCTAGGCACTTTAATAAACACCTTTGATTGATTTATTATTATTAATATATCAATAGGGGAATAGTGCACATTTTAAGCATAAGAAAACAGCGCATTGGCCTCTGGTGGTACACTGTACGTAGCGTTCCGTATTTCCGGTATATACCGTAAAACTCCGGATTCGAGCCGCAAGGCAATGTACATGTTATTTTTTTTTCAGTAACTTTAAATATTTCCATGCCTGCGAAGCGTCGCGTTTATGTTGTTATTTTCACTCAACTGGTGCATTAATTATGTAGAGTATTTGGTATGTGTTCAATAGTTATGTAATGTCAGGTGTGTTTTGTTTTCTCCGATAGTTGTACATTCGCTTTACAGCACAAGCCCCGATAAAAAACGATTCAAAGGAAAAATAAAACCGATAAGTAACCCCAGAATTTGAAGAAAAATAAATACTGAAAACTCGGAACCCTAATTATATGTCAGAGACTGAGCTAGCGTGCTCAGGTTTCAGTGCACATTGTCTATCAAACTTGTTTGGCTGTCGCAGCGACCTGTAAAGACTACTAATCAAATAACTGAGTTTCAATGTATTGGCATGACAAAACTTATACGAGGACTCTCAACATGATCGTAACACCAATCGCTTGTATTGAAAACAAAGCAACCCTTACAATTGGCGTATGAGAATTTAAGCTTCATGACTGGTGATTTTGTTAACAGGAAGCCTGTGTTCGACGACTAGCCTACGGAAGCAGTACGCGACATGCATGGGCTATTTGAGGAAATATGCCATCCCTCGGTTACACGACACGTCAAGCCGAGCAAACTTGAAGATCGGTTGCAAGTAGGCTTGTTTCCTCCGCTATTGCTGTCACGCCTTTTTTGATGACGTAATACCACTAATTGTGCGATGTGTTTCAGATATCTGGAGAGTTACAAGAAGTGCTTGGCTTTGAAGACCGACATAACATGCACAAAACTTAAAAACTGGGTAAACAACCCCGTGAAGCGCCAATTCGAGCGGCCGCTTGAGATGTTCGAGACATTGTGCCACAGAGGTAAAAAAAATCAGACGACTTCTTAGCTGTTTTCTACATGATTTCTAATTTTCAATCTTCTTTCAGACGTTCACTGTGAGCCCAGTAACATCGTTAAAGAGTTCGAACAGTGTAGTGGCATACTGCAATACAACTTAATCCCATTTTCGTTGGACAAGGGAAACTCTGAGAGACTTGAGGTTGCCTGCTCGTAAGTGCCTACCAGCTGATTTTCATTTTACTTTCAGTTATGTTATTGGTCTCTTGCTACGCGGATTCTATTTTCAGAGCCCTGCGTGCCTACCAACAGTGTCTTGCAATTAAACTGTCACCCTGCGAGGCACGGCCAGGCTTTGTTTCTAATTTGGAAATACGGAAATTCACCGTGAACACGGTAGATCAGTACAAGTGGGTCTGCGACTACGTGCCTCAGGGTAAGTTACTTTACAAAAAAGAAAGAAAGAAAGAAAGAAAGAGAAAGAAATAAAGAAAGAAAGAAAGAAAGAATTTTCTCTGAAACTGAAGCGAGTTGGGGGAGGAGTGTGACAAAAGTGGAAAAGGGCATTTTTTCGGTGTATGAACAAAGTTATTAGGGTGACAAGTTAGAGACCATGTATATGTAGGTTTTTATGGCTTAGACTGCACTAACCTGGTTAGTACGACATGAGTAAAACATGAACGTTCGAATTGGCAGGAATTCTCGTTACAGTTGTCTAATAGGATGCATAATGCGCCGACTTTTCAGCCGTTCACTGTCTCATTGGGATGCACAACTGCGAAAGCTGCTGTCTGTGTTGGAACCTTCGTTAAGACGCACACCATTTCTTTTTTGGACTTTTTCCACAATATTACGAATTCAGTGTTGCGACTTCATGCGGTACTTTTGTTATACTCCTGCTTGATTCGTTTACGTTTTCCGGTGAAATCGCACGAAAGGTTTGCACACCTACGGCAAAATATCTATCTTACACTTCTCCACGCCCGCTGCGATTAGTCGTCCGTAATTGCGGAGGAAGGGAACAACTTCTCTGACAGCGCTTTCGCTGGTTTGCGATTTACATTATGGAAACGTTACGCAGATCGAGAATTGCAAAATGGCAGCTATAAACACTAGAGCACTGAAAAATTTTTAATTATGGTTAGCAAAGAATTCACGAGACAACATACTACTGCATATAGAAAATGACAGCGGTTTATTGTAAATGTTTTGGTAAAATAGTCTATACGCCCGAAATAAGTTTCATGTGGTGGCGGCTTGAAAGGTCTGCTAGCAGTATAATTAATATAATAAGAACATATTATCCTCGGTTATTATATTTGTGGTTGTGACCCGTCGGGGTGCGACAACAGGTGAAGTTAGGAGAACTGCGTATACTTTCCCAGTCATAAAACTACCTGCACCTTGCGGGTTCCCGTACATACCGTGTATATATATATATATATATATATATATATATATATATATATATATTTCTTTTTTAAAATATAGAGCAGTTTCACTTCGCTGTATCCGAGGCTGCATAGTGACTCTGACTGTTGACTTTGCTTTAGTAGTCATACTTTGGAAATCTATGCGTTCTTTATATATATATATTTCTTTAAAACACCCTGAACATTAGGCATCTGTTATATACTGGTGTACATACATTTCTTTCAGCTATTTGTGAAGAGAGTGAGGCCGTAGCAATGTTTCAGGAATGTTTCAAGTACTTGGTGAATCATACACGAAAGACTCTGGCAGCAAACGGACGTAGCAAACCACGTTACTTCGAGAACATGTGCAGGTTGGTTTTCGGGATATCCTTTCCGTTGTTGTTTTCTTACTATTCGGCACTGATATGGCTAACTGGGGTTGTTACAGCGATGTCAAGGCTTACCAATTCTGCGTCCATTCCGCCATGGAAACGACCTGCAAACAAAAGCTGCTAGTATCGGAATCCAGCAAAGTGAGAATGTTCACAAGGAACTACTTCAACATGTATAACTGGAGCTGCGATTTGTTCATGGGAAACTATGAAAAGCTGGACAGCGCACATTCAAGCAAAGGTAAGTTTGTGTCTTGGGTCAGTAAACAATGTTATTGCGATTTGTACCATTACTATGGCTGCACTTGCATTTTTATTTACAGTTAATGTTCTCGTTCTTCATAAGCAGAAGGAGATTTACAGTGTTTTTATTTCTTATTCTTTCAGACTTGGCTTGCACAAAAGCAGGTCTTCTGTCAGCGCTGAAGAGTTGCGCTGGATTTTTGCAAGTTCGTGTCTATCCTAAACTGGACAAATTCGTTAACGACGCCGAAATGTCCGATGCCTGCAGGTAAGGCTAGCCGTTCAACAGACTTGAGGCAAGATGTCAAACCTTTACAATATCAATACACTGCTTCTAACTTAGCTTATTTGAATCATTACAGTGGCCTGACCGATTTTCAGTACTGCTCTACAATGCAGATTCACAAGCAGTGTGTAGGTCGCAACTTGCAGGTTCTTCAAGACCCGGAGATATTGTTCTTTACAAAGGTCATTCCATCAGATTACGCCTGGGTTTGTACTACACAGAGTCACGTCGGTACGTGGAGCATGGTTATTGGCGCGGGGAACTAATAAATTTGTAGTTTCCAAAGATAAGTAAAAAAGTAGAAAAAAATCGTGCAATTTCGATACTTCCTGTTTTTAGTAAGGCTGTTGAAAGGTTTCTAGCTATGGCGGATAAACTCATTTTTATAAACGCACCCTTCTCTCACCTCACTAATTTGGCTTTAGGAAAGGCTTCTCTACTACCGCTGCAATATGAACGTTCGTTAACTCCATACGGAAATATACTGATGTTGGACTATTGGTAGCAGGGATTTTCATAGACATTGCAAGAGCATTTGACTCATTACACGACGATGCGCTAAAAGTTAAATTATCACGATATGGTATCAATGGAACACCCTTAGTATTTTCTTCAAGAAATCAAGGAAACGGCTGACATATGGAATAGCACACTGTGGTATAAAGGTTATAAGCAGGGATAAGGTGCCTCAGAAACCGCCTGACCGCCTGACCGCCTGACCGGCTGACCGGCTGTATAAAGCCACAAAAAACATGCCGCCAACGACACCCCTGAATGCTCCCTAACCTCTCGCTTCCCCAACACTTTCCAATGCCTTTCTTTTGCTTTTGTTGCTCTTTTTTTCCCTCTTGGTGTCTTTTTTTTCTCTCCCTTTCTTTCTTTTCTCCCCGCCTTCCCACTCTCCCACTCTTGTCCACTCGTCTTAGAAACCACGCTTAGAGACGTCAGGCGACAACGCTCATTTTCTTTGCAATCTCTCCTTTTACAACCAGCCGCCACCGACAGCAACCGCACGTGACGTCACTCTACTAACTCGTAAGAACTAACATGCCGAGGATGACGAGGCTGCCTTTGACGAAGATAGGTTCTCCTATTGACACGTTCGGCAGCCTTTCTGAGGCACCTTATCCCTGTTTATAACCCTTATACCACTTAATACTTGTTTTGTAATTTAGAAGACCATCAACAAATTGTTTACATTGGTGAAGTGCATAATAACAATCTGTTAAACTGGGTGTTCCACAGGGCTCAGTTATTGGACCTAGCTCTTCTTACATATTGATGACCTGCCCTGACAGTTAATGTTCGCACTGTGCTTCATGCAGATGACACTAACTTAATCATTACAAGCTGTAGACAAAAAACACTTGTTACTAAAGTTAACAAAGGTAGAGGTTCTGCATCACTGGTGCAAAGCAAACGCTTTAAGACTGAAACCAATTGAAACTGTATTTAACACATTGTGTTCCACTGACCAGCTAAGAAAATCGCTGATTAACCGGTAGTGCTGTATGATAGCTGCCCTATCTATCGTGCTGACCACATGAATGTTTTGGGTGCGCTAGTTGACTGTCATTCAAATTTCACATGCCATGTGCGTTCTGTAATACAAAAGACTTCCTGTGGTCTACACGTTCTCTCTTGATGCATACATTTTTTTCTCTTAGTACATTCTATTAACCTGTATTATGCTTTTCTGATTCGCACATGAATTATTGCATTGCTTTTTGGGGCTCTGCCAATAAAACAGACTTGCTAACCATTTTGAATATACAGAAAAAGACTATTCGTATATTAACACACTGTCCGCCCACTGCAAACTCAGCAGACCTATTTAAAACAATCTTTATATTAAATGTCTATGATATAAGCGCATATAACGCTGCTTCCTTGATGTTTAAGCTTATACAGAGGAAAATTTAATCAACTAATGTACCCTGAGTCAGTCTGCATTAAATAGTGGGCGCACTAGACGTCGTTTTCTATAACCAAAAGTACACACTAATTACGGGTAATTTACCTATAGTTTTTGGAAACATTGAGTTTGAATAACCTTAATTTTAATGTTACATGCATTCATTCTTTGCACTTGTGTAAAAAAATCTAACAGAGTCGCTCATTAAACGTGTGCTATAATAAAATTGTTCACCTCGTTCGTTGCTGTAAATGCTGCTCACATTTTTGTACACCTTCAGTTGTCGTGGTTTGTGATACTTAAAGTATATTGTTGGGTCCCGAAAGATGTTTACGTGAATGAATTCAATTTAAATTGAAATAAATTTAATTGATTTGGGAAACAGAACTTCCCAAAGTGAGAAGACGTTGTTATGATGAGAGCAGCACCTTCTGATGCTACAGCTTATTACAAGTAAGGACCCCTAGAAACTGTCACTGGGTCATTAATGCCTTACTACTTTTCAGAGCCGCTCTGTTCTGAAGAACGCTTGATCGAGGACCTCAAGAAGTGTTACAAGATTATTCAGGAAAAGGTGACGCCTTATTTGCACGACCAGAAAAGCCAATCGAAAACTGTTCGAAATGAAGCTTTAGGACTTCTGGCTTGCAGGTACGCAGACTGAAGTAATTCTTGTGCGCTTAAGCAGTCGAGATCTCTTGTTCGAAGTGGTTGTCACATGCTATCACATATCTACTTCTAGAAGTGTCCTGGATTACCAGTCCTGTGTTGCCAAGAAAACCGAGCATTGCGCTCGATCGTCACCGCTTTTGCAAAAGTCCGAAGTAAAATACTACATTTCTGATGTTTTCCACATGTACAACTGGACGTGTTATCAAAGTAAGCCTCTGCTTCCTACGTGAGCGCTTGGTAGTCTTGTTTGTCAGATAGTGGCTGACTTCCCACTTGCGCTGTCGTGCAGAGGCACTGACATGTCGTGCCACTGATGTCGCCAAAAGTCTGGAGACGTGCCAAGGGTTTCTAGACATTGGCGTCTTGCCATTTTCTGGCAACAACACAAAGCTTAATCAGATATATGCAGCATGCAGGTTAGTAGATGACGGACCTAGGCACTATAATAATGTCCTTTTGTTTTGTTATTAATCTTTACTGCATTCCTTTGCAGAGGAACACAGGAATTTCAGAACTGCGTAAAGAACACAATTTGGCGGCGCTGTCCAGGAAGCAGCGAGGCTTTAAATTCAGCAGAAGTAATGCGGTATACGGAAGAACTGTTCGACAAGTTTAACTACACCTGCCAAGCTACGACCGAAATGAATAACGGTACGACGACTTACTAATATGCATGACGTTCTCAGAGAAAGACGTTACTATATTGCTTCGCTTTGTTACAAAGATGAAGAGCTCCACATCGAATACCTGTTAACATGCGCGTAGTGTCCGAAATTGTGCTATACTAGGCCCATTTTTAGTGAACAGCGTGTAGAGGGAACAGCGGCTCTAGTAAAAGGACCGTCGAAATCGGGAAGTGAAGATAATTTTCTAATGACTAGTTAATGCCGTAACTGGATGTGCTCTGAAATCTCTTGCCTGCAGTTCACCTCGTCTCGCTTTTTGTGCAGTCTCTGTGTGTAACAAAGACCCTCTGGAAGATTTCAAGACGTGCACCGGATTTTTGACAACCAAGGTGGTAGCTAGCCTTGAAACGATTCACGACGCAGACGCTCTTGTGCAAGCGTGCAGGTGAGAGCATATTTATTGTTGATTGAGCTAACATAAACAATGGAGCTAAATTGCTCTTTTTTATCGATGCTCCGTCGAGTGTTCAATGCACGGCACCAACTGCGATATGCAGTCGACAATGGCTTATTCTTTATGTGCACACACTAACCAGCACTACCTTCTTACTTCCAGGTCTTTTCTAGACTACAGGCAGTGCATTGAAAGCAATTACGCCAATCACTGCCGCTCTAAAACTCTGCCCGGGGTAACGAAATACTTGGAGTATACTGCTGATTTATACCAAAGATATGCATGGACGTGCACTGTGATCGAACCACCAAAAGGTAAAAATTGACTTAATTAGGTAGAGTATTCTGCTAAAACTAGAGTTTATTCTGTGCAGGAAGCTGTCAGAAAAGCGAAGTCTTGCAGAAGCTTCACCAGTGTTTGGGTTTCATTACGGAGAAAGTTGTTCACATCTCTCAGTATCAGAAAGCTCCACTAAAGTTGAACGATGCCTGCAGGTAGGCCCGCCCTCAAATCCTGTGCACTGCATGATAGCTAACTATTGTTCTCACTGGATCCCATTCCCTTTCATTACGCAGGAGCCTTGAAGAATTTAAGACGTGTATATACACAAAGATTTTCGAGAGCTGTCCCAGGAACGCTGAGCGCTCAAGTGTGATTCGATCGGATGAAGTTGAGCACTACCTTGAAATGTACAAAGAGTACAAGAAAGAATGTGACTTACTGAGCTCAGCTCTGCAAGGTGACAGAATTGCGTTCCCTTCGGCTTATCGCCCAAATTATAGCGGCACAACGTAGGCGCAAGCACTACTTCATCATTGCTTATGTTCTTTTCATACAGATAGGACATGTAGCGAGGAAAATCTCTATCTTCACTACAAGACTTGCATCGGATTTTCAACTATGCATGTTGATCCGTACATCAAGAACATGTCTTTTCCTACCGACAGCCATCGCAGTTTGGCATGCAGGTCCAGATTTTTTTCTATTTTAATATTACGTAGTATTTTAATGTAGCACAAGTTAACAAGTGGGCTGATGCAAATAGCAAATGGAATGGAGAGGGGTAACGAGCACAGTGTTTCTGCCGGGACAACATTTGGTACTTGCATTAGGGCCAATAAAACAAAAACTTATGTGCAGGCGTACGCACCATGTAAAACTTAAGAATACATTTTTTTATCTCCATTTCGCATCATTCACATGTTTTACTTTTTATATGTTCCTTTTACAGCGCTTACAAAGACTACAGCTCCTGCTTGTTTAAGAAAACTGAGGACCTTTGTGGGGATCAGAATGGATATGTACACTACGACAACGTGCGGTACTTTATGGGAGAAGTTCGCAGAAAGCACGACCGTATCTGCAGAGCGAGTAAGGTTCCACTTCTCTCTGCATGAACAGGAATGGGAGGAGAGACATCAGAGGGGATGGCACAAGGAAACAACCATGTTTGGGACAAAAGTTCACCTACCGATTCCTGTGATAAGGGATATCGGCTGCGAAGTGTCTTCAATACCAAAAATTACGTTTCCTTCTAATTCCAGTAAGCTACATTATTAATTTTACGCCATGATAGTAATTGCTGCTTTTAAGCACGGTGTACATCAATAAGATTCATGACTAACAATTCAGCTTCATTGCGTTGCTTTCTCAAGTAGCCGCAAAACTTGAATACGCAAAGTTAAGGGTGTCAGCTACTATTTAAAAGTCATTATGTAGCTGTAGCGGCGCAGACATAACAAATTGGGATTTATAATGATAATTGGAATTCCTTGATGGCAATGAACACTTCATTAAAGTTTGAGCTGTCGTGTACTAGAACTTTAGCGATAATGAACGGCGTTTACTGCTTGCTTGAATGCGTTTTTTTTTTTTGTACAGGTGAACACGAATGCAAACTGGCAGATGTTCTTGACGTTTTGAGTGAATGTAGGGGATTCCTGCTTCTGAACGAACCAGCCAACCCGAGTGACACAAACAACTACGTTAAAGCTACCCACACGTGTAGGTACGTATGACCTGCTTTTCTAAACTATCGGATCGGCATGGTTGTCTCATTAAGAAAAGTTCGGCGTAAAGTTCACAAAACTCTGAACCTTTTTCCGTCACCACTTCCCTGTCTTGCGAAAAACTGCCACTATCGAGTTAAAAAAAAAAAGTCAGCAAGGGCGTGTGATGTCTCATCTGAGAACGCGCGCCGTTGTTTTTAATACGTATTACTGTTACTTAAAGAAATGTCGCCTGCCAAATAAGTGATGTCAGATAATGGAGTGCATATGGTACATAATGATTGCAAAGGTAAGCAAGCAGGTTCTTATAAGACTAAGAAAACTTGATTAAAGGAGTAACTTAATTCATTCATTTTGAGTTTCGACTTTCTGTAGTCATCCGCGTGAGTGTGTTGAGTTACTGTCATTTGGCCGAAAATGTACGTTCCGTGCTACAGGGGACTACAGAACTTCAGGAGCTGTGTGGACACCACTATCAACGATATATGTTCTAAAAATGTGCTGGTACCAAAGAGCAACGAAGTCCAGGAGTACAAGGAACTCGCTGTGCTGAAATACAAGTGGGCTTGTGAAGTTTTAGCCGGCCTAAAAGGTTCGTTCACGTCTATTCATAAATATATTCATGCGTCTAAAAGCGCACGTTAGAAGTGAACTGCTTTTTGCGCTTTTGCAGACAAAGAATGCAAAGATGTAAATATCAATCATCATCTACGACAGTGCTCTGGGTTTTTGGGTACCGTGGTGGAGCCAATAACTCAAGATTTTGTGAGCGCTCCTGAGCAAATGGAACTGGCTTGCCAGTAAGCGTAATGTATATAATTTTTCAAAGAAATATTTTCTTCTCACGCCTTTCTATACAACATAATTCTCTTCCCACCAGATTTACGAGATATTACCAACAGTGTGTCCAGTCTTTCCTGAAGAAACGAGAATGTAAAAACAGTCCATTGCAGCCAGACATAACGATGTACACGAGGGATCTGTACTATAAGTTCGCGTGGACGTGTCAGAGGCCAGGTGATTGCCATCTTTGGTCCTTATTCTGTAACTTAAAAGAGCTTATGCTGCAGCAGCTCCATATTACGCGCTCGTTTTAATTTACAGAACAGTGCGAGAAAGCAGAACTTATGAAGCGCCTGAAGTACTGCAGAGGCATTATCACCCACAAAGTTCATCCTTTCATGGACGACAAAAAAAATCGTACCCTTCTAGCAAAGGCCTGCCGGTAAATACCCCCTATGACCGTAGTGACTGTCCTGTCATGTTGTGTGGCGAGCACTGAGAAATGTGATGTATTTTCCTCATTGTTAATCCCACAGTGGGCTCGAAGACTACCAACTTTGCGCCATGTCTACGTCGAGAATGTACTGCAACAACACTGACACACTCATGTCGCACGAAGTTCGCTACTACACGTCGGACATATATGAGCACTACAAGTGGGTCTGTAGCTCCAGCACAGTTGGTAGGTACTGCTATCGAAAGCTCTCGCCGTTTAATTTCTTTACAAAGCGGCTAAAACGGGAAATTCGTTTTCAATTGCAGCTCCTAGATGCACAAAGTCGCACGTTGTCTCAAACTTGGAGGAGTGCTTAGGATTCCTCGAGCACATGGTCCTCCCAGTCGTGCAAGCCCGCCACAAAGACGACTTTGCCTTGCATTCAGCATGTAGGCGAGTAGCAGTGCTAATTTTTCTCGTGTTGATTATGTTATATTGCATTTTTGGTGACCCAGGGTGAAATGAACGTGTTTGTTACGACAGAGGTGTGGAGTACTACCAACAGTGCATTCAAGAAAAGTCGAAAATTTGTGCGAATGAAACTGAGTTCTACAGGACAGATGAGACGAAGTATCTGATGGAAACTTTGTACAGCAAGTACAACTGGACGTGCTCTACAAGTACGTACTAAGTATCAGCTGTGAGGCACTCTGCTGGCATGCTCTTATTGCAGGCCATAATTTATAACGGGTGTTAAGGGGAAAACACGTGATAAAGCGCTGAGTAGCAACTCATTCCCCGGATTCATGTAAGACTAACACACACAGGCAACAATGCTTCCGGTAATTAGCATGAGGTGACTTATGCCTCTGCTTAACTGGCGTACTCTGTATTCTTCGTGAACATAAGCATCACTACGGAGCGCTAAGTTTCAACTGTTAACAGCGATTGCTAGTTTGCCGCCGTACGCCACTACGACTCGCCGATAACTAGCTCTACTAAGCAATAAGCTTCTTCTAGCCGGTAAGCTCACTTGTTTGACATTATGAAACGCATTTTGCACTAGAAGCTGTTAAAAAGCAATGGATCGGTTCGGCTATGTATGCCTTCCTGTAGGTGGCCTACTTGTTCCGTATTGTGTGACAAACGCGCGTGACGCTGGTATGGCTTATTACTTACGCTGCGCACGGAAGCTTCGCAGTTAGACCGTGGGTTTAAGATGAAGCTTTAGCTCGATGCCAACTACGATTGCCCTGTTAAAGTGCATGTTAGTGATGTAGTGTTTGATGGTGCAAAACCAACTGAGGCCATGATGTGCCAACCACAATCGAATACATGTACGTACATGTAGTACGCAGAAATGGAAGTGAGACAACCGCTGAGCCGATTTCAATGAAACTTGTTGCATTTGAAAAGGTAAACTGTAGTGACTCTGGAAAACAGAATTTTGATTTAGGGCTTGAAATGTTTACAAAAATTTCCGAACACTGGTAAGTTAAAAAAATGGAAGTACATAGTTTACAAATCTGCAACTCCACACAAAAAAACAGATACTTCAGTTCTCTAGATTTCATCTGTTATAGAACACATGAAGCGGACAAATTTATTATACGAAGTTCCAACTTACGTGAAATTGTTACAAAGTTTGGACGGTTTTGCAACATTCCGAGTTAGTTTGTAACGTACTGCTGCGTATAATGTTTATGAGGCTGCGTATATTGCATCAATTTCACCCGCTTTGGGTGTATTATTAGGTGCAGTTTAAAAAAATTTTGATATCGTTTTTCATTGCCGAGATAGAGTGGTAATCTTTATACTTGGGTTTATTTTTACGTTTTGCAATATTCAAAATTTTTAAAAAAGTCTGACGGCTTACATAAAATTATATGCTTCGTACCGTCACTAAATTATAACTTTCTTTTAAATGCCACAGATTCACCAAATTCACTGCAGTGGCTGCCGATAAGAACCATTTTTCCGCTCGGAATATTTAGATATGAGCCCCCGAGCTAAAGCTTACACTTTAGTTCAAAGGCTCAGCGCTATAGACTGCAGCAAGAAGGGAAAGTTGCTACACAGCATAAAATAAATCAGCCTTCAGCAATGACCTACTTGAACGTAGCAGTATGCTGAGCACGTGCTGGTGGGCGAGTTGGTTATACATGATTACAACGAAGGCGCCAAATAAAACAACGGACGAAGGAAGGAGGCACGAGACAACCACGTCAGGTCAGTTGTTGGTGCGCCTACGTGGTTGTCTCGTGTCTCCTTCCTTCGTCCGTTGTTTTATTTGGCGTCTTCGTTGTAATCAAGTAGCAGTATACTTTCGTATTTATGTTACCGTATCAAGCCTAATGATGCAGTTTCCATCGTTAACCATTCTATTACACAACGCGACATAGCTGAGTAATGAGTAGCTTAAGCACTACACTTAGCGGCCAGTCTCGCTGTGGTTCACTCCCACAGGCTGGCGGAACGCTGTAAGGTATTGTGGACTCTAGCGCTTAAGTGACGCGGACAGGAAAGTAAGGCGAAGACGGTTCGCTAACTTTCAACTGAATTTTTGTTTCTAGGAGTGCAGTCCATCAGAGTACAGATAAGCCATTTTGCAATTTGCTCCTGGAATCTGCTGGACTACACGTGCGGTGATTTGCCCTATGTGTTTCCGTGGGCGTTCTTTGTTGTTGTTACTTCGGGTATATATGTGTCGCTCTAAAAACGAAAACTCAGTTGAAAGTTAGCGCACCTTCCTTGTCGTTTTTCCCTCAAATGCACCATACCAACTTGCACAAAAGTCTGTACTGCTGGTGACTCGAAAGGTTTCCTAGCCCACGCCACCATGGCGTCCAACGAGGGTAGCTGCCCCATACGCTGTTGCACACATCTAGCGAAGGTCTCAGAGGGCCAACGAGCCCACAAGGGTGGCTTGCTGATGAGTCGGAGGTTGAGAGGAGGAACGACGAGCGAGAGAAGGGGTTTAGTTGGCACATTTACGACAGTTGATGACCACACAAGGAACACGCCGTCGAAATGTACTTCCTTTAAGCATTAGCCTTCCCAGGCCCCCTAAGCCAGCGAAGTGGCTTAGTGGGCCAGTTCGGCCGCCCGTACTGTTCCTTCCAGAAGGATGTCAGAGAGAGAAAGACAGATGTTTTATAGGAAAAGGGGCACAGGGGAAGCTATCGGAGCGGAATAAACGCACCGTCCGTGCGCAAGACCTGAAGAAGAGGGGCAATCGGAAAACAAGGCTCGTAGATTTTAGGTAGCTTTTCTCGTGGTCCCAGCGATGCGAACGAGAGGGACGACACAGTAGCAGGCTCAGCGAAATGGAAAGGCACCACTCCTAGCGATGCCGTAAATCTTCGTACGCGCGAAAGTAATGGCAGTCGGCCGTTCTCTCTCTTCTGAACCATCTCAATTATCACATGCTTTTTGTGGAGCTTTCAAGACGCTATCATGGCGGCCACTAGAATCGCTCCGCGTCCCGATCTTACGCTAGGTTTCTCCAACTAATCTGTGCTTGGTAAGTTGTGCTTCTAGCAGTTCCTTGGAGATGAACTCGCCGGCACAGGTCCTTCTGATGGCACGGCATCCTTAATGCCGTGCTTAAGTAGCGTATGCTGAGAAACTACGTTACTTTACCAATGACGTAGCTTATCTCGCGCGAAATACTTCAAAATGACGCCGCCTGTAATTTCTGTGTGTGGAGCTCTGACTTACGTTTGCTGATCCAGGGAGAACAACCGCGTTTTGGCTCCTTTTGGCCCGATAATTTCAACCGCCTTAAAATTATTTTCGCTTTGAACGGCCGCCCTTTCAGTAAAATCAAGCGTCATTCTTTTATGATCTTTCTTTCTGCTTATAAACAAAAAGGGGGGGGGGGGGGGCATAGTTTCAGTAACCGCGCTTGACGTTGGTGATTTGGGAGCATGGCTTCACACAGGCGCAGCTGTCTCGGGATACTTAAGCAATTACTTTGTTGGCCAAGTTGGTACATAACTAAACGAGTAAAAAAACAGGGCAAGTCGAAATAGAATCGTGTTGGAAAAGGCACAAAGGAAAGGAAAATGCTAAGCGAGAAAAGACAGACACGCAGCACTCGCATGAGTGAAACAGTTATTTTGTGGGAACCACCAGCACTTATATAGAAAATAACGTAAAATCACACACAAGAATATACATGATACGTGCTGACATTTCGCGTAGGCATCAGCACAAAGAAAGGCGTCCATGATAAACGCGACCTTACCAAAATTAACCACGCATTCACGTAGAAGTTAGATATTCTCGACAAAGGGTGTCTCTGGCAGATGGGTAGACACATTATTGAGCGTCCTCCGTACTATTTGAAAAAAAAAAGGAAGAAAGAAAGATTCAGTTTAAGTAAGAATTGGAATCAAATGACTCCGGAGATTATGGAAGCTTTTCACATCCATCAATCAGGCGAGCGATGTGTGAGTTAGTCTTAGATTGCTCCGAGAGAAAAATAGTTCTTATTGCAGCTGTTCATGACTGTGGATAATTTTGACATGGTCGGGTTTATCATTTTTATGTTGATGCCTGTACGAAATGTGGTGGCAAGTGCCATGTATACTTACTGCGTGTGTTAATGATTTCGCCTAGTCATATGTTAAAGGCAGGTTATATTTCACTTAAAACAAATGTTTCTCCAGTCACGAGGGCGCCGCGGTCCTAGACTTCCCCATCTGCTTACTGTCTTCATTTTTCTACATAAAAGCATAAATCTGAGCGCTAAATACGATAGGGAAAGATTTAGATCAAGCATAGGTCAGAATTAGAATATGCGTGAATGGTAGAACAAGAGCGCATTATCTATCGGCAAGGAGACGTCTGCTCATGTGCCCACGCACGGCGGACAGTGCAATTGGAAGCCGCTAATTCAGAAACATCTTTGAGCAACAGCCGAGATGCGGCAGTGAAAGATGTTATGAGGTCTTTCACACACACATACACTCATAAAGAAAGGATCATCAATGCTCCAGTGTCACTTCAGTCTTCCTTAGACACAAAGTAAGCAATAACGTGCAGATCTTTATAAGCCACATGTGGTCAGCTTATTATTACATTTATTTTAATGCAATGGTTTGGTACGTATGTGGTTCTGAATGGTTTGGGTACGTGTATATTATGGTGTGTTGTCTAATAAATCAGTTAGGTAAAAGCGCCCGTGCTGTTCTCTGCTTTGTCCTTGTCTATATTTCGCCAGTGTTGGCTCTGGAATATGATCCACGACGCGTGTTTACTACGAGTGGCTTTTTTTGAAGCGTCAGCACTTACTCCAGCTGCATTTATTTACCCTAAAAAGGTATGGAAAATCCTAGACTTGCTGGTAAGCCTGGAAAACGTCAGTGGCACGCCTTGGTTATGAACTTAGAAGTGTGGGCCTAGTTGATGCATACTTGACAAATATTTTTTAAGTGCAAACAAGAGGAAACCGCACAAATATGTCATACACTGGACAGGCGCTACTTTCAACTGTTCATTCTACAATGTCGACATGAAATATATATGAGACAGGCACATGCGCAGATGCGTTTATGGAAATAAATACAAGATATCAATATATGAATAAGATATGTCTAATTAATATGCGCGTCGAGGTATGCAAACTCTTTTGTGTACAGACTTAAAGAAAGCTCACTGATGCAACCTTCGCCCCTTTCTTTTATGTGATGTGCTTCCAGTATTAAGCGGGCCTGCTCACTGTGGCTTTTGCCTAGAATCTTTGCGTCACGAAATAACGCCTCGCAACGTGTACGCAAGAGTTCACGTGATCCGCCAAACGCGTTCTTTCCGTCTTTTTATTATTCAAGGCGTGCTCTCTAAATCTGTCATTCACACACCTTCCTGTTTGGCCGATATAGCTTTTGCCACAGGTCAAACGAATGCCATAGACAACTCCGCTGGTGCAGTTTGGATAGGGCCAACGGTGCTTCTTTCCAGAACCTCGTCTTGTTTCGCCTGCTGTAGTGGGAAATCTGAATAACACGGCATACTGTAACATTGGGAGGAACGTCATCAATATTCAGAAGTTATTATTTTCATTGGGAACAACCAGCTTTTATTTTCTAATTAGCCTAACATTACAGTTACGGAGTCAAATCACTTACACTGTAAGCGGAGATCACCCAACAAGGCTCCATTTCAGGTGAAGGAGGGGCGAGCATTAGCTTCACCTTTCCTCGTAAGAAGCTACGGGAGCTTCCACTCCAGCAGTTTTTCTTTAACCTCCTTGATTGCCACCGAGACAATGACACGGGGGCGAATATTTTAGGTTCTTCACTCCATTCTGCTTATCGCTGTCACGAACAGCCGCGCCTGTTGCTTTCGGCAGTGCAACCGAGCGCAGGCAAGGCCAATCGCTGGAGTGAATTTCGAAGCCAACGCCGACGTTACCGCTCTGTCACTTTATCGGCGGCAGCGTGTTAGATTAAAAGCATTGTTCGTTCATGCGTGGCACGTTTGAGAGCACCGCGATACTTCGCGGGCTTTCTTTATAGCGCGTATAAGAAACGATTGTGCGATAGAGAGGAATTTAAATAGTGCTGAAGCAGACGTTTCCTCTACTCGCGGACAACTTTCTGTGGCAGTGAAGGGAAAGATACGGAGGCAAAGCACGCACAAGCGAGAATGCTTGTGAAAAAAATCATGAGCCATTTCACTCTGTGAAGGTGGATGACCACGCAGATGTTTAGCCCACGACACAGAGGTGACAGTGTTTTGAACAAAGGTACGAGCACATTTATTGTCTTGATCGGTGGTCATCGTGACGTTAGGCAAGCACACACATCACCTCTGTTATCATATTACAGGGCAGCTGTATGTATACCTCTACCGTCCAAGGAAATTTTCGTGTCGTTGTGGTAAGCAAGAAACTCTCCATACGTGGGCCGATCCCGAAGACAGTGCAATGCTGGGCTGATCCGCGGCGGAGGTGAAGCAGGCGTTAAGCACTCTCCATACGTGGGCCGATACCGAAGATAGTGCAATGCCGGCCGACCCGCGGCGGAGGTGAAGCAGGCGTTAAGCATTCCCCATACATGGGCCGATCCCGAAGATAGTGCAATGCCGGCCGACCCGCGGCGGAGGTGAAGCAGGCGTTAAGCACTCCCCATACGTGGGCCGATCCCGAAGATGGTGCAATGCCGGCCGACCCGCGGCGGAGGTGAAGCAGGCGTTAAGCACTCCCCATACGTGGACCGATCCCGAAGATGGTGCAATGCCGGCCGACCCGCGGCGGAGGTGAAGCAGGCGTTAAGCACTCCCCATACGTGGGCCGATCCCGAAGATAGTGCAATGCCGGCCGACCCGCGGCGGAGGTGAAGCAGGCGTTAAGCACTCCCCATACGTGGGCCGATCCCGAAGATAGTGCAATGCCGGCCGACCCGCGGTGGAGGTGAAGCAGGCGTTAAGCATTCCCCATACGTGGGCCGATCCCGAAGATAGTGCAATGCCGGCCGACCCGCGGCGGAGGTGAAGCAGGCGTTAAGCACTCCCCATACGTGGGCCGATCCCGAAGATAGTGCAATGCCGGCCGACCCGCGGCGGAGGTGAAGCAGGCGTTAAGGGGCCCACATACACAGCTTCGCTGGTCATCCTTCTTCACAGAGTGGAAGGGCACTGAGATTTTTTAATCCCATCATATTCGCGTGTTGTCCGGACTCCGGAGGAGCAACGCGCCTCGACGACAGGAACAGAGACGAGAATACAATCGTCGCCGGCGGATGGCAAACACCACCGATGAAGATCGTTCACAAAAAATGCCAAGCGCATGCGGGATGTCGCTCTTCGAAGGCGCGTTGCTCCTCGGGAGTCCGGACTGTACGAGGCCTCCCCATTAGGACGACATAAGGGAACCGAAATTCAGAATGGAAAACGGCAACTTGTCTTGCTGGCTTCTTATATACATTCGCGTGAACGACGGGACCGCCGCCCCGAGGAGCCGGAGCAAACTAGACACGCGTGACGCATCGGCGGCACCGCCACTGCGGGAGAGAGGATGGAAAGGAAACTAGATGGCGCAAGCGCAAACGTCGACACGGCCGACGCGAGTCGGCCTTTTGGGTTAAGATCCGATTGTAGATCGGATGGCAGATTGGTTAAGATCCTACTTGTATATACAAAGCCCATATTGGCCTTTCTTAATCTGTTTTATGTTTTTAGAGAAGCGTTATTTTACACCTGTACAGGATTAGCCTTTTATAATACTAACACCGCTAACTAGCGTTTCTTTATCCATTTTGTTTACCTTTCAGTATATACACCTTTTGATTCCGTTTTTCTTACTTGGTTTTGTAACCCCTCGTTATGATGTTTGTAATTAGCGTAAAAAAAAATTCCTTTCTTAGCCTTGTGGCTGGGACTTCTTTGGGTTCCAGGTGTGACAAGGGTATTTCAAGGGCGCGTTACAGGTCCCGGAGCCTACCTCTTGGAGTCCAGAGGGGTATATGCCATTGCTTTTGGACCCTTGCTGCACTATCACCAGGATCGGCCCACATTTTTGTTGACGCAGAACAAAAATGCACGGAACCCTAGCCATAAACATCGCTGTAAAAAGTCGCACGTTTTTATCCGCGCTAGTTTAACCTGGGGAAGAGAAGAGATAAGCACTTTGTTTACCACAGCTAAATAAAACAAAACACGCCACGGAGTGATAAATTTGACCTATTTTTCTTTTTCGCCCTTCCGCGTCCGGGCAAACGGGAAACCGTCGGATGGAGAATCTGCGTCTCTTCCGAGAAACCAAATGCGCTGTCAAACGCTGCCGGACCACTTGGCGCGGTAACACATGTGCGGAAGCTCCGCCCCTTCTCCCTTCATCGCCACAGAAAGATGTCCGCGAGTACCGAGCGCTCGACGATTTCCGCATTGGAAGTTCTCCATCTTATGACTTGCGGGGATGATTAATTTTGCTAATTATGCAACTAAACAGAATTACAAACAATGTGTAATTTGCTGCGTACAGTCGCGAACATGCTTTTACGTCGCGTCCTACTAGCGCACCCCGATATATTGAAACCTTAGCTACAGTTAGCCGGGACACAATGCATATTATCCATTGTGTAATTTTGGTATCGTACTGCTGGGTGGGTCGGTATCATGGCGGATATATTTGTGGATATATATGCGAAGCTTATATGTGCGCCGAATGCGAGTGTCATCGACCGGTCTGGTATAGCCCCTGTATGCTGACCGACTAAGTAGCGCCAGAAAGCGCACATCCGTTCTTTGTAACAAAAAATAATAATTCTGGGATTTTGCGCGCGCCAAAACCACGATGTGATTATGAGGCACGCTGTAATGGGAGACTCCGGATTGATTTCGACCGCCTGAGTTTCCTTCACGTGCACCCATTGCGCTAACAAGTGTAACGTCGGCTCACACCTACCTCTACTTGTTAATGGAAATGAGCCATTGCATTCAGCGGATTCTCTGTTTACTTGATTTTGAGTTAGCAGTTCGCCGTGTGTCGCTGGGTGTATGCCTACTCTTGGCCAATCCTCCAGAATGGGTGCCTGCCATTGTGACCCAGGAGGTACGGAAACCATAAATCTAGCTCGATATGCGTCATATTTCTGTGTGCATAAATCTGCCATCGCTATTTTTCGCTCAACAAGAAATCGTATAGCGCCTTCGTTCTCCTGACATCACTGCCTAGATATCTCGCACTTTGGATGTGCGTGATTTGGTGTTTGCATTTCGTCGTAGCCTCTGAGCGGCGTTGTGCATGAAACATTAAATGACAATTAAGTTGTGACCTTTCTGGTGGATAATAATAAATTGCGTGAGATAATACGTTGAATAGGATGAACGTAAATATTATTGTACGCATTGCTGTTATAGTTGAAAAGCATTTAATTAAGTATCGTAACAGCGCAGACAGACGAAACACCATCCACCCACACAGCAGCTTTCCATTCTATAGCATTAAATGACCCACTTCGCTAAAGCATCGCTTTAAATAGATTCCAAAATGGGGGTTGGATCTGCGCAATTATTTTGCTGCTTGATTGTTGCAGCGAAAAAAAAGGCATGTGTGCTAAGTTAGAGTAAGAAGCTTAACAGCTGTCGTTAGTATATTGTACGGTTACTTAAGAGGTCTAGAGCTGTAAGAAAATACAATATTAGTGGTAACCTGAGTTTCAAGACGCGTTAATTTACATCAGACTGATTAATTTTGCTACTCATGTAACTAAACAGCTTTTTTTATACTTGTTTGTTCGACAGAGGCGGAATCCCTGTTATGCGAAGACAACAAGCTACTGCGCAACCTAAGCGAATGCCTCGGTTTGATCAGGATGCAGGTGGAACCGCTTTCGGAAGATTTTTCCAACAAGCACAACGTCCGACTGGCTTGTCGGTATGTATGCGTAAGGATCTCTTAATTGGTAGCGCTAGTAACTACTTTGTACCATTTTGACTCAAACGCGCACGAGCAGTCAAAAATCCTTGTTCAGCAACGAGTGCTATCTTATGTGGGTTGTGGTGACAGCACATTTCCAAGAGCATTGCGCAGTACGATTTCCATGTCAGTCGTCACTGATTGAGTATATTTACGCAGCCGCAGCCCATCATAACGTTTCTTCGGCGATAGGCACCCGTCACCCACCCGCGCTATTGTTTTCGTACCCTAACACTACCATTATTACCGCAAAAGAAATGGTAAATGAATGCGCCATGCTAAGCGGCTAAACTCGCCTTTTAGCCCTTCCAATCTCCACCGGTGCTTCACGGAGCAGTTCTGCAACTGCTGCACAAAACGCAGCCTCAGCTTAAAATGAGATGTACGCTATGAGGTTAATCCACGGTAGTACATTGTTGTGTATGTGTGTGTGCGGCTTTCTCCGCAAGCAGTGGTTTTCTTAGTTGCATAACTATTTAGGATTCCGTTACATTAATTAAGGATACCATTCGAGTAGCGAGCTGACAAAAGCGAATGGCGGAGTTTAGTCCACGTTTTGCACGTGTATCTTTTTTTCAGAGCGTGATATAAAAATAAAGAATGTTTCAGCGAACGCTTTCTAGAATTTTTAAAAATTACATGTTGCAGATAGCACAATTCTAGACCATGAGCTGGTCTACTCGTAGAGGCAGATATGCACAAAAAATTGATATGCATAATCGACTAATTAAAAAATCGCTACGTTTTTAACTAGTTAACTTATGTCACATATTGCAAGTTACAAATTCTAGGAGGTGGGAGTGCAAGGCATATCCACTTGAAAAAAATGGGTGGATGACACCATTTACAGAATATGCGCCGTCAAACTTGCGCTAAAAATGCACTGTCGTTCCACTTAATTTCTTAACAAAACGTCGTTTCATGTACTGAAGCACAAAAGTAACTGAAACGCCAATGCATTTCGCCGCAAAGTACGGGAATTAATATCTGGAAACTGGTGTCATCCTGAGAATTCGTTCCAAGTGGATCCGCTTTGCGAACTTCCCTGCTAGAATTTGTAAATTGCAATATGCGCCATAAGGTAATTTGGTAAAACATGATTAGTAATTTTTTATAATTAGTCGATTATGCATTTCAATTTCTTGTGCAAAATAATCACCGCCTCTTCAACTAGACCAGCTCATGGATTAGAATTGTGCTATCAGCCGCAGGCAGTTTTTAAAATTTTTAGAAAGTGTTCGTTGAAACACTCGGTATATACAGTACAGGGAAGGCATCGTGCTATAGTCTCATTAAATACTTATTTAGCCCAGCAGCAACTTTATGATTAAAACTATAATTGCCTACTGTATAAAAAGCCGATTTCTCTCCAAGAACGCTGCGCTAATTTTATTCACCATCACTCAACTGGTCCATTTTAACCTTCGACCGGCTTGGACCTGTATGCATGAGTATGTGGCCTTTCAATTCATAACGTGATTTATATGTTCTACATCATATCACTGGCTTGAAGAGAGCCATAGTCACTAAATTATGCATCTGTTTACATTGCTTTACCGGTAATAATGCACTGCATTGTGTTTTGCCAGAAACAATAAAACCTACATATATGTATACGAGTGCGTAAACGTATCACAAACCCCTCCCCAGATTGCTTGATGAAACAGTTGCCGTTAAATTTGTTTAACGCGTAGTCATACCCCTGACCCACGTTCTACAAACAACGACCGCATCTATGCTGGTTGATGCAAAAAATGAAGGTCAAAACCTGAGGGGGGTCCATTACGTTGGCATATAAGGGTACATAATACCGCTCTGGCATGGGCGCTCAATAAAATCTAGCAGAGGTTCGACAGGCTTGCCAGCACGCCTAACGCATGAAAGATGCGCTCAAAAGGACATCGTCACCCAATTAAATTCTATTTCTCGCTAGTGCCTTGAATGTCTACCATCAGTGCATTGGACAGAGAATGCAGTCTACATGCAAGGACAACTCAACTCTTCTGGAGTTGGCTCAAGTTAGGGAGTACCTGACTGGCCTCCCTGGAAAATACAAATGGGTTTGCGACTCTACGGTAGAGAAAAGTGAGTTTCCTAATTTTTTTTTGTCTGGCGAGCTATATATAGCCTAGAGTCTTCTTTGCATTGAAAACTGTCATCTATTTGACGCTTCCAGACGCCTACTGCGATGAAGGAGACTTGAGAACAAGCCTTGCAGAATGTTACGGGTTCGTGAGGTCAATTGTAATGCCTAATGCTGCACAGCCCAACGTTAATAACAGGCTCCGAACTGCTTGTCTGTGAGTTGAATAGCAGCAGATATGATGTTCGGCAGATGGCTTAACACATATTCTTTCTTTGGGCACAGTGGCATACGAGAATATCAAGCTTGCATTCAGACCCGCATAAAGGCTAAGTGTGAAGATAACGAAGTGATTCCAGAGGACGCAGAAATAAGGAGGTATATGTTCGACGTGCCTACAAAATACCTTTGGACTTGCGAAGACAATCAGTACCGCAGTGAGTTTTCTTTTTCTTACATTGCTTTGAATTTAGCGCTTGCTATAGTGACAGTGCAAGATTCCGTGTGATAGTTAAAATTTTGAACAATGTTGTTTGTTAAATGCCATCAAATCGTGCCGCTTGATACTCTGCCGCAGGTAAATGCACAGAAGAAACCTTCATTGACAGTCTGCAAGAGTGTGTCGGCTTCATAAGTGAACTAGTTGCTCCCTTATCAAGAAACACCAATGACACATCCAAGCTTGACTCTGCTTGTGGGTGAGCAAAGGAGGAAGATTTTTCTGAGTATTTTGCTTGACTAAGGGCATATAATTAATACAATATATCAATATTTAGGTCTCTGGAAGCCTACGCTAGTTGCGTGCTGTTGAAAATAAAACGGTGCGACGGAAGCCCATCGCTTATGAGCCTCAGCTCAGTGAAACATTACACCGATGAGCTGTACGAAAAATACAAATGGGTCTGTGACGTTCGAATGAAAGAAGGTTAGTATCACGTTCGCGTGGCATTACAGTGGGCAGTACAACGACGGTTTGCTTACTGCGTCACGCGATAACCTCTCATCCTAATTCGACAGCGTCACAGTGCTACAACAAGGTGCTGCCGCTCTTCAGAGAGTGCGTGGGATTTATCAACCAAAGGACTATTCCAAACATTCGAATGACTGATGACGACCATAGAATGAAGATAGCCTGCAGGTACTATTTGTTATACTGCATGGTCTAGTTTTGTGCTGTTTTCAAACAGTGCGGGACGCGCGTACTGTTCAGTTGGCGGCTTTGTATAGGAGACCGTGATCTTATACCTTAAGCAATCGGGTGTTTAATCGAAGTAGTGAAGTGAATACTAAGAGAAAACAGCCACTGAGCATGTCATTGTCTACTCACGGACTACTTACATAAAACGTCAGTATGTTTCTGCTGCAGTGATTAAAAGGCTGCGTGTGTTCTTGTTTTGGGGAACTCTACTACGTAGTATTTACGTAAGGCATACGGCCTTTTTTTACAGTGGGGTCATGGCGTACCAGAAGTGTATAGAATCGTCGGTTGAAAGATCCTGCGTCGACCCCCGGGGTATAGAAAATGTGGAGGATTATAAGTACTACACTCAAGTACTTTTCAACAAGTATAACTGGATCTGCCGTCTCGGTAAGTGATCGGGCGGGCTTCTTTCTCAGCTTATAGTGTATTTTTATGAAGCAAAAAAAAAACGGTGTTCAACATGTTGATATGAATATGCAAAGGAACTAGAGCACTCCACTGCTCAATGCGAAAATCTCGGTCCGACCCGCAGCTTCGGTAACAGCATTTCGACAGCGTCTGAACACCGCATGTGCTGATATATCAATGAATATTAAAGAACTTGTGGTTGCTGGGATGAACTAGGAGCCTCTTCGCTGCGTGGTCTTCCTCTTCTGTCGAATTTGTGCTTAGACGTATTCAATTCTGACTTCCTTGTGTCTTTATTATTTTCAGACACTCCTAAATGTGATCCCCGAGAAGTCTTAAAAAAGCTGGACACATGCAGGGGCTTCATAACTATGAATGTGGATCCATTTATCAGCGATGGCCCCGTGGCGTCAGTCTTCATGCAAACAGCTTGCGCTGCGATGAACGAATTTCGTGAGTGCGTACGGGTCAAGTTAGACGACAGGTGCAGCAACTTGGACTCAATTGAAGGGATTCAAGAGTACCTGCTCGACATACCTTCGAAGTACTCAAGAGTTTGCGAAGTCACCCGAATATGTAAGCATCCCAAAGTACGCGACGGCGTTTTCAACAGCCTGGCCACTGACTTCACTATGACTTTAAGGTGCACATTCGTGGCAGCCCAAATGATAGCGCATCATATTCCGTGACCAGGCGCGCGTACAGAATATAACAGGGAAGGGGAGCTTCTAAAATAGGAAAGTATCTTAGGCATGAAGGCCACGGATGCCTGTCAATATTGTAGCTAATCAGCATCTACAGATTCGATAATCACAGAAATCACGAATTCGTCAAACGCCAGGCGCGTTATATTGTCTAGCGCAAAACAACGGACACAAGAGAGACGACAGGACAAGGCGCTTTTGTCTCTCTTGTGTCCGTTGTTTTGCTCTAAACAAAGTAAATACGGGTTTGCACCAACTAGCCCGCCAACATATTGTGCCAGGCGCGTTAGTATGTTCAGGTAGGAGCCCATACATCTAAACGAATGAACCTATCACGTACTGCAGCAACCGGTCGAGTAAGTAAGTTTTTTACAGCGAAGCTGTTAAGGGCTACTTTCCCCACTACCGTGTCCGCGTGTAGAAAAAAAATTCCAATGATAGTGCAATGCCGGGCCTACCCGCGGCGGAAGTGAAGCAGGCGTTGAACACTCCCCATACGTGAGCCGATCCCGAAGATAGTGAAATGCTGGGCCGACCCGCGGCGGAGGTGCATTTCGTCATTAAGGGGCCCTCGTACACCAGCTCCCCTCCCCGCACTCTCCACTTTCTAAAAGTGGAATTAAAACGTTCGTAGGCAAGGAGTGAAATTTTCTTAGCTTTCTTGGAACTCTGGCTCGAGGATTAATTTTGAAACATTTCTTTGTGCTGCGTCAACATCGCTGTGCAAGAAAGGTGGAATTTTCTGTGAAACATTCTTGGCACAAGTAAAAAGTTAGGTTTAATGTTTGAACTAAGAGTTTAAAATTACCAACACTTCTGGTCCCTTTGTAAGAGACTAACATACATACTCGTGAAATTTCAGCAACTTCATGCGGCGCTGAAAAACTTCTTCCGAGGCTTGAAATGTGCTACAAGATATTGAAGAGGCTTAAAATGCCCGAAACAGCACCGTATGAGATGATAGGAAATTCTTCAACAATTTGCGAGTAAGCTATTCTTCTACGCTGATTTTGGTTGGTAAGTTTGGTAAATGCTTCATTTTCTCATCAACATTTTTTTTTTCAAGTGCGTACAAGCAGTACAACATTTGCGTCATCAATGAAATACGTCAAGTTTGTGGCAGAGATCGCGTTGTTGCTCGCTTTGAAAAACTCAGGCCTTTACTTCAGTATCACTACAACTCGTTCAAGTGGGCCTGCGAAAGTCAAAAACCAGGTTAGTTGAGCAGCTTCACGAATCCGCGGTGATGATAAACATTGTTTCATTCTCTTTCTCTTTCTTCAGCCGGCGCTTGCAACGAGGAAAACTTAAAGCGTCACTTATCAGGTTGCTTGGGCTTCATTAACACAAGAGTATCGCTCTACTCCTATAATGAACTCAACGTTCATGACCTCAAACATGCTTGCAAGTAAGCCTCTTACTATAGTAAGCGTTACTAATTACCGAGCTTTCTCTGAGGACTTGCAATTTATTCGTATATGGTCACATACGTTATTAGACTGATGCTTTTTAAAAGATTTTATATGTATCTCTTGGTCTGTTGTTTTTCTTCATTCCAGCGCTTTTCAAGATTACATATCATGCGTGAAACTAACCATCACTTCAAACTGTGGCCACTACTTTGATGCACTGCAGCATGAAAGTCTTAAGCCGTACGTAGTGGAGCCCTACAAACGTTACAAATGGGTCTGCCGCAAACTGCCTCCTCACGGTAAGCAGTCTGTCATAGTTGTTCAATCCACCTGCTAGAAAGAGTGGTTTAGGCTGTGTGTGCTGTCGCATGCGGCCAAGTCAAGCTTAGGTTCATTCAGTAAAGGCACTTGTCGCGGCCAGAAGTCAGAAGGAATTGTAAGTCGGTATAGTGGTTAACTTAAGACATTTGGGTTGGATGACTCTTTTTATAAGGTATTCTCACTGCCGCGGTGCGCTTCTTAAACCAGCACATTCCACCAGAACCGGTAAAGCACTAGCAAGGCTTCAACTGGGGCTATTCGCTACGACACAGTTCTGTTGATTGTGCTGGTTTCCGCACGAAAGACAACGTCAAGAAGGGCAAGGATGAACGATTGCGCAACTGTCGAGTATCGTTCGCAAGCGCATGTCATTGAAAAAAAGAAGTAGATAAAGCCATTCGTGTCATTTGCGAACGCGAAGGTGTTAATATGACTCCCTTTTATCTCTTTTATGCACTTTATCTGTCCCATTTTGGCCCCTTCTGATATACTGCCGTGCACTTGCGCACAATAAACAGTTGACAGCTGCGCAGTTGTTCGTCGTTGTCCTCCATCGTGCGGAAGCCACCGCTGTAAACTGAATGGAAAGATAGAGCACTGCCAACTAGAGATGTAACATTTCCGTAAACAGGGAACGCATGAAGAAAACAAGAAAAAAACTTTTTTTTTGTCCCAGGAAAATAAGAAACATTACAGAATGACACCATTATTTGTTGCATGCGATTTACAATAGTGCGCTTCCTTTTATTGAACAAGTATTGAGCTTTTGTTTACTGTTTCGCAGATATTTCCAACAAAGAAAACTGAAAAATGGTCCATCAGTGTAGATATTTGGACGTGTTGGTGCAACATTTCGAAGTTTTTCTTGTAGCGCGAAAAACAGTTGTAGCAAAAAAAGTTTTTCTTGTAGCGCCTGTGTGTGCCTTATCTCTTCTACCTCCTCGTGTTGTTTGCGCTACAAGAAAAGCTTCAAAAATGAAAAAATAGGTTTGTTTTCTAAATTCTCATGTTGTTTTTTTAAGCTCTCGCCTCTCTACTACCGGTGGCCAGTATGATGTGGCTGGTGATTTGCTGTGCTGAAACTAGTTTTTTGGCCTTTCTTCTTTTGCCTTATTTACAGGAAAGAACTATATTGGCGAAATGCCTGCTGCATGCAATACCGTCCACATCGTGAACAACATGACACAGTGCCTTGGGTACCTGAAAGTGAGAGTCAGCAGTTTTACACGGGTCTACAATAGTGTGGCTTTCTCACGGCAGGTCTGCCGGTAAGATCCTGTGAATATTTTTGCTCAACCGACCTAAGTTGCCGGATCGCTTCTTGTGTATATTCTCGTTGAGGATTGCACTCAAAGTCTTTAAAGCCTTCGAACTATATCAACTCCTAATGTAACATTACAAATGCTTTGCAAAGCACGCACCATTAAATTCGCATAGCTTTTTATACAGTAAGGCTCATCGCTGCTTACGCCAGCAGCCAATGTAAGATACCATCTTGAATACTTTTAAGGAGGGTCCACGACCCTTGTACAATTAAGAAAAAGAATACACCTGATTAACAAAGAAAGTTGTCTGCTATCCCTATTGCAAAACCCAGTATCCAGTGTCATGCCGGATTATTGGCCCAGTGCCCCGCACTGAATACTGGGACGCTGGGCAGGCGCGGTATACTGGAAGACGCTGGGTACTGGTGCGAAAAACAGCTCTAGAGCGTAACATACGCGGTGCCTGGCCACCGTATATATTTTCTTGAATACAGAGAGCATCATAGAGTGGCGTAGTGCAATAAAAATAAGAAAAAAGTATTTAGACCTGGATTTGATCGTCTGACCCATAGATCCCAAGCCCGATACCTTACCACTACATACGCCACGCCAGCACGTTCAAATGCGAGGATAATTTGCCGTGTTAAGATCCGGCGCAGATTTAGTTTCACAGAGACGTCTCGCACAGACATGCCCTATCGCCCCGCAATAAAGCTTACGCCTGTATCAGAAAGAAAAAGTTGTATTCCGTATTCAGTAGTATGCATGGAAGTGCCACAACACCGATTTTCTTTTGCGATTGGTATTTTAAAGTCCTAAATGAACCGCCGACCCGGGACTGCTGTACTGGCTGTTACTGCCGATTTTATAGCCATTTCTTGTTCTTCGCGCAAGGGATATTCAACATTTTCTTAGTTCAATGGTGCGTTTCAATCGACACGTCTGTCTAGTCGCATATATTCGTCAGAGAAGCGTATAGGCTATAGTGCTGGCAGCCTTCGGCCACGGCACATATACCTATGTTTATAACGCGTCACATCGGCGCGCATCGCTTCTTGTGCTGACACTGTAGACACGAAAAAAATAGTTTATTTATGAACACCGATGCCAAAGCTGAAATAGAGTGATTTATCCTTGTTATACTTGTTGATTCCTGAGCCCAGACTGGCCGATAACGTGTAGACGGACTCGGTGGATACGCTAGGCCTAAGCTTCAATGGAAAGGACCGATCTCGGCGCGGGTACCTGGTGAATGCTAAAATGTGTGTATTTGAGCTTCAGAACCTTTTTATCTATTATTTTTAGTACACCAGGGAAAGTGAAGGCGCACGAATAAGATTTTTTATCGGTGCAATAATATCAATCAGCGGTAGGCTTCGAACTCGGGGGTCCGTTCGAACGCGTCTGAACGACTTGTGGGTTTCGTGTCGCTTTTACAACACTGCGACAACGGCGACAACTCGCCGTCATCTGTTACGTACAAACTACTAAAAAACGAGGCCTCCTCTGCGTTCGCGTGGTATTTCAGAGCGTAAAATGCATAAAACGAAAGTGATCTTCAGTGTCAAATATGCATGCGTAAACAGGGCAGCTCACACGCCTTTATTGCATGCTGCGACACGAAATAGACTTTTATGACCCCAAGATATAGCGTTATTTAGGACAAGAGACTAGTATCTAGCGATTAAATTGTATAAAACATTTCAAACAAATTGTATACATTTAAACATGTATAAAACATATTCAGCAGTACCTATACACCTTGCGTACTGGAACCAGTGCGGCACAGACGCAACCAGCGCAGTTTTCAGTGCGAGCCAGCGAACTGCAGCGAGAACCAGCGCGTGTACAGCACAAACCCATGCGCCCCAGCGTCATGGCAGTAAAACCAGCGTCTCGTACAGTGTGACCCAGCTCTTATCCAGCGTTATCACTGGTGTCCAAGTGACTCCCACCGAGCGTCAGCGTCCCCTGCAGTGCGATCCATTGTAAAAAAAAACGCGTTGGTTTAACACTGGAAGGCGCTGGAAGACGCTGGTTTTTGCAATAGGGATACCAGAAAGTGGCAGAAATTGCGTGGCACTATACACGACTGCACAATATATATATATTTTCTACAGAGGCCTCACGGATTACCAGAGGTGCATCGACAGCATGATTCCATCTGAGTGTCTGAGAATCAAGGGCTTGCTTGAAAACACAGAGATAAAGTACTTTCACTCTCTCATCTACAGCAAGTATGCGTGGATATGTGAATCTATCCCATCTTCTGGTAAGTACACACGTGTTAGTCGAACGTGTAAAAAGCTAAGCGCACTTGCATGTTCTTTTTCAGTAAGCGAATGCTACCATAACGTGTCAAAGCTCCTGGCCGAATGCGAAGGGTTTCTGTGGAGCGAAGTAAACGTGCTCGACAAGAAAAATTTCACCTCCAGTGGCATCAAACAGTCATGCCAGTGAGATTTATTTGTTTCGCATTTTCGGATGGTAGGCGTACTTTGCTCATTTACGTTTTCTTTTTTTCTCAGAGGGGTTCGTGACTATCAGGCTTGCGTTCTGTCTACTGTCAAGGACCAGTGCAGCTCAAACGAAATAATACCCGACACGAACGAAGTAAGTCGCTTGACTGAGGACCTGTTTAGGCGGTACCAGTGGACGTGCGACATGGTAGAACAAACAACTGGTGAGCTGGATTACATAAATTTTGCCTCATTTCTTCAGTGACGATGTTTGTTTCAGAAAATCGATGCACGTCAGGCCTACTGTTACCGAAACTGAAGGAATGCAAAGGATTTATAACTTTCGAAGTCGTTCCGTTATCTGCTGACTCGTCCAGTGTGAACAATTTGCACCACGCATGCAGGTGAGAGTGTCAGTAATTTTTTCCGTTGTGGTTACAGTTTAACAGCCTCAATGTTTCAATCTAGAGCTTTAAATGACTTCAACGCCTGCGTTTGGTCTGAAGTTGTTAAGCATTGTGACGTGGAGAAGGCGATGGATGATCTTTCGCCTGAAGTTCTGGAATACACTAAGGGCATAAGCAACACTTACAAATGGGTGTGTGACCTTGACAAGACAGCAGGTAATTGAATCATGAATCCCTGATGATTCCTCTGTGGTGCTCTTGTTACGTTTGTCTTATGATCGTTATGGCTATATTGTACGCGCAGTCCCATCCTGTACGAAGGACAACTACATGGAAAGAATTAGACGATGCAGAGGCTATATAGTACTGAAGGTGCTTCCACATATCGAGGACTTGTCAGACGAAAACCAGTTAGAGATAGCGTGCAGGTAAGAACAAGCGCCATCCGTGGACAAAATTTTTACTGGCTACGTACTGTTACAGTATTTCGTTTCCCGCTGTCGCCCTTCTTCCCTACATGCCGTTCTTTTCTTTCAGAGCGGTACATGATTACCAGTCTTGCATATTGAAGCAAACGAAACTAATATGCCCCAATTCAAAAGATTTGCTTTCAAACGAGTCGATTTCCGAAAACACCAAAGGCCTGTTTAATGAGTACGCTTGGGTTTGTAACAAATGTATGTATTTTCTTATCAAGTTAGTTAAGTTCATATGAGGATAAAGATTGATCAAAAACATTTTCTTTGTACAGCGGTGGTTATCCCGAAGCGACAACCATCGGAAGGTATCAAGAAAACTTGCAATGAAACTGAGCTTGTGGACAACCTGAAGAGTTGCTTCGGGCTCATCAAATACTTCGTTCTTCCTCATGTACAAACTAGCTCGAAAATGCTTTCAGCGTGCAGGTAATTTCATATTATCGTTTTTATTCACGCAAGTAGGCCGAAAGTTTACATATAATTCGCCTCTATTTTACTACCAACCTTCATAGCGTTATTTTGTTGTCTCGCATGCTACGTGCGTGGCTACTATGTTTTGTGTACAGATGTGTGCTTATAAGAGTGGCACATTAGTCGAGTACGTCAGGACGCAAAACGTGATGCTTTTTGTATGTCCGTCAATGTATCGTTATCCTACACTTCCTTGTTCATACTTCCTGCACTATTCAAATGCGTATAGCCGTGGCCAGAAATGTGTAGTGGGCCACGGTAAAATGTATGTGAAATCCGTTCAATTTCGTGGAATTGACTTGAATGAAGTTCGGAAGTACAAGGTTCGAGCCTAATGAGTTTGCTTTAACTGCTAATTTAGCCCCCGTAACACAAAAACGCGGCTTCAGATTTCGTTTAAACCAGTAAGCACGCGCTCATTAGCGAATAGAATGTTTGCTTAACGTTCAAATAATAAAATGACCTGTATCACCTTTCAGTGGAAACTAAGTGTTGATACTGGTTTTCTTCTTAGAGGTCTTTACTACTACCAAAAGTGTACCAGCAGAGTGATTTCGGAACAAAGCTGTGGTAACATTGAGATGCTCAACGAGTCCCAGACGGTACAGGCACATCTCAATTTGCTGAAGAAATATTCATTTGTCTGCACCGTCCCTGAGAACAGTAAGTTAGTTTGTAATTTAGCAGGTATAGTATTCTATACTTGTACCCGTGTTATTACAAAGATGGTGTTCGTTGCTATGCATTCAGTAACGCAATTTTATGCGAATTACTGCCATAAAAAGGAGAACAAGTGACAGTATAACCGTAATCAGTTGCACTAAAACCTGTTTTGTACATATCCTTTCGAACAGATAATCTCTCAAAAAAGTTAAGTGGATTATGCGTAGTCCCTGAAAAAGTGAACGCCAGAACGACGTTGGTTTTGTTTCAGGCAAACTGTGCAAGATTTCGGGAAGCCGCCTGAAGGAATGTTTAGGAATCCTCGAAACAGTAGTCATTCCAAGTGCCAACCTAAGGGCATCAAAAAGAAACCTCTCAGACGCTTGCAAGTAAGACGCACATGTAGCGACAGCTTGATACCCTGTCGTCTTAGTGACATAGAAATATGTATTGCCATTGCGTTTTAGCAATATCTTAGCTCAAATTACGGAATTTAAGCCTGTGGGCCTGAGTTTAATCCTTAAAAAGTAGTTTACTATCTTTGCGCCAGAAAAGGCAAATTTATCCCGCTGTGATAGGCAATTCATTGACTGACAGATTCATGTGGTTTCACGTGATAAAGCAACAATGGAGTTATGAGAGATGCGGTAGCGAAGGGCTCAGGATTAATTTCGACCACTTGGGATTCTTTAACGTGCACTTAAATTTGAGTACGCCTTGGCCCTGTAGTACATGGAATCAAATAAATACACTACATGAGCACTTGAAATAGGCGACTGCAGTCTTTAAGAGAAAACATGCGTTTTCCGCCATCCTTAGCACAATTGAGGCATTGTAAAAGCGTGCATGAACGCCATGAGTATAATAGTAACCACGAACATTTACCTCCCTGTATTGCCATAACAAGTGAAGCTCTAAGAAAGGAACAGGAATACAGTACGCGTCAATTGGAGATCTCTGACGAGAGAACCGTTGTACGGGGCGTCTCGTTCAGCTGTAACTATTAGCAGGATGGGCGACCAGAGTCTGAAGGGCCGTAATAACGTGCGACTTGATATGGCACAGGCATGAAGGCATAATTCTAACCAACCACCGGCGTTCTTGGTTTGCCCCCCTGCGCCTTGTCATCGTACGTGTAAGCCGACTTGCCACACGAAGTGGTTTTCATTGGCTAACCGGTAGTAGTGTTATAGCGATTGACGTAATGCCTACTATAGGGATGAAACGGGAGGAAAAAAAAGCCATGAGCCTCGCAAATGAAGTGGGTTGGAAGCAGGTGCTACTAGTGCAGCAGTAAGCTCTGTAAATTGTCGAACAAAGCTTCAGAGCCCTATAATATCGGTTCTTCTTCTGACTATTGAAGAAAATAAAGCATTACTGTAAAGGAGAGCTGTAAGGCTTTTGTAGATATTTGGGACAGACTCGCTGACAACTGCACATGATTCTTTCTGGATGTCGGGAGGCGGTTATTACGTAGATGAAATGTGAACTTTACTTTCTTTTGCTGTTTATCTTTTAAACAAAAGTGGAAGTTTAATTCTTCATAGAATTTCAACGTCTTAGAGTTTCGTATAAGTAGAGGTGTACGACATCAGGAAGCACAAAATGGACGAATGTGTGCGACTTGACTACAGCTAGACACAGCTAACCTGGGTTCCTTGGTTGCTTCAGAGTTGGCTGGCGATCTTTTATATCCCAGAGCTTGTGGTGCGGCTTGCATGCTAGACGTAATCTCGCAATATTTCCTCAGAATGAGCATTTTTCTAAGTGTTGGGAATGCGACTAATGCAAGATTGCGAGTGTTACACGATTTTTTCGTTACTCAAGCGGAAAAAGAAATCAGTTCGAGCTGCCTTCTAATGTGCTGGCAATATGTGCAGTCGAACAACTCTTGGAAAATCTGTATGCGAAATTTTCGCAATAAGAAGCACGGGAGCTATGTGGCTTAATTAAAGATTCTATGCACGTATGCTTTTCTTTCCAGTGGAATACAGTACTACGACAACTGTATACAGGAAATCCACAGCGACCACTGTAAAACTGACACCCTCTACCCGCCATCTCCAGACGTCCTAGAGTACGCCCTCGACTTGCAAATTAAATACAGGTGGACTTGCATACCGAGGGCCACGCAACGTATGTAAATGAGCAGTGCTTATATTATTTATTTGCGCTTTGATAACATGTTAATGAGTCCTTCCTTATTTCTTTTTTTGAAATCTCTCTCAACCGCTTCGTTCTAGCCTGCTCCTTATCTTCGCTGTCGGAAAAGCTACGCCGATGCACGCCGTTCCTAACCGACATTGCCTTACCGATCAAGGCCAATGCTACGGCTACCGTAAAAGAACAGAGAGAAATGTGCCGGTAAGGACGATGCGATAAGTGGGCTCGGGGAAGCAACGTTACGTAATTTCGTATTTCAAATGTTCTTCCTTCCTTTTCGGATCACATGCTGGATTAATAGGAACTTTACTTCCTTCGTAATCGTTATTGAATACTAATCAGTGCATTACCGCAGCGCTAAACGGGATCTGAAAGTATAAGTTTCCGCATAGGCAAGATGGTGCGCTACACAGTGCATGTACTTTTAGCACCTGCTCCTCAGCTACTCGCACAAAACACTTGGATTTTTAAACAGGATTCACAGGTGTAAATTTGGGGTTCTCAAACAGGGTAGTCAAGTCCACCTTTTGTTGCCGCATACGTGAAGACGTTTTTCGTCTAGAAAAGAAGAAGAAAAGGAAATATTGCTCCAGGCTGGCCGCTATTGGCCGAGAGCTGACTTCTCTGTGAAATCTCTTTAGAAACTGCACGGACGATTATGCCATCTTGAACCAGCTTCATATACTGACTTATTAATATTTATTGCTGCCTGAAAAGTACGTAACAATAGTGACAGCAGCAGCTAAAATAGAGTCCCTAGTAACCCTTATTTTTCAGCCAGTGCTTGTAGTAGTGTCACATACATGCAAAATACATTCTGCGTTCTAACACCGCCATAACCTTGCGCTGTTCTTGGCCAGGGCTGCAAATTACTACGAAGCTTGCGTCAACGAAGAGGTCTCAGACTCGTGCAGCACATCGTCAGTCTCCACCATACTGGGAGAGGCGAAGGAGTTTTTTCAACCTATAACCGAATTCAACAAGATTTGCGGAGGTGAACGAGCGTCAGGTAAGGATACGAATCGTTAAAGAAAAGGAAACGCATACATATGACGCAACATTGTACATGCAGCTTCTACGTGCACCGAAGAGGCCCTTCTAGAAAACATCATACAGTGTACGAGCATAATCACCAGCGTCGTGATGCCAATGTCCAGTAACAACAACAACCTGGGAAATTTGAAGCAAGCGTGCAAGTACGGCAACATTTTTTTTTCTTTCTCGCTTGCTATTCCACCATTATCATAGCTTTACAAAGCTGTTGCTCCTAACAGGTTTCCTCGAGTTTTTTACAGCGTTCGTGCGCAGCTTTTGATTTGTCGGGCTCCTTTAACGGTTACTGCGTCGTCGTTATTTCGATTCCTTCCTCTCTGAGCGCACGGGACGTAAAGAAAAGTTGTCTTCAAGCTTAGAAATTATTTAGAAGTCAATGTCTATCACGCTATGAAGCATTCAGCTGCAATGCGCTCTGAGGCGCCCCTTCTAGAAGTGCGTGGTGGTTTCAGTGCAGTGCAGGTTGAGACTACAGGTGCTCTGTTTTGTGGCCCTGCTACCTTGGGATCTCATTGACGGGATCTGAACCGTGGCAAGCACGATTTATTGCTTCTTTCAGGGAACATCAAGAAAGAAATGAGGAATAGCTAATGCAATACTAGGCTCTAGTGCCGCGGTGGCACACTTCTCTGCTCCGTTATGCCTTATGAGAATGGCGCGAGGAACTATCCTTAACTGCAAACTGAGTGCTTCAACTGTATTTCCGGTTAACGCTAGGGCGAAGGAGAGCATTTTTAGGTTTTGATTAAAACTCTTACATCATAATCGAGGCCACCACGTTTCACCGGCGTTTCTTTTCTTGAGCGCCACACTTCCAGACCCTTAGTTTATTCCAGACAATTAAGGCTTTATACGCCCTCGAGGTTTCCAAGGTTTAAGAACATTCTGGGGTTTTACCTGCCAAAATCACGATATGGTTATGAGGCATATCGTAGTGGGGGACACAGGATCAATTTCGACCACCTGGGGTTCTTTAACGTGCTCTCAATGCACGGTACACGGGCGTTTTCGCATTACGTCCCCATCAAAATGTGGTAACCGCGGCCGGAATTGGATCCCGCGCGTGGCTTAGCAGCCCATCGTCAGAGCCACTACGCCACCACGGCGGGTGTTTCCGAGGTTGCAGGCAAACACCATCGCATCGGCTGGCAAGCGTAGAAGATGGCGAGAATGCTTATAGTAGCGTTGTCTCCTTGAGATACAACTAGCCAGATACGGATGTCGTAGACATGCGCAGTGAAATGCACAATTTCGGTGCAATTACTATGTAGGGAATAAACTGGTATCAGCATCACTGATCACAGTAAAATAATAACGAAGAAAATTCTGTATACAATCAGTGAACTGCTGGTCTTCGTAAGGTTTCGTGTTTCAAGTTTGCAGTTTGGTTGGTTTGGTGCCGTCTACAGTAAAAAACAAGCAAAAAAAGCTTGCGCAGAGCAAGATTCGTCGATTGGCTGTGCCTTTGTCTCATGTGCTTATTTTCCTATTGCACATATGAACCAAATGGTTCGAAACTAGGAATATTTATTTTGTCTTTAGTAGAATTTTCAAATGTTGACATAACTTGGGGCCGTTTGCTCACAGGTGACAAGCCGAGCAAGACTGCTGGCGAAATCGGCTTATATATAGCCTCCGTGCTTCTTCGAAGGCGCCTTATTGTTAACAGCACTTAAGGCAACCTGCGAAGCTGCCTGGCTATATCTCCGGGTCGGGTTTAAAACAGTTGCTGGTCGACAAATGGTAAACCAAAAGAAGAGACACGCTGACGCCTCCAGCTTATTGCCGAGTTAATTCCTATAGGGCTAACCGTCAATGAATATTTCAGGTTGGCATGTGGCCAATATGGTGGCTCATTTTTCAACCGCGCGGGCGACCTCTTACAGTCAGAAAAGATACGTCGCTAGCCCCTCTCCGCGAAATACATGGGGCCACAGATAAATTAGCAACGAATGTCCATCTCCATTCTCGTCTTCTGTCTTCCTTCTGTACTTTAGGTACCTGAGGTACTACGAAAACTGCGCCGCCAGCACTCATGCCAAAGCTTGTCCAAACATCACGTTGGCTATTAGCACTAAAATACAAAACTTGACAAAAGTCTTGCTGGACAAATACAGCTGGGTGTGCTCTAGCAAAGGCAAGTCGGGCGTTTTCCTTGTTTTGCTTCATTTCTTTCTGCGTTACTTAGGTCTGCGTTTGTTGCATGTGATCTTTTCTTTTTTCGTTGTTTTCCTTTTATTCTTCTTTTTTTGAGGCACAAGTTGGACCATTTGTTAAGTTGTTTAAGCAGACTCGCTTTGCAATGCTTGCCAGCATACATTCTAATGGTATATTATACTAACTGATCGCTCTCGGTCACAGTTTTATGTTCCCATGGCTTCAAAACCACTGCTATGCTGAATATGACGTACATGTATTGGCGTTACTGAGTCTCCACTGGCCATTCTATCAATTGACTTGACAACTTGACAATTGACATTTGACAATTGACTCTGGGTGTTTGGTACACCCCAGAATTATCATGGCAGAAACAGGTTAACTATATAACCACTAAGGCAGGGAAAATGTTAGGTTTTCTTCGTAGGAACTCCAGAGCATTCAGCACGTCTACACGTGAGCTACTATACAAGACGTACGTAAGGTCCCTCCTTGAGTACGCCTGTGTAGTTAGGGACCCTCCGACGGCACGTGACATCAATAAACTTGAGAGGGTACAGAATCTAGGTGTGCGGTACGTGTCAGGTCGATACAAAGTTAATTTCAGCGTTACGAGTGCTAAGGAAGAGTTTAAATGGGATACCTTGGAGGTACAACGCAGAGGGCTGCGACTGAAGCTTTTCCATTCCATATTCTACGGTACAATTGGTATAGAAAGGGACAAATATATAATGCCGCCTCATTACCGATCACAACGCGTGGATCATGCGCTAAAGGTACGAGAAGTTCCATGCAATACAGAACTGTATAAGAAAACATTTTTTCCAAGAACTATACAAGAATCGAATAGGTTACCTGCCAGTGTCGTCAACGTCGTGTCAAATGATGTATTTTTTGCCCTGTTGAAGTGACTCAACTAGCCCGTTTCTTTTACCTTTATATTGAATTGCCCATGTATAACTTACCGTGTTTTGAAAATTCTGTAAGTTCTGTTGAACTTTTGTTGTTGTTTTTTTCTCACGTCGGGTAAAAAAAAAGTTGTGAAAGTTCATAACTGTTCTGTAAAACCTTCCCCCCCCCCCCCCCTGTAATGCCTTTTGGCGCCTGTGGGTACTGAATAAATGAATAAAAAAAAACTAAGCGGCCGTAAAGTAAACTTGACAAGGTGTTTGGTTGCCCGTCGGAGAATCTGCTTTATCACGTAAATTTGCGCTGATATATAGCGCTTTTAACAGCGAGCAGTCTGCGCACCACGGACCAGGGGCCACTACAGGCGCGGCTCCATTGAATACCTTCTGAATCGTGATCAAACAGGTATCATACGCCGCCGACCGCTCCAGTAACGTTCCGCTGAGAGGCTGGGGATCACGTGCACTATATATTAAAATGTGGAGTAACAGAGGGAAGGTGTGCGCTGTCGTGTACTGCAAAAACTTCGTTAGAGACTTGAAGTTGTGAGATGAGACTTTGCGGGAGCTCCATCCGCCTCAGTTGCACTAGGAATGCGCGTGTTTATGACCGTTCGTCATGCACTCCTTTCCGCAAGATGAGCACGGAAAGCTCAAACTCGAGCACTTGTCTGCGATGGCCGGTAGCCGATTGTCGACAATCACTGCCAGGCTAACACCGCCTGCAGCAACAACAGAGCGTTACCGCCACCACGCCTGGCACAAAATACCACGCAGTGTTAACTTCCATCAGCATGCAAATCACCGCTACGTCCTCGCCACGTAAGTGTGGCTGACTTAATCAACTTCACTTTCCATAGAAGCGCAGTCAAATGTGCATAATAGAGTTTTTTTTCATAGTCGTGAATCAAAACTGCAATAGAGCGATCGCTTAGCCACTTGCAACATGTTTGTCCACGCGTACGCGAATACATTTTGTTCTGCTCTGTAAATAATAAGAAAAGCTTTATCTAATTAAGTTGTCTGATCTGAGCTGGCGACAACAATGACGCTGTCGGAACCAATCGCCGGGGTTGAGGTTGCAAACAGTCATGCTGCGCGGACATACACGCCTATTCCCGATGCGAAGCTTTTGCATAACGTGTGCACGGCTGTAGCAAACTTATAAACCTATCGAAGACTAGAATACAAGGGGTAAAAGCAAACATCAGGCGCTGCTACATTCGTTGCTTTGAGCTCGTAAGCCTGCACACGATAAGATAGCAATGCACACGGAACGGATAAATGAAATGTATACTTGTACTGCCTCTGCAGCTTTAATCAAAGTTGTGCGTCGTCTACTCGCTCACTGTTCACTGTGGTTGTCTAAATAGCGGCTGTCTGAGCCGTGCCTGCCGCGCCGCCGTGGCCATTTAAACAAGTTCGTAAACGCCCATCAGAAGGCACTCAATGGCGGGGGCTGTCACATGGTCAAATATGGTGACGCCCATCGGTATGGTGCTGTAAAAGGCTTGCAGCAAATTAGCGCGCACTGAAAGTGATGCTTGAAGAACGCGGCCTTGAGCTGCAGTAGTGAAAAACAATGCCGTGCATCGTTCATCAATCTACTTTTTCTTCTCCTCAGTGACGGCTTGCTCATATGCTGAAATGCAACCACACATTAAGACTTGTTTGGACAAATGGATCAAGCCGGAAAATTTCGCGAAGCTCAAAGAGACCAATGACGCGGAAGGCTTGATCTCTGCATGCAGGTGAGTAACATAATTAACTTGATGTACGCCAACCTCCAGCTTTCGACCTAACCATGCGACAGAAGTGCAAAAATTGTACACGTTCCCGTATGTACATCTTTGAGAGTTGTCTCGTGAATAAATAAGTCCTTACACTTATAATTTATCAATTACTTCACGATTTCCCGGTGTAAGTTCATAACGCAAATTTAAACTAAGCCATTGCCCTAGTTAATGCCCCTGCAAATATCGTTCTGATCGGCAAGCGCAACATAAGTATAATACGATTTGTAGATGTCTTCGAACCAACACATTATTCGGCATATCCGCCGTTAACGTGCTACGCGTCGTTAAATGATGCCTTTAGGGAAATGCCAAGCGTCCTTTGTATTGTATAGATGCGCGAATGGGCCATATCTTCATGTGTTTTGTTAGTTTTAACTATGGCTCTCTTAAACAGCTACCTGCTTTGGAAGAATAGTAGCATCCTTATCTAGCTGCCAGCCAAAAGAGAGAAACACGGTGAAGGAGAAGTCTAAGTACATACTTCTTGGGGGAATTTGGCAAAATGGCTGAACGTGAGATATTGTTTGTCTTCAGCATTGTAATATGCGCCGTAAAATTTTCATAAATGAATTTTGAGCAAGTATTATTTACTTTATCTAAATAGCAGCTGTTTTGAATGTGCAATAGATGCATTTAAGGTTCCATTACAGATTTTGCGAGGACAAAATATACTAAACACTATACAGTCTTATAAAAAAGCGCCCTGCATTAAACTCTCGGTCGTATGCTGTCTATTTGATGATTTGACAGATGATTCTACTCAGTCATGTTTTGCTTTGCTTAGGTCGTACAGGGAATATGAACGTTGTGTACTTGACGAAGGAGAGAAGTTATGCCCCTTAGAAGGCAATCTCAACATGTCCGCAATCAACGAAGCGTCAGGGAATCTCTTCTGGGAGCACAAGTGGGTTTGTCAAGGAAATAGTAAGTGAGGTTTCTTCTCATGTTGCTTAAAATTTCGGCCCGTGCAATTCTCTGACAACGACGCGTGATACATTGTGTCCGATTAAAGCGAGATGCTCTGAAAAAAGAACATTCAATTTCACAGAAAACGGCTCTTCCCCAGTGGGCCCTGATACTGCAGCTTGTTCGAAGGAGACTCTCTCTCGAGATACTCAGGAATGCTTTGGCATCTTGAAGTATCAACTGATTCCCTTCGTGAGACTGAAAACTCATCGACGTTTTGCGTGCCAGTAAGCCGACTTCTCTTTATTAGGCTTGTCTTCATAGATGATTATCTCTTTTTCTTTTCATGACACGAGCTTTTTCCTTGAACATGCAGAGGTCTTGAAGCATACAAGACTTGCCTGGATTCCGTATTTGAAGACTGCACTAATGCGTCCTTTGTGAAACTATACGACAACACCAGCGAAATTTCTTGGTACGTCAAGCAGTACGAAACTGTTTGCACTCAGGAACATGGTCAGTATTCCCAATATTCGACAGCGCTGCGAATTGATCACTTTGTTGATCGTTACTTACGCTGTGTGCACGGCCCTAACGGTATTTGTTATTGCAGAGGCCACTTGTAACCTAACTTCGGGAAGCTTTGACATTTGCCTCGGTATTGTCACAGCAATTATTAAACCGAATGCTTACCCAAATGCCGTCAGCACCGAGATGTCCGAAGCTTGCAAGTAAGCCATGCTGCATGGTTTCGTGGATTCAATAATCGAAAGGAGAGAGCTCATCACTTAACTTATTGGGTTCGTTTTTTTTTCCGACAGAGGTGTTGAATACTATGGAAAGTGCGTTCAAGACGTTATAAAAGACAAGTGCAGTGAAAAGGAAGTTTTACCGAGTTCTAGATCACTTCTACACTTTACGATTGATATACCTGCTAAGTACAATTGGACGTGCAAGTTTTCACAAGCACCAGGTAGGTAATGCGGTCATTGGGCAGTACTGTGGAAGGAAATACCTGCTGCTCATCTTGTTTTTTTTTTTCCTCTCAGATACTTGCGATACGAAACGCCTCAGCAAGCATTTTTCACAGTGTAAAGGATTTCTTCGTTATTTGGGAAAGCATCTTGAGAAGAAAAACGGAACTAATGATCGAGCAACTACGTGCAGGTATAACTGGTTCGGCAGCAACAATCTATTTCATTCTTTCAATGGGAGGAATCGTTGAAGCTGAACTGCCCGTTTTTTTTTCCTCTGTTTTGGTCAGTGCTCTATGCGTGAAAATGTCTCAAATATGCATGCGATACTAAGTTGTTGTCCTATACTATTTGTGCGAGAGAGAGAAATAATTGTTAGTAAGTGGGATCCTTAGTGCTGCATTTGGGCAGGGTGAATGCACCACGTGAGCGAGTATCTGCATTCTCTAATGATCAAGAGTGGTCGAACAAGACGTGTCTCTGGAACCAACGATTAAGGGGACTTGTATTCGTCAAGGCAACAACTCAATAATAACCACAACCACAACAACAGTTGCCCGGACGAAAACAAGTCCCCTTAATTTGTGGCTCCAGAGACGTCTCTTGCTCGACCAGGGTTGATAATTTCAAGTCACCATGTTCACCATGTTCATGTGAACTACTAATCACATGAAGATGGTGACTCGTGTTGTTCAGTCTTGTCCGTGTCTTTTCTTGCGCTCTTTCGGTTTTACTATTTTACTATACGTATACTACTGTATCGTTTGCATGCCATAATCTCACACAAACGATACTATCACACGCCATCTCTTGCGTAAGAAACCACTTGTAAAAAATCGGGCATCAGTTTGACTTTAACGAATTATACTGATTTTGCTCTTCTTCAGATACCTGCATTATTACACAACCTGCATCAACCAAGAATTCACAGAGACCTGCGGCAAAACACCGAAAACTCTTTCCATGCCAGAGATGATTGAAGTTGGAGAAAAGTACAAATTTTATGAGGAAGTGTGCAAAGTAGATGCCCCTGAAGGTGTGTACATTGCTTGAGAACTTCTTGATCCGACTTTGTGCCAGGAGAGAGCAAGCACAAATGGGCACACAGATAAAACATCAGTTAATTAAACCATGTTTGTTTGCGCTGCAATCTCACGGAGTTCTGCAATGTTTATGTAAACACAATGTAAGCTGCCCTGATTAATTCTGCTCATATCTTCTACAGTAAAGACGTGTACGAAGACAGCCGTGGAGGGAATGTTAAATGAATGCAAAGGAATTATGACAACAATTGTGGTGCCTGCGTCTGCGGATAAGTTGGACGTGAGAAGCCTGAAAGAAGCCTGCAAGTAAGCGATGCGCTCTTTATGCTGCTGTTCTCCCGAGTCGCTTTAAATTAAAAAAACACCACCTTTAATCTACTTTTAAGGTATCTTCGATACTACCAAGAATGCGTATCCAGCCAAAGTGCTCTGATGTGCTCAGAGGAAGGGCCATCTGTAACTGACGCCATAAAGCAATCGGCTGCTGAGTATTACAGCGCGTACAACTGGACTTGTGATGCCACAAAAGGTGCGTTTACCTGCTGCGAGGCCTTTCTAGTCGCTATCTTAAGTGATCCTGCTTATTTCTTCTCCATTTAGATCTTCCATCCTGCTCCAAAGAAACGTTTCAAGAAAAGGCGAAGACATGCTTCGAGGCATATATCACAAAGATTGTAATTCCACACGCGAGAGCGTCCTTAGTTTCAAACTACACCAGCTTGAAGATCGCCTGCACGTGAGTTATTTTTAGCTTACGCAGCACAGACGATTTAAATGAGTTCTTCGCAGACGACAACTTCTGTAGCAGTCATCCCTCGAGCAGCCTTTGTGCTTTCAGTACTGTTAAATACATCGCAGAGGTACACCATGATGCTCCGTTAGCCATTATCGCTTTTTCAGATTATATTAATAATACATAAACATGTGTGTGTGTGTGTGTGTGTGTGTGTGTGTGTGTGTGTGTGTGTGTGTGTGTGTGTGTGTGTGTGTGTGTGTGTGTGTGTGTGTGTGTGTGTGTGTGTGTGTGTGTGTGCGCGCGCGCGCACCTCGAGTTCACTAAACTATATTACGCAGTGCCGCTACTCTTCAATTATTTTTCAAAACCTACTACAGCTTCGCTTGCGAACTTAGCACTGCTCGAAACTTAGCCAAAATTTATGGTTTATTCAACTGGGTTATAGTCGAAAAGCAGTTCTTATGGTACACATGTCGTGACTTATTTCATGTTGCTGTTCGCCATTTTTTACCAATGATTCATGCCTCTACTCGTACCTCGCAAAATATGCAAATATGCGCCGCCTGTTAAAGAAGGCGTCAATATCGATGCAGTGGAGTGTTAGAACATGTATTCGGCATTCAAATATTTTCCTTGAACTTCATACTTCGATTGTAATGCTAACTGAGGAATTGCCACCCCTGCATAAATGCGTACTATTTAAAGGATACGCGAACATTGCAGGAAGATTATTTCTTGCTTACCATCTTCGAATAACCTTTTCAGGGCTGTTCATGAGTATCAAGACTGTGTTCTGACAAAACTGGTAGCAACGTGCCCGGAGGAATACAAGAGGAACGATAGACTTCTGGAAATTTTCACTGATGGAGTCTACGGCATGTACAACTGGACTTGCGCGCTCCGAAGTAAGTTCAGCTGAAAATACGCGGCAACGGCAGCACGATACCATTGTCACGAAGCTAGCCATATGTATGGTAATGCAATAATCAGCTCATTGAGAGGGACCTAAGCTTTTGAACCTAATTTGGGACACCCTACACTCGTCAGAAACACTTCCTAAATTCGCTAAACTTCTCACCTTGTCAACCAGGCAGCTGTGCGCTTAGGTGTAGTTCAGGAGCCTCTCTCTTTGAGCGCTACACACGTCGCCGCCCAGCAGGGACTTTGATAGCTTTAATAATGCGCATGCAGAAACGTAAAGAGTGTTCCACTCGAGTGTGGCCAAACTTGAAGCAATAAGGACGTTTTAGCCGCTACCGTGACCACCTCTGGCATGTCGGAGCGGCTAGCGCGGTATAGATTCACTGCTCAGAACATGTTGAGATGGCAGCTGGGGCAGGTGTTAACGCGAGTGGTTAAGCTAAAGGTTTGACGCTAGGTTAAAAGGTACTGATTAATTAAGGGATTCATTTTTCAGAAGCAGTGCGGGTTATCGGAAGCACTCTTTATCACTGTAACTATGTTTTGTAGTTATCGGAATAATTATTAATCTGAAATAGTCAATTATTAGAAAGTCGCGTCACACACAAATTTGCTATACCAGAAAAAAAAGAAATAGAAAATAAATAAAGGGTTAGCTTTTCGAGGTGCTTCGTACAAAACTGTGTTCATTGCGCGTTTGGCCAGATTAGAAGCACATGCACATTCAACATTCTTAAGGCTTACGTAGTTTCTCGAGCCTCGCGGGACAACCTCCAACAGTTTTAGCAGCGTGTTTTGTGTTTTAACGAGCGTAACACCGTGTTAAGACAAGCCGTTGAAGCCTGCAGTGGAGCCGAGGCAAGTGGGCCGCTTTTGCTATTTCTTTAGGTAACTGTGCCGCATCTGCCAAGCTTAGTAAACATCTTACTTATTCTGTAATAAATGCAACAATAACAAATAATTACAGCGGATATCCTGTTCTCCACAAGTGCCCTGGCAGCCATCTATTTAGAAGCGTTATATGTCCAGTTGTGTATATGCTCTGTATATAATAAGGCATGCTACTGCGTATAAATTCTGATAGTCGTTTTTCTTAGACCTAAGTTGGTACATTTAGGAAGAAAGTGTTGTTTTCTATTTCTCTCTAAGATAAGTATTGGTGCCTGAATCTGAGCTTTTTTTTAGCACTAAAAATAACCGATAAATTTGAACATTTAGCTATGAGTGAGAGAGAACTTTTTTTACGCCGTGCTGTAGCCACAAACAACACGCACGACCATTCTGCTTCCATCCTACTTTCAACTTTACATATCAAGAATGTTTGCTTATCTTGTACGTGAATGCACAAAGGCGGATTACGTTCAATTACATGGCAAGGCGCACCTCTTCTTGCGTGAGGCAATATTTTGTTTATTTTGTATTTACATATTAATTTTTTTTTAATTGCAGTCCTACTTGGGTGTAACATGCTGCTTTGGGCTCGAACAAATTTCTTGTCTCCACAACCAGAGTAACAGGTTGCTCACCTTTTGATTCCTACAATCTGTTGAAATGCAACAGTGCATGGTCGTGAACGATCCATATACTGCGCCTCTCCTCACCGGTGGCTCCCACCGCATGATTTATCAGCATCAAAGAAAATTCAACTTACATTGCGCGAGCGGGAAGTATATCCCTGAGAAAATGCGATCCGTGGTTGCAGGACCTTATTTTTAACTCTGTGTGCAATGCAATGAGAGCTTTCCGCATACCGGATTGGCAGAAGTGGAAAGAGAGTAAAGATATAGCAGGAATGCATACTCTGTTTTACGGACCAGCAGAGGCCCTTGCGCAGCCCACTCTATCCCCTTCTGTCTAGTCGGATTGCATTCTGGAATTAAAAAAGAAATAGATCAAGAGAAAAAGCAGACACTTTCAGATAAGGCATCGACAGCGACGACTGTTGGAGAAAAAAAAAAGAGAGCGGCTCTAGATACGCTGCAGCTTGGTCTATTGCTAACCTGCAAAGGCAAGCCTGCTGCTTATCGTATGAAAATCTGATGAGTAGCAGGGGCACTGTGCGGGCTTCTGCAGTAGGGCACATTGATAGGCGAGTGTGTGAGAAGAGGGATGGGTAGAGTCGGTTTTTTGCACCGGTGCCATCTTGGAATCCTGTGGTGTCGACTATATGTCGAGCATTTCTCACACAGCAAAGCTCTTTTTTTCCCTTTGTTAATGAGGCTTTCGGACATTTTAACTATGAGAAAGAGAATTAACATCGCATTAATCATATAATTATTTCTTGAAACTTCAAATCCCTATTCAGTATTACTTATTCAGTGCTCAGTTTCCAAGGAAGCCGTCAAACACCCGCTAGGGAATAAGTGTTATGACATTCTTTAGGGTTGTTCCTTGTCACTTGTGTATAATATGTGTTGCTCGGTGCTAGCTCCTTTGATTTTTCTTCTACATTGAAAGAAGAGGGCCATCATCTTTGTGTCATCGATCCTTAGCCTATGTCTGCGCAATATGCTTAACTTATTCCTGTAAGAATATTGTTGTTACTTTACATGACCAGCTGATGTCTAAAATCAACACATGCTCACGAGGACTCAGCGGTGTCTTTGGCGTTGTGATACTCTCCCGTATATATAAAGTATATATAAAGGTTCAAGTGAGCGCGAGACAGCAAAGTGTATAACTAGGCACCGAAGGATGATTCTATACACAGGCATGATGAATGCTGTTAGATCATGACAATGACCCTCGCAGTTTGCAACCGCAAAATAGCAGACGCTGCAGAAATAAACCACCCGGGCGAATGGCTGCGAGCCTATATTTTTAGCAGCCTGCAGTGGCGACTGCGTTGCATAACGTAGGAATGTGGGGTTCGGCAATCGACTCGCGCGTGGCCCTAGTGCAGTTGTCTTTATTCACATGCTGTTGGGAAGAAAGCTTGCACTTTTCGAAATAATGTGCACGTTATTAAATATGTGGAAGAATAATATTTATTTTGTTCTTTTTTCATTCCATACTATACTTAGGTCCGCAGTGCACAGAGCAAGAGTTGCAGCAGCAGTTTCAGCAATGTCATAAAATTGTTGATGCGTACGTCGTGCCGAACATTCAAAATGTTTCGGATTCCGGACAGCTCAGGACCGCGTGCACGTAAGCAGCCTTGTCCCTGGCATCCAGTGTGCTTCTATTCTCTAATGCGCCTTAGCAGAGGCAAGTTACGCCTCTTGCTGGAGCACGAGAGAATTTCTACATGTTCCAGCAATAACGCTCCTTACGTTGATGTTATATGTTTGCAGGTTAAGCCACTTGGTATATAGGTATAGACTGGTAGTAAGTGTGTGAAATGTAAGAATATCACGAACATTTCACTCAGCCTCGGCGACAGCTTTCGGAACTTGAGGAATCTAATCAACCGTTTATTGCAAAGCAAACACGTTAGTATCCTGCAAGCAGCATTGTGGGCTAACCGTCACAGGTACTTCGCTCGGTACCGGCGCTCAGATCGCTGCGGCCTCCATGAACACCTATTCACGGCGACAACACAGCTTTGTCAACAAGCCTCACTCGACCACCATTTCGGATTTGGCACCGTGCCTCAAGCGGGGCAGTACCGGGAACACAACTGCGCGCTGCTTGGTATCATGGGTGGTGCAACCATTGGTTGATGCACAAATTTGTTTGTATATTTAGTACTACTCATCTCGTTTGGGAGCACGTAATGTGTGCCTATATACTACAACCGTCAACTCTCGACAAACGTGTGCAACGGAGTAAGGCCACGATTTAAAGACAATAAATAAAAAAAGTTTGCAGTCAATCAAGCCCTTGCGCAGAACTCGAAGGAGGAAGATATGTAGTAATGTTTTCATCGCAACTTGACGGTCATTATGACCATAACTAAATATACGTTGAACCCAGTTAGGATATATGCAACATTGGGGATGGCGAGTCCGCGCTTTGATGAGTCGTTTTCTATACTCTGTTCACTGCCAGTTGTATTTAAAACGTATTGGTTATATTGGCTAATGAAAGTGGCGCTGGTCATGATAACAGTGCCTCGCCATAATTTTCGTGTTAAATGGCACGGCGTCCGCCTTTTGATTGGTTCTGAAACGACACTGTGCTCTTAGATGGCTGTTGTAACCCTGCCTCTGCTATTGTATGATACGCCACATGCTGGACCAGGGAACGCTATAAAGTCTGATTCGAAAGCTGTATCGTATTGAAGGAAAGACATATCCGTTGTTTAAAGGGCTTATCGATTTCCACACTCTTCACTTATAACTATTGTTAAACATTCAAATTCCTTCAAGCTGGAAATGAAGTTGTTGCTGCTCGAGGCGGCGTTTGGGCCAGGAATCCATCAAACCCATTGATGCGTACGTCCGATAGTAGGAATGGAGGAAAAAGGGTTTATTTTACATTAGTTACACTGGCTCCAGATACAGAGACCCACTCTATGCAGGTGCACATAAAACGTCTAAGTTCTCATCAGGATACTTCAGCACCTGCTCTCACTGCACCTCCAATCACAATCTTCGAATCGGTCGCAATATTCCGCTCATGCTATCGCACCGTTCCGCCATGTTGCTAAATCTCCCCGCTTATTTAGCAAGCACGTAGAAATCTGGCAATCCGAGGTCGAAGCCGTCCCCACGGTGGCATTCGACGTTGGCCCTTTTCACAATTAGTTCAGGTTGTCAGTTGCAGGACGAGGGTCTTTTGTTGGCCCGTCAACTGTCGGCGTCAAAGCTGCGTTGACTTCTGGATAGGCGCCGATGAATGGGTGGGGTTGCCTCGTGGTAAACGTATAATTAATGCGCTTGGCCGTGTTGAGACGTAACAAGGTACAGCTCATTAAATGCGCTAGGCATTACAAGGTCAATGTCAAGGTCTTACCGTAGCATGTATGTACCGTGTAGACGCTCATATTATTGGTTTAAAATTGAATTAGTTTTTTAATGGTATGTCACTGCGCCAAACGGTCTTCTTATAGGGCGCTGTCTTTCAGTGCGTCGTGTTGTTTGCCTGCCTCCATCCAACCGACCGACGAGCGAAACGTTTCATGCCCTGCAAATTAAATAGTCACGATTGGAATGTCATTACCACCGATGCACACAAAAACGTTTCCCATTGCGCGTTTTAAATAACTGTACGTTCTTTGTTTTTCCAGGTACACAAGAAAATACCAAGACTGTTTGGTCCATACCTTGTCTAACCTCTGCAAGGACAATGATACCTTATCTGTGACATCTCTGAACGAGCTTACCCAGAATAAATTTGGCATGTATAATTGGACATGCGAAATAAAAGGTGCGTGCTTCTTCAGGCATAAAATTATTTGCCACAACGCTTCCCCTATAATAAACATTTTCGCGAACTTTTTCTTTTCAGCCGTTTCTTGCATGGAAGATTTCATTTCGGCGCAGATATCAAACTGCACAGCTGTGCTTTCCACTTTCGTTTTACCTTACGCGAAGAAAGGAGCAACGTGGAGCCAGCTGAAGACGGCGTGTAAGGGTCACCAGGATTATCAGTCTTGTGTGCTGCAGCAAGGTTTCCGGTACTGCGAAGACGGCATGAATGACGCGAAACTTCTCCAAACTGTAACAAATGGCTCGTTTGCGGCGTACTCGTGGACATGCGAAACACAAGGTGGGTCATTTCTGATCCCATAAGTTGAACGCAGGCTACTGAAAGAGATTCTCTATTTTAGGGAAAGTCTGTCGAGAAGAGTACTTGGAGAACTGTTCGACTATTATAACCACGGTTGTGTCGCCGAACATTAAGGAACCCCTCGAACTTTTCAAGCTTCGCCAAGCATGCAAGTACGGACGCTCATTTTACAAAAAATGCAACGCTTAAGTATACCTTTACTGCAAAGATGTAATTGCGTCTACTTCTACAACGTGAATTCTTTGTTTACTTTTTGCTTTGGCACATATCGAAAGACGCGTGATGTGTGTGTTCACCTATAGACATTATTAGCCGTGACAGTTCAGCAGCGACATTGCTGTGACATAGTCTTTGGCTAGTGCGATTGTCCTAGACTGCCTATCTCGTGATGTTTCACCGACGCTTGTTGTCAAAAAGTAAAACTGCGTCGGGTGGTTGCTTGCAGAGTCGCGGCTCATTGTCATAGGAAATGAGAGCCCTATCACACAAGCTGTAGAAGATATCCTGTGTCCGCCATCAGCTGATGCACTTGAGGATGAGAGGCAGATGAAATATAAAAATTATTTAAAAGAAATTCTTTGTCGGCGCATGGTACGTTGGAATTCGAGTGTATTGCTATGCAGCCATATATAGTCAGTCATTTGGTAGACACTATTCCATGGAAACCACAATTTCTGGGAAGAAAGTGCGATCAAAATTTCGTTCTGCTACTCCTTTGCAAGAAACGTGAAGAAATGCGCTCTTCCGAGTGGGATTGAAAACTCGCCGAACGAGCAAGTTAGTGCTAAAGCATGACATCGTGTCTATTACCCGTGTCTATCCCCCGCGCACACACTCTGTACGCGTTTGTAATAAGTGCACATGTGTTGCTTCAATGCGTTCTTTCATGTATTGTTGCAAGCTATCAATCTTCACAATAGGAACAGTGCATATTAATTTATGAACACACCTTTCGTTCACGAGAAGAGACTTTGGTATGATTTCGTTAAATAGCGCATACCAACGGATGAGAAAGAGCTATTGGCAGGATGTTCTAGCTCACACTGTTTGCTTCATGTCTGATTGATTTGAATCCATAACTAATATTTGAATACCAATAAATTGAGCTAATACCAATTTCAGCTGATCAAGTAGAACGAGATGGGGCAAGGTAGACCGCATTGACTTTCTGCCACAAAGTTCACTTTCTGTTCGGTCAGTTGGCTAGTCCATGCGAGAGCTCCTAATTTTGCTACAGATAAATTTTCGCGAGGCGGTAGGTTTACGTTCGTGGACGATTTCGCTATTTCAGTATTTATTTGTTCATAAAAAATGAAAAATCGTTTTTTAGTGTGTTCGATTTCTTGCGATTCATGTGTGTCCTCGCAAACGCTTTAATACTGTTTGTAACGCGTGTTGATCCCGGAGGCATTGTAATGAAAGGCGTTTTTGTATGCGTATGGTATAGATTTACAACTGTACATCTAACGGCAGTGATCTTCAAAGTAGGAGGATGAGGGGGAGGCGGTAACCGTGGTTCCCTCTCATTGGTCCATCATGTCAGTAACGTTTGGTCCGGCGAAGTTTGCATCGATCATATAAAGTTTATGCAGTTTAACTGATGGTAAGACGGCATTCCCTGGATTTGTTATAATGCTCGTATGATATTTATCCTGAGGGATCTTCGTGAGGTGGTACTTGTATAGCTGAGGCGCGTTATCGCTAGGGACTATCGTTATCGCTAGCCACAAAGAATATGGTTCACGCCCCCCCGCCCCCCCATCTTCCGCCACCCAAAAGTTTGACATGAATAATAAGAATAACGGCGGCAGGGGGGGGGGGGGGGCGGTGCCACTGCTTAAGTTCTCAGTGCAGGAATAAATTATTAACGCCTTCTTTATCAAAACCGCAGTGTTATTTCTTTAAAACCGAGTTTACCGGCGCATCTCAGAGACTTAGGCGAGTAAGCCGCGTTTAGCGAGCCTATTTTCCATAGCGGAAATTGGCACGTTGAAATGCAAAGTGTAACGGCAGAACTATCTTTCAATTTAACATTTTCAGGGGCGTACATGCATATCAAACGTGTGTCAATGAAATGAACACCGCATGTCCGATTGAAGGCATATACTCACAAAGCAATATGTCAGAAATCACGCAAGAGGTATTTAATTCTTACAACTGGACTTGCAACTATGAAGGTAAGTTCAGGATCGTATCCCTGCCTGTAGCAAAGGGCTGGAAATATCTAATTTTTCCTCGTGTTAAAGGGTGATTAGCTTTTGCGGTTTAATTTCGGATACCTTTAATCACTCTGGATGAATTTAACCTTCCGGTTTTCTGAGATATATGGTCCTTGCTTTGGGCAAGTCGCATCGAGTGTGTAAGGACAGCCTTAATTGCGGCTCTCGCAATATCCGCAAGGACTGCCATTATAAACGAGCTGTCAACATTTTTCTTTTTTTAAAGTTAAGCCTGTCTTACCCTTTCATACGTTTAATCCTCATTGCTATGGTTCATGTCATGCGAACGAGTTCTTGTTGCCACTCTATGTAAGAGGGTTCTAGGTGGAGTTCAGTATGACACTACTGTAACCCTTCAAAATTCCAGGGTGCACAAACCAAACGCTGAAGTTTGCCTTGAGCAAATGTGACTCGCTGCTGGAAACAGGAGTGAAGCCCTACGCTCTTAACGGTTCCGCTGACGTTAAGCTCGACAAAGCGTGCAAGTGAGCGAACATAAATTAATCAGTCGCTAGATAAGACTAATCATGTTGTTATTAAATCTAAATTGTTCTGTTATTTGTGTTCTAGAGGATTGCACAAATACGAAGACTGCGTTATCGAGGTCCACAACGGCTTCTGTCCGAACAAGTCACTCAGCGAGCTTAAACTGCTGAGCGATGCAGCAAGAGTCGTGGAGATGTACAACTGGACTTGCATAACTGGATGTAAGTATTGAAGCCACAAACACAACACACACACACGCATGCACACACACACGCACACACATACATACACAGATACACACACACAAACGCGAGCGAGCGCGCAATAAAAGAATGGTCGTTTCGTTTGTCGTTGTGAACTTGACACGTGAATATTGTTTTTGCTTCCAGCTGGCAACTGCACGAATGCAAATTTAGAAAAGAACATTCACGAGTGCACCCAGGCCCTTGAAGTTGACGTTATTCCTCATCTGGACAGAATATCCAATGTCCAAGTGGCGGAAATATTGTGCAAGTAAGCTTCCAATATGTTTTTTGCGCCGTGTGTGCCCAGATTCCGGTGCATCCCTGCTGTGGCTATATGCCTCAGATTGCTGCCATTTCTTTTCTATTTTTTTCTTTTTTGAGCACCTGTTCCTTTCTCTTTTTTCTAACCTCTGCAGGCATGTACGTGAATATCAGATATGCATCTTACAAGGTAGCAAATCTTTATGCCCCACTGTAAGTGCTCCTGACGTAACAAACCTGAATGAATTAACGTCCGGGATGTACACAAAATACGAGTGGCTGTGCACGTTTTCTCGTAAGTGTGCGGTGCCATTTTTATTTGCAAATTTATTCGTGCTTTCTTTTTGCTCCTGCGTTGTGCTGCAATTCTCTGAGGAAAATTTGTCAACTGTTTTCAGCGAAAGCCTGCAATACCAGTGCGTTTGAGAGCGTTTTGTCTCAGTGTGCAAAAATAGTAACCGACGTTGTCATTCCAAACGTGGAAATGACCAAGGACACTGAGAAGCTTAAAGAAGCATGCAGGTACGAAAGTTCTTGTTACTTATGCAATGTTCTTTTTGAAAGAAATCTCATGGCCATGCCAAGAATTTATCTTTATATTATTACTTTTTTCTGGCTTCATCAAGTTATTCAAAAGAGGATAACGCGAACAAAGGCGTGCATGTTGATTAAAAGTGAGCGTAAGGCCAAATCTGGTGCTTTCTTTTATTCAACACCGTATCTTGTAATGATTATTTTCTTTTTCTTATTCTTTTTACCCTTTGGCTATGGCTCGAAACATGGTCTCTTATGGGGAAAATATCTTTAGGTAGAACTTGCGGCAGGCATCTCTTCCCAACATCTACTCTAGTCTCTCTCTCTCTATTTTTCTTGCTGCTGTAGAGTACTTACATTTTCGCTGACTAACCGCTTGAAGAAAAGTTCTCTGTTAATGTGTTAACATGGATTTTCTTTATGGATGAGCGGCGCAATAGGCTATCCTCCCTCAGCTGGTACAGTACCCAGACTTGTTGACAGTTACGATATCCAGCTTTTGCCAAATGTTCATGTGTAACAGATTCTGACAACTTCAATGGATAAACTGTCTTATGGCTTCTGGAGCGTGGCTTTTAATTATTGCCTGGATTTTGCAGTAATTAATAGAAAGCCTGCCAAGTTATCCCTCTTCAAAGCAAAGTCTCCGTCACAGAAGTTCAATTTCGGACACTTCTGTAAAGCACACATATCTATCGAAGTTTCTGGTGCACTTAGTCCTTATTTAAATAATGAAAAGCACAGAGTGTCTATAGAGGAACTTTCCGTTCTCCATGGTAATGCTCCTTCAAGCATGTGAGAACTAAAGCAATGAATTCTATAAAAACAAAGGCACAAGCATAATATTTCAGGCTTTGTGGAAATAGCGAACCTAAATATTTTTAAATGATTTCCCCTGTTCTGAGTAATCATCCATACCAAGATAGCCACGTACACTCCTGGCGACCCATAGTTTTACGGCGGAAGCCAGATAGAAGTGTACTGTTTCTATGACTATGCGGGAGCTTTCTTTCTATTCATTCACGCTTGCTAAAGAGTCTCACTAGAATCAAACAAACGACGTAAGCATAAGCGGTTTCGTTAACTGTGCTGTGCATTGGTAATGCAGATAAAATTGTATTTCTTCTTTGTAAAGTTTCCTATAACAGGGTGTTCGTGAGGGTTAATTCAAATTAATCCCTTACCTGCCAGTGGCCACAAGAAGTTCCGAGCGTGCATCGTGGAACTTGGTCCCGGAGTGTGCCCGCACACGAACTTCAGAGACGAAGACACTGCGCAAAACCTGACTCGTGGACTCTTCAATCAATACAGCTGGACTTGCGCGGAACAAGGTAGCAAACTGGCATAACGCGCGTTTATAATACATTTTATCCAAATCGCATGTATGTTCCCACCTTGTCTTACAGGGAGAATATGCACCAAGAAAGAATCTAAGGCCGCTGTCGACGGTTGTTCCGATATTATTAGCACCAAAATACTGCAGAACATAAACCTACATGACCGACTACAGCTCCGAAATTCCTGCGAGTAAGTGACTCACCCGTTCCTAAAGGAGGGCTAAGGACAAATTCTCGCATCTACGTTATGTGCGCGGTTTGCCTAACATGTTTTTGTTTGTTTGGAGTGCAGTTTTCAGTAAGCCACTTTGTACGCAGGGGTGTTCGAGAATATGTGCGATGCGTCAGTTCTGCTCTGACGGCGAAATGTCCCACAGACTTACGCCTGGGCAGAATTTCGTTGTCTAACATAACCAGTGAAGTGGAAACTCGATACAGCTGGACATGTTCTGTAAAAAGTGAGTCGTTGTAATATTCGTACTGTATGCGGCCGAAAAGAGGTCCAGACAAAACTTCCTCACCTGCTCTGTAGTTCCCTGATTTCGCAATATATGGCGTTTTGTAAAATTCAAACTTCCTGCGTGCCCACTTAACACTATCTGCTTAAAAACTCTGCTTGGCCGGGATAATGCCAACAATTCTATTCCGATTATTGCTATTTTTCGCGGTTCGTCTGTGGTCTGAGTGGCATTCCGACCACGTTATCACCAGCATCGGCCGGCCGTGAACGGTGTTTAATAAAAGAATATAATCGAGCAAAAGGAATCCTTGCATTACACTTTCCTTGTTATTGGCGGAGGTGTTGCCACCGGTTTATGAGTACGTGGTTTTTCATAAGTGTGCTAATTTCCCCACTGGTGCTTTTTTATAGGGCCGGTCAACTGAGATTTTCGGAAGATAATACAACAATCAATATTTCCCTTTTGTTCTTCTCTTTCATGACTTGATTGATTATATAGCTTCTGCTGTGTACTTTTGCTTACTTTGTTGACGAAAATGTTTACAAAATAAGGCAAGTTTGATGCGAAACCAGTAACACTTTCGAACAACAATATACATTTAGCTTCTTTGGTGTCATATTCTTTATTCATGTCTGGGCCCCTTACAGTTACTTTAAACGCGTAGACATTTGCATTTTCTGCCTTGTTGACGCGTTGTTTCACATTTACAGATAGTTACAGCAAAATTAAATTTTACTGTCGTTACAGTTTATATAGCAATAATTTCTTTGCCACAAAATTAAAAGAAATGTTTTTAATGAACCTAAGACTGTAAAGAATGTTATCGCGTTGCTGTTCCCAAAATATTCAAGAAAGTTAAGGACTGGTCACTCACGAATATTATCCTGCATGTTCTCCGATATATCATATATTCATGGGATAACGTGCACAATTATATTAGCATAACCGCATTTTTTTTTTTCAGCTATGAATTGCACCCCAGAAAATGCAGAGAATGTAGTAGCTGCTTGCGGTCACATATTGGAGGACACAGTCATACCCGCCACGCATGTCTCTGTGTTTGACATGAAGCTCCCAGTGGCTTGCAGTGAGTTCAGACGTTATCAGGACTGTATAGTCACCGAAGGTAAAAAGATATGTCCTCACGACGACATGGAAGATGCCAACGTCTTAGTTGACATCACGGGAGGGAATTTTAACAAGTACAACTGGACCTGTACAACGGACCGTGAGTTTCTTTTTCTCTTTAATTCATTATATTCTCTTTTCCGCGTAGGGCTCCATGACGCAACAATGTGTTTTTCCAACAGTTTCGAACTGCTCTGTTGCTAACTTCAACGATATTTTGAACAAATGCCAGAAGTTGCTGGAGCAAAAAGTTCTTCCAAATATACGGCTTCCGACATCCAAAGAGGTTATGGACATAGCATGCGTGTAAGGACGCGCAGCTTTTCGAGCCTCCCCTCTTGTTTAATTTTAGAGCTGTCAATGTACGATAAGTTATTTCCTTCGTCTTTCAGGTACGTGACAAAATATCAAGACTGCATGGCTAGAAAATCGTATGAGATCTGTCCCGTTGAAAAGGCGATCACTCGAGAGTGGCTACAAAATGCGACAGCCGGCTCATACAGCAAGCATTTCTGGGTGTGCGAGCCTCAAAGTAAGAAAACATCTTGCCAGCATGGCGACCTCACGAGCATCATTTGAGCGCTCTTTTGCACATTTTCACATTTCCAGAAGTCTCGTGCACTGTGGAAAAACTGAGCGAGGTTATCGAAAGCTGCGAAGATCATATTCAATCCTACGTGATCCCTTACACCTCCAACTACACCGACAAAAAGGCTCTAAAGTTTGCTTGCCAGTGAGTAAATGCGCCGTCATTTCGGTTACTGTCACGCGTCATTTTGGACATGGCGATAAGTAGTGCCTTAGATAGTTTTGTTGAATGCACAGCTGTAATGGCAGTTTATTCGCTAATATCGGCAGCTAATTGATAATTGGCCGTTTATAACGAAGAAAGCGTTTTAAAAAAATTACGGCAGAAACCCTCCTCGATGATTATCTAAGTCAATGCGAAGCATTTCTTCCCCACACGTGGCGCAAAACTCGAACGACCTCTCGTCCTCCCGGGGAAACTCTGGCTCGAGGACCGCCACATGCGCGGGCCGCGACACCCTCCGGCGACGTATACGATCGGATTCAGAGGCGGTCGCAGACGCCACACGTCCCACCAAATTCGTCTTCGACGAAGTGCTCTTGAAAGGACGGCCACTGCGTCTCGCAAGTGGCGGTCTCGGCGGCCGTTCGGTTTCAAGCACGGAGAGGCCAGCGTGGAGCAAGGAGTGTTAGGATTGGGGGCTCAATCCCATCGCTCGTAATCAGTTGTCAAGATTGGAGTCGGGCATGAATTAGAAGGTAGCTGGCCCATGCCGTCGTCCAACTTATCCATGCTGAGGACGTTGATGAAGGGAAGGACTGTTTCTCATCGAGAACGAGGAATATGGGTTTATTTACAGTATCTACATCAGTCTAGCATGACTGCTTGAAAAAATCCATCAGTCTAACATGACTGCTTGAGAAAGTGCCCTGAGCCGCCGCACAACAGCGGTTTATAAGCACTCAGTCCCCCCCTCGATCCCAGGGGGACGGAAACGTTCGTCCAGTCATCGTAAACAAGTCGCCTCTCTGCAGGACGGTTTACACACACACACACTCACACACACACTTCCTTGCGCGAGGTTCACGGTCCGGAGCCGACGTCAGACGGACTTCGTAGAACTCGGGGCTTGTGTCAGGAAAGGTGCCTTTTATTCCTCGAGCTGACCCCTGCAGCGCGGCCGGGTGCCCATTGTCTTGCGTCTTGGACGGCGCGTGGGAAGGGGCCTTCGTAGATGTTCCCGCGGCAACTCCCCCGCTCATAGCAGAACAGGTCGGCGTTGGTGGGTTCGGTAACAATAGTTGGTCCGCCGAACGCCTAGAGCTAGAGGCTAGAGCGTATCGGTGGCGTTCCAGAGAGAGAGAGAGAGAGAGAGAAACAACTTCATGTAGTCGCCTGCAGAACGACACCATGACTAAATGGCGCCGTGACGCGGGCCCTGAAGTCTTCTCAGCGGGTGGTCTCTACTCAACTCCAGCGCGTGTTACTCCCGCGGTCGGTCGCCCTGAGGGGCAATGTTCCGTCGGTTTCGCTCGGCCTTTGTCTGTCAAGAGCCGCCGAGACCTGCTGGACGGCCCAGGTTTGGCTTTCGTGGTCGTACCATTCCGCCGCAGCCGCGAGTCGCGGCGGAATCGTTGTACTTGTCGAAGCTTCATAGGGAAACTTGGTGCAATCCCACACGATGTGCGTCAGGGTGGCCCTCTCCCGCTGGCACACGCGGCACACATCACTCGCATATAATTTCGGGTATAGATGAGTCATTAACACTGGGGTGGGTAAAGAACCAGTTTGCAATTGTCTGAACAGCACCGCCTCCGCTCGGCTCAGCCCCGGGTGCGGGGGTGGGAAAGTCATTCGAGCCAGGCGGTGGAACTGTGTAAGTTCGTTGAACGTCGTCATGCGGTCCTTGGCACTACACCACGTTGGACGGTCGGTTGCAGCGGCGCGGTTGGTTAGCGCTCGCGCCACTGCGTGTGCCGTCTCGTTGTGGTTATTGTGCTTCTCGGACGCATCGTAGCCCGCGTGCGCCGGGAACCACTTGATTCTAACATACCGATTCTCTCGTTGCAGGTCAGCCGAGCACAGAACGCGCACAGCCTCACCACACACTTTGCCCTTTGCATAATTCCGCACTGCACTTCGCGAATCGCACAACACCGTCTGGCACCCGGGGTCGGCAATGGCCAGGGCAATGACCACCTCCTCCGCCTGACACGCCTCGCGGACCCGTAAGCTCGCCGCTGCCCTCGTCGCGCCGGACGACGCCTCGATGACGGTAGCTACGAACGCCGCGCAGTCTCCCTGGTATTCTGCCGCATCCACGAACCTTGCGTGCTCGTCCTTGGCGTGAAAGTCGATGAGGGCCTTGGCCTTCGCCGCTCTTCTCTCCTTGTTATACTCCGGGTTCATGTTTTTCGGGATGAGGTCCACCCGAATCCGGCGCCGGGTTCCGTCCGGGACAGAAACGTCGCTACTCGCCGTTTTCGCTCCGGGCGTGAAGCCCAAGTATTGAAGTATACGCCTGCTTCGGTCATAGCGAGCCGCTCCAGCTGGGCGGTCCGTTGCGCTTCCGCAATTTCCTCGAGGGTATTGTGTACCCCCAGGCTCAGGAGCTTGTTGGTGTTCGTACACTCGAATAGTCCGAGCGCCGCCTTGTAAGCTCGGCGTATCAGGGCGTTGATTTTATTCCTTTCACATTGCATCCAGTTGTGAAAAGCTGCAGCGTAGGTGACGTGGCTGATTACGAAGGAGTGCACAAGCCGAATCAAGCTTTCCTCCTTCATCCCGGCCTTGCGGTTGGCGACCCGTCTGATGAGACGTATTGCGTTGGTAATCTTGGCTGTAAGGCGGGAAATGGTCTCGCCGTTGCCCCGTCGCTTGTCTATAATCATGCCGAGCACCCGGATTTTGTCGACCTCCGGGATCACGTGGCCGTTCCTCGTCACGATCTTGATGGCCTCGTAATCCCTCGCTTCGCTCTTGTTACGTCTGACGTACTTCGGTGGTAACACCAGCAGTTCTGACTTGCTCGGTGAGTAGATCAAACCGGAACCGTTCAGCTGGTCTTCGATCGCGTCGACGGCTTCTTGCAGCGTGCTCTCAATGTGACCATCGCTGCCTCCCGGAACCCACAGCGTGATGTCATCGGCGTAGATGGTGTGCCGGACGCCCTCGACGCGAGAGAGTCGCTTGGCCACCCCGATCATAACGAGGTTGAATAACAACGACGAGATGACCGAGCCCTGGGGGGTCCCGACACTGCCGAGCCTCTTCTCTTGGAGCCGTAGATCGCCGGCGCAGAGCTCGGTAGTCCGCCCCGTCAGAAAGTCCTTGATGTAATTGTACGTTCTTGCGCCCATGTTGAGTCTGGACACCTGGGCTAGGATCGCAGAGTGCTTCACCTTGTCGAAGGCGCTCTGCAGGTCCAGCCCCAGAATGGCCTTGTTGTCTTTCGTTAGGGTGTCATCGTCAATGATATCTTTCTTCAACAGAATCATCGCGTCTTGGGTGCCGAGGGAACGCCGAAACCCGATGATCGTGGTGGGGTATAGTCCCGACTCCTCCAGGTAGTCCTGCCACCTACACCTGAGGACGTGCTCCAACACCTTGCCCACGCAGGACGTGAGCGAGACGGGCCGGAGGTTGTCCGTGTTCGGCGGCTTGCCTGGTTTGGGGATGAGGATGGTCTTGGCAGTCTTCCACTGCTGGGGCAGTGACCCCGCACTCCAGCACTTGTTGTAGTAACCGGTGAGGTTTTCGATGGCCAAATCGCTGAGGTTCTTGAGCGCTCTGTTCGAGATGTGATCCGGGCCGGCCGCCGACTTGCTGTTTAGTTCGTGCAGGGCCGCTCGCACCTCCTCGACGCTGATGTCGTGGTCAAGCTTCTCGTTGGCTTGACCGCCGTACTCGGGATGCCTTTCCGTGGGTGTAACCGGAAGGTACTTGCTGTTTATGTTTATGTGGCGTTCCAAGAAAAGTTGACGCCCGCTGTCGCAACCGGCTGGCAAAACTTTTACGTCAGCGGGCCGTTCTTAACAGGAGCGAATAGCGGCCAGCGAACGACCGCGTGGGGGTGCGCGCACATCGGCGACAAACTGTGACCTTGCACGGCCTCGCGTTTGACCTTGGCTCCAATTAGGCTAAGAAATGCTTCGCATTTTAATAACATTGATTCTTTTACTCTCATTTGTCGACGCCATTTACAACATTGCTTTCTCTATATGGGAGATTCAGACACCTACTGCATATGTAAGGCATCATAGAGGCTACGATGCAGGTTAAAGCTATTAAGCTCTCGAGCGGACCTGCGAATGGCTCTTCTATTTTTTTTTTTATATTAAGATCGCTGACCTCGTGCCATATATTACAGGGGAAACAAAAAGTATCAAGACTGCGTGATATACCATGGAAATACACTTTGCCCGAACGTTGTATTCGACATTGATCTATTAAACAAAATGACGAAAAACATGTTCACCAAGTATAACTGGACTTGCCAGGAGAACGGTAAGATAGCTACCATCATGGTTAGACGCCACTTCTATTTTCATTCTTCTTGTCTTTCAGGGACAGGGTGTTCTTTCCAACTGATGTCCTCTGTCCTTGAAAAATGTTCGTCGATAGTTTCCTCGGAAGTAATTCCTCTGGTTGACGAGTCTTCCCAGGAAATGCTGTCTGCTGCATGCAAGTAAGTGTACTCCGTTACCTTACTCTGTCTTGTTTTGTTTAAATTATAGGGTTTTACGTGCCTAAACCGCAATGTGATTATGAGGCAAGCCGTAGTGGGGGACTCCGGAAATTTGGACTACCTGGGGTTCTTTAACGTGCACCTAAATCTACGTACACGGGTGTTTTCGCATTTTACCCCGATCGAAATGCGGCTGTCGTGGTCGGGATTCGATCCTGCGACCTCGTGCTTAGCAGCCCAACACCATAGTCACTAAGCAACCACGGCGGGTGTCTTGTTTTGTTAAAGTTAGTATTAATACGTGCAAGAAAAAATTTCTCGTGGTGCTTATGATACCGTTTCTTTTTCTTTCATTTTTTTTCTTTTTGCGCAGAGGTGTCCGCCGTTACCAAGAGTGCGCAATTAAAGCGGTTCGTTCGGTATGCTTTCAAGATTCTTTACTAGCAGAGGTGAATCTAGACAACGTCACAGAAGGACTTTATAGCGAGTACAACTGGACCTGCGAAGGCCGTAAGTGCTTTCGTTTTCTCTGTTTTCATGTGTTGTCAGAGTGTGTTTTCACGATGAGGGTGGAGGCACAAATGAGTCGTGACGTTCAAATTTCTTATCTCGAAATTAAAGATGGCTGTTTAGTTCGTATCTGAAAGTGCATACTGTATCCACTTTTATTCTCAAAAAAAGTACGATTTTTTTTATATAATGAAGCTGCCACACAGCAGCCACTGGTGGGTTCAGAGGGTGGGGGGGGGGGGGGAGTCCCTAAGAGCTCGTCATAACCCCCGCCCCCCCTCGAGAAGTCGATGCATTCTTTACCTGTTGCGGCGTGTAGTACATTCATGTCCACGTTTATTGGTCGTAATCAGCACCGTTTTTCACAATCACAAAATTTGACCATAAATACATCTGCCACTTAAACTTTGTCGTAAAGTACATCTGCCACTTAAACTTTGTCGTCTTTATAACGACCGTACTTCGTTATGCGCCATCCCAATCGGAAGAAACAGTAGCTCATCTATGTTGCTGCTATGGCTCGGATGAGCCCCGTGACCTCGTGGGTAGAGCGCCGGATATCCTTGCCTCACTCAGTGGTGAAATTCTTTTGCCCTATGGTCGGTCATGCACCGTTGGTGGTGATATCGGCGACACGTTGTAGTGAAAACGCTACTGATAAAGATTAGTGCCATCTATAAGCATTTTGTGCTCTGCGAACGCACCTTCAATATGAAAACGCGCCACACAAAAATTTGTTTCATTCTTGTTCCGTACTGTCCTTTGCTATTCTTTTGTAACGAAGACGCACGTGTCATATGACGACAGATTAATCACCAGTGATCTTTGCACCTGCTGAAACATAAATTTTTCTTTCTTTAGTGAAGCCTGTGGTTGAGGTGTCCCCTAAATGTGACGCAAGATTTCTCTATCAACGAGCAAAGGAGTGTCTTGGGTTTATTAAGGTCAAAGTTCAACCATTCACAAAAGATAATACACTCGTCGCCTTTCTTAAGACGGCTTGCAAGTAAGTTTGCCTTTGTCTTTTCTGACGTAGTGCGAAGTGTTGAATGTGTCCGGACTGTCTCTTGGCTAGGAATAACAACCTATTCAAGCAGTGTATCAACTCCAAGATACCGGCATCATGCCTGAAGTATGACAAACTCATGGAATCAGACGGACTCAAACAGTTAATTAACGTATACGAAGATTACAGATGGACATGCAAGCTGGGAATCACATCAGGTTAGTCCACTCAGTTATGAAAGTAAAAGTCTCCCTGCTACGAAGCTCCTTTCTCGTTTTCACGTTAGGTTCAGCCTGCAACGCCAAGATAGGGAAAAGTCTGGTAGAATGTGCTGGCATCATTGACGTCTTGGTGGCCAAAGATGTGTCAGTTTTTCATTCGTCCGTGGAGGTTGCAGAGACGTGTCGGTGAGTGCCTTAGCTCCGCGCACGTCGTTATTGGAACGCGAGAACTGGTAAATATTGTACATTACATTTATATTCACAGGCTCTTGAAAAGCTACGAAACCTGCATGATGCACTCAATTAAAGGCCTCTGTGGAGATGGAATTGTCTTCACACAGAACTCTGAAGTCCTGAAGTATATGATAGAATACTACAACAAATATTCGTGGGCATGCGTTAGTACACCAGAAAACAGTAAGCAAACCTTTGACAAAAACACAAAGACATGACTCTGTATAGTGCGCTCTTTTGTTGCTTAAATGAACATTTCATTTTAGCACTTTCAGGCTGCACTACCGAAATTCTGACAGAGAAACTGAAGGAATGTCGAGGATTCATCGACTTCGTTGTCAAACCGAATGCGGCCTTATCATTTTCAATGCAGGATTCATGTCTGTAAGTGACAATTATTTTTCACTCCTCTAGCCTTACTTCATGAGGCTTTATTGCATATATACTGTTCATTGTGGCATCTGTGTGGCGTGACAAATGCCGTCTTTCTACAACACTGGTCTGGTATATGAAGCTCGTTAACACTGTTTTATTCATCATTATTTTATCTTTTACACTTTCTTTCTCGGCCCCATCAAAGCATGTGAATGCAAGTAAACGCTTTCCCCTGTGACGTAAAATTAAGAAATCGTAAGTTAGACGGGACCTGAACCACTTTCTATCGAAGTGGAAAAATGAATTTAACGATAAAATAGGCTATTTCAGAAACACTTTGCCGCAAAAGTACTTCAATGCGTTCAGCAGAATCGGAGTTATTGGCAATCAAACACCCCCTTCGCAGTGCTTCCGCTCTTTCTTCAATGCCTTGTACTACGAAGGCTACGGCGGAGCCAGGTGGGCCCACAACGCTCCACCTACTGAACTTCACCGTAGCACACAGTTCAAATTTGATTTTGGATGTTCACGTAGACGCCACTATTTCCGATTTTGGCGCCTACGTCGCGCCAAGCGCTATTGTTCCCAGCAAGCCCTGAGTGCGCTCAGTCAGCAGACTCGTCGCGGCACCCCGCGGCGGCCGCGGTGTCTACGCTACGCTGCAGACCACAGCCACATTAAGCTATAATCGTATGCGCAGCGTGTGCTTTGTGCACGACAGGGCTTGAGTGCTTGCGCGCGCTCATATGCTACAGTCTGGCCGTGCTACGTGGTGCGAACCGGCTTTGTCCTGCACCAGCTTGACCGACGGATAGCAGCCACATCTAAATTCTGCATTTTTAAGCGCTATCAATAGCTCCATGCTAAGCGAGGTCTGCCAAGGCGTCCAACCAGGAGCGACCAGGAGTGAGCGCGCGCTGACAAGCGTAAATGTGGTCTAACCTTAAATTTCGCGTGGTTCGTGGCTAGTTGAGTGTTCAAAACTAGTCGAAATTAGCGAGACCGGACGGCTACGACACCGGTAAGCAGGGTGGCCAAAGTAACATTCTTACGTGGGCAGCCGCGGACGAGTGAGAGCAGACAACACGCGGCTTCTTCCGGAAGTAAGTGTTTATTATCAAGATTCGCAAGCAGATTTCCGCTTACTTCAGCCTGCTTATTAGACTGTCAATAAATTTATATACACAATAATAGTAGGAAGAACCACACTGATCCAAACGCCCTTCCATGTTGATGTCAGCTATTGGCGAATAGTAGCCGCGTATGCGAATCGGCTAAATTACGAAATGAAGCGTCCAGAAAAGAGTTATGAGCAGGCTTCTGTTGAAAAGAGAGCGTCTGAGAGAAAGGTGACTTCGCGCTACGCTTGCGAGCTCCACGCGCCAAGCACGACTTCAAAACTTGGCTGAGATGTTCGCAGGAGCATATGTTACCCGCGGACTATGTTTGTTCACCAAGCCCTAGGGGGCGTTCAGGACCCCTTTAAATTTTTATCTGGCTACTGCTACTGTCGTTTGTTTTGGCGACAGCATTACAAAGCGATCAGATGTCAGGTGCTCACAAGAAAGAATGGCACCTATCAATCCTTGTTTTTGCTGAATTATTTTTCTCCTTCAGAGGCCTCCAGGACTACAGAACATGCGTGTACACTGGCGTAATGGAGTCATGCGCTACCAACGCGACGCAAATTGCCAATAGCACTGCAGTGGATCAATACCTCTACCAGGTTATGAACAAGCACGCATCCGTGTGCCGTCAGGACACACAACCAGGTGCGAACTGTCACGGCATCTCTAGGTCGAACAGTTCAGCTCATCGCTTTTCTACATGCAGTTCCAGAATGCAACGAGAAAGTTGTCACGGAAAAACTGAGGCGCTGCAAAGGGATCATTACCTGGCTTGTCCTGCCCAACATGGAAAAACCGGACGATGACGAACAGCAGCAGCTCGCATGTGTGTGAGTAACGCAGGTCACCGGTGTTGAGCTTATTTCCGAAGCTCGGAGCTCAAAAATGCGAGGCTGAGCTGCGCTTGTATGTCATGGCTCACATTGCTTTAAGTACGTGGGAGCCGTGAAGAAAAATACTGAGCCCAGATTAAGGAAGTCGTTCAGGGAAAGTATTGATTCATGCCATGTGTACCAGCTAACGTTAGCGAAGCTCTTCTACGAAAAAAAAAATTTTTTTTTTCGTTGAAGAGCTTGGCTAACCTTAGTTGGGGGCCCGATATAAATGTGCACGCACCAGTCACTCATGACAGCGACCGAGACGAAGCTAAACGCGTCGGCCGAAGGCAAATGGAAATGTAAAAAAATTCATCAGTTAATGACATTTTCACCTTCTCTAGCTATCTAGGCGTGCTGCCTGTGTAATGCGTTGGTCTCGCACACAAGGGTGCGCGTGAAAGTTTTAATCTTCGTGCCTTGGCTGCAAATATATCGTTTTTTTTTTTTACTTCTATGTCACGAAACAGTTTTGGGAGATAGGGGCAAAGCTTCACATGTGAAATGTTTTCCATCGCTCGATCTAAGAGAAGGCAAGAGACAAGACCTGCTTTTTTTTCATTTAGAAATACCGCTTTAGCTTGAAAAGATTGGCCGGCAATTGATATTATCATTTAGGCAGATTTGACTGGCTTGTGGTACTCCAAACAAGATAACAATAATTAAGCTGTGAAGCAAGCAGAAAATTATTGACAAGCAACTTCGCAGAGGAAGGTAGAACATATCTATTGCGACATAGAGTGGCCAGTTACATTGCTCATTTTTTTCAGAAGACAATTGATGTGCTCATCCCACTCGTGCAATACGCGGTGGGTGAACACATCAATTGTCTTCTGTAAAAACGGAACAAATTAACTGGCGCTGTATGGCGCAATAGATATGTTCTACTCTCCTCTGCGAAGTTGCTGGTCAATAATGTTCTGCTTGCCTCACTGCTTAAATATTGTCATCTTGTTTGGGGCACCACAAGCCACTCAAATCTGTGTAAGTTACAAATCACGCAAAAAAGAATGGTCCGTATTATAGGAAATATTCTTTACAATGCATATACTGACGTTTTTGTTTAGTAAATTTATTATTCACAACATTAACGAAATGCATAACAGACTCTTGCGTAAACTTTATACTGAATATAGATGCAATAGCTCGGAACTTGACAGCACACTTAGTACAACATGTGCCCATGCATGTCACAATAGGACCAGAGCGGTGGAAGGTTCCACGCTTACCGACTAATTACGGTCAGCAGATCCCTAAATGCGTTTTGCCAACCGTCCTCAACTTCTGCAATGTTTTGTGTATTGACTGATTTAGTCTTTCGTTTAGAGACGTCAAATCGTTCGATGTTTAGTACTTTAGGCTCTGTTGGATTTTTTTCTTTCTTTTTCCTTTTTCTCCCTGTTTTCTAAGCATATTGCTAGTACTGGAGCATATTGTTTTCTCACCGAGTGCTGCTGAACTTACGCATCTGATCCACGATATTTCGGTAATTTATTGTTCTGTCTATTGTTGCTATATTACTTGTAATATTGTTGTTGCATCCGAATCCTGCGTTGTTGTTAAAGCCTGTGTACTGCTACTGTCATGCTTTCTATTGTAACAGGGGGGTTAAAAAACTTTAAAGCCGTTTCTGCGCCTTTTCTTCCTGGCCTTCCCTATCTTTACGCAAAAAAAAATAAATGAAATGAAATGAAGTATTGCTCGCCATAGAGCTGCTTGTCAGTTATTTAAAGAAAACTGCACAATATGTCTAATTCTAGCGCCGTGGCTGACTACCAAGCGTGCGTGGCAAAATCTACCCGCCAGTTATGCCCTAACACCAACATCTACAGTGACGACACAATGGACGATCTCACGGGAGGCCTTTACACAAAGTATAGCTCGACTTGCCGTCACAGTAAGTCTTTTACATTTCTCACTCCCAGTGGCGCCCTTGCATATATCCGAAAAATACGCTGCCTAATCCGGTGCATGTTTGTCAGGGAAAAAGAGCACCACAACGTTAGCACCACCAGTCCAAGCGACAACTGTGCACATAAGGAAGACACCGCACTGCTCTGAAAAGTCTGCAACAAAAGCACTCATGGAATGCATGGGATTTATGCACGTGAAAGTCATGCCCAACGCCGGCGCACGGCAAGATCCCGAAAAGCTGAAAGTAGCCTGCAGGTGGGCGATTTGTAATTGTGGTTTTATTCTTGTTTTTTTTCTTTTTTTCATCGTTGTTCTTGAAGCACACGCGTGACGTGTACCGCATATCCTCAATGCATGTTAATGCGTATGGTTTCAGGTCTATGAAACACTACCAGCAATGCGTTAATGAAAAAATACGAATTTGTGCGAATCACAGTGAGGTGACTGAATCTCTTCTGATAAAGTACTACACTGACGAGTTGTACCGAAAATACGAATGGACATGTGAGCCTGCCACTCCCAAAGGTACTAATTTACGATTCGCTTAAACTCGTATGTTATACCTTAAACACCATAACTTATTCGCATCTTTTGTTTTTTGACAAACAGCCGTGTGTAACCCGTTTTTGGTTCTGGGGCCTCTGGAGAATTGCTCCAAACAACTCAACGCGGCAGTCCATGGGTTATATCCCGAGGAAGTCACTACATGGAAGACAGACGAAGCCTGCACGTAAGAGCATGGTCGTAATTAGACTTTACATATTGCCAGCTGCGCGGATGAAATGTCATACTCAAATAAGCGTTGTTGACAAATGGTGTTGTTATTGCATTTTAGTCGTCTTGGGGATTGTGTATAGGCTCGTAGAGGTTATGATTGTGTCCAAGCTCGCAAAGGAACGTGCAGTAGTACCTTTTTGCTTGTGTATGCTTCATGCATAGCAGCCGGTGTTCACCGGGTTTCTTTTTTATTTATTATATATTTTTTTGTGGGGGAGAGGCACGTATTTCATATTTTTGCGCATAATTGGCCTAATGCTTGACAGGCTTCTCATAACTTCCCTTGGCAGTAGTGAAATCGAACGGCAAAATGCGTCGCGCCGTAGTTGACTATCAAGCGTGCGTGGTAAAATCGACCCAACAGTTATGCCCTAACACCAACCCTTATCTGGTCGTACCCAAAAAGCTCGTGAATCGCAATACAGATCATACCAAATGTTGCTAGGGTATACGACGGGGGTTTCGAGAGCGTAGGCTTGGGCGTGTAAATATTGTTGCACCAGACGAGCACAGGAAAACACTGAAACAGAAAGGGCACATCTTAGGAGATTGAGCTCAACAGTGTATGGTTCGTAGTCGTTCCTATAATTACAGTATTTGAGGGGAGGGGGTAATTAACTAATTAGCAAAGTTATTTAAATACACGTTTTAGGATACAAGTATGAGTTCAAAGGTTGTAGAGCATCCTCAATAA